>NC_034612.1:36998515-37040505 GCF_900095145.1 Mus pahari
TTCTTTTTCTTCTTCTTCTTCTTCTTCTTCTTCTTCTTCTTCTTCTTCTTCTTCTTCTTCTTCTTCTTCTTCTTCTTCTTCTTCTTCTAGAATGTAGCTTTGGATATCCTGGAAATATGTAGACCAGGTTAACCTTGAACTCACAGAGGTGTACATGTTTTACATGAGAAGGCTGGAAGAGGGCAATGGATCCCCCGGATCCAGAGCTACAGACATTTGTAAGTGTCCTTGTAAGTACTGGAAACCAAACCCTGGTCCTCTGTAAGAGCAGCACGCGTTCTTATCTCCCAAACCATCTCTAGCTCCATCCCCACACAATCTTAAAGTTCTTTATCTTACCAGCCATTGCCAATGCCATCTTCCCGAAATAACAATCTCTCTATCGAATGTTTCCTTTATCGGAGAGCTAAAAGGAATCTAAGCATCTCAAATCAAATCATGTGATCCTCACGGACTTGAAATTCCTGGCTGGGGACCAGACCAAGGACAGGACAGAGGACATTTCTCCTCTCAGCCTCTGAAGGTTCTCTGAAGGCCACTTAGGAGATGCTCCAAATTACAGACATGACCAGAAGCCTAAGGGCTTGCTTTATCGAGCTATCTCAAGCACAGGATTATCAACACCAGGGTATTTCCTCATACTGGTTTAAAACACTCCCATGCCTTAAACTTTAAGTATGTGAGATGGTATGTGGAGAGCAATGGTCTTGAGGGTCTGGTGGCTAAGAGCACTGGCTGCTCTTGCAGAGGACCCGGGTTTGATTCCTGGCACCCACACAGGGCCTCACAACCATGTGTAACTCCAGTTCTAGGGGATTCCACGCCTTCTTCTGACCTCCACGGACACTACATACATATGGAAAACAGACACGCATGCAACCAAAACACCCATATACACAAATTAACAACAATTATGCAGGAGTCCAAGACAGTGGATGGGCCGCTCTGTGCACCGACCGGCCCACACAATCAAAGAGGTTGAGAACCTTCCAGAAGCTATTACCCGGGAACTGAAGTGTAGGATTGTTTTTCTTTGGACTTTAGACCAGTGATTTCAAGGCTGATACAGGCTGATATAATTTCACTCTACCGATCCAAATAGGTCAAACACCATTCGCATCAGCAATGTTTATTTTCTTACATGGTTATCTCCTTTATTTCCTCCAACAGCCCTATCAAACCAGCAGAATTGTCCTCTTTACGCGGGTGATAAAAGCTGGGTCCAGAAGGCTAAGGGTGGTTTCCACGGTCGTCAACGGGCTACCTGCGTCTGACAGTGCTGCCCAGGGCCAGAGCCAAAGCCACCAGTGCCAGTGCTGTGATTGATCCATCTATGGGGTTGGGGGAGGGACTTGGGGTGTCAGGGAGAAGATCACACGGCATAGGCTGGGCCATGACATGACACTAGGAAAGCACGAGCCCTTCTTTCTCCCCCCCCCCCACAATGAACATCTTTAGCTTGGAGTTGACAAGGGGCACACAGGGAAGCCCGCCCCCTTGTTTGGAAATATACATTCTTTTTTTTTTTTTTTTTCGAGACAGGGTTTCTCTGTATAGCTCTGGCTGTCCTGGAACTCACTTTGTAGACCAGGCTGGCCTCGAACTCAGAAATCCGCCTGCCTCTGCCTCCCGAGTGCTGGGAAATTGACATTCTTGAAGGAGGGTCCGTGCACACGCAGAGAGACCATGCAGAAGCAATGAGCCACATTTTAGTTTGCCTGTGAATTATAATTTATTTACTCTTTATTTGAAGGAATGAATGATGGCTATTAAAATGTTTATTAGCTGTTGCATTTCTATGCAATAATTAGGGAAGTTATACATGATGATACTTCCAGTTGAAAATACTGGAGCTCTGTGGGAAACATGATTCAAATATTTAACTAAATCTATCTTCTTCTTCTTCTTCTTATTATTATTATTATCATCATCATCATTATGAGACAAGGTCTTGCTATGTAGTCCTGACTGTCCTGGAACTCACTATATAGACCAGGCCAGCCTAGAACTTACAGAGATCTGACTGCCTGTTCAAGGCCTGCACCACCACGTCCAGCATTTAGCTTTGATATTTTGAGACAGGGTCTTAGGAATAACCCAGGCTGGCTTCAAACCCAGAATCCTCCTGTCTCAGCTTCCCGAGTGCTGGGGTTACAGGTATGTGTCGCCATGCCAGGCTAAACCTCTGTCTGTCCTAAAGCAACACCCTGGATTTAGGAGGGTGGGCAGCTACCTCACCTGCATCTCTGCCATTTCCAGGTTGAGCAGAGGTTGTAGACATTTCTGCTGCTTTCCCCCAGCTCTTATCAGTTTGTGCTACTGTATATTAGCTTATCCTCAGAGGTGAAGTTTGGGCAAAATACGGGTGGGGCTATGTAAATAAAAACTTATTATTTCATCTGTTTTAATCAACGGTCTATAATCTTGAACCATTTCCTCTTCTAGCGTTTGCTGCATGAGATGACTATTCTAGCTTCATAGCTAGTCTCCCCAAAATTCTGCTCACCAGGACCTTTGCAGAAAGGCTCTCTCACCCACCTCATCTATAAACCCGGTGGAAGTTGGGAGAAAAACGCCTGCTCTTAGGGAAGCCTCTGGTTCCCACAGCCACTTTTTTGTCTGCTGCTTACAGAGCTCTGCCCCGCCTCGACTATGCACGGGGGACCGGAGCAGGACTGAATCGGAATGGGGAATCAGTGTGGGAAGCAAGGCTCAGGGGCCTCGATTTGCTGGCCTCGGAGACAGGAGAAGACTGTGTTGTCAGGATGTCTGTAAACCACGGAGATGGAGGTCTAGGGGAGCAGTCAGACCGGACAGTTCCAAGAGCTCCGGGGAGATGTGGGCAAAATGCAAAACTAGGAGATGTCGGCCCAGCGGTGCCCATGCCCCGCCATTCCCAACAGGAGCCAACTTGACTGACTGGCTGGGTTTACTGGCAGCGGAAGAGATGTAAGACTCATTGAGGGCAAGCAATGCTCCCTCCTGCGGAAGGAGAAATGTACCTTCAGCAGGCGGAGGCAGGAGGGTCACAAGTGCTAGGCTACTTTGGGCTATCAAGTGAGATGATGTTTAAAAAAAAAAATGGCTGGAGAGATGGCTCGGCGGTTAAGAGCACTGACTGCTCTTCCAGAGGTCCTGAGTTCAAATCCGAGCACCACGTGGTGGCTCACAACCATCTGTCATGGGATCTGATGCCCTCTTCTGGTGTATCTGAAGACAGCTACAGTGTACTTATATATAATAAATAAATCTTTAAAAACAAACAGACAAACAAACTTGGTTTGTATGAATGTAGATGCTTAAAAAAAAAAAAATTTGGTTTGCTAAATGCTATAGTGCTGACTGCTCTCCCGTGACAGCAGTTCCTGTCTGTTCCCCCCTAGGGCTGCAGGCTTGGTCCTCCTATTTCTCTTGGAAGCCACACTGTTGGATCCTTGGGTAGCTGTTTCCCCTGCATTATAAAGAGGAGGGTTTTGATCTGTCTGCCTTTTGTGGGAGGTCTGTCTGTCTGCATTTGGGAGCGGGGAGGGTTCTTAGGTTAAGAACAATTATCCCTTGGCTTACTGTTGTTCATACTGTCATTTAAAAATCTATGTGAACAGACTCAAACATCTGTTTGGATTGTCGTCCTGTTGTGTCTCACAAAGGGCAGGGTTTTGAGTCCCACAGCCCGGGATGGGTCCTAAGTTAATCATCTTAAATGTTTAAATATTCAAATAGCTTGTTCTCCGTAGGAGACCAGAGGTACAAGTTCTTCTGAGAAAAGAATGTGAGAGTCTGGTGGGAATAGCCCACACTAGGAGCTAGAAGCTTGGGCAGAAGTGGAAGGTGAGGGACTGTGTTTTAACTTGTTATGTTTTTGAACATGGAGAACCTCTTTTGTAAGACATAAAGACCTGCTTTGATTAAAAGGTGACTCCAGGACTGGAGAGGTGGCTCAGTGGTTAGAGCACCGGCCGCTCTTGCAGAGGACCTGGGTTCGGTTCCCTAGCGCCCACAGAGAAGCTCACAACCACTTGTAACTCCAGTCCCAGAAGATCCGGCGTCCTGTTCTGGCCTCTGAGGGCACTGTACACACACGGTGCATACATAGACATACAGTGGGCATAACACCCACACACATGAGAAAAATAAATAACATTTTAAAAGGTGATAGGAAGGTGGAAATCCAACTTTGAAAAAAAGCCACACTTTAATAAGACAGAAGTTTGTTTTTTTTTTACACAGGGGAGGGGTGAGGAGGATTTTTAGTTAAGGAATAAAGTCAATAAATGTGTGATTTATATGTGTGCATTTTGGCAATAGCTCTGAAACTGGAATTGTAGGTTTATGGCTTATAATTAAAGTTTGGAGTTAAGATTCTTCAGGGAGAGAGAAATAAAACTCCATTTAAAGCCCACGCCTTGTTTCTGGGGAAGTCACCCAGGGCAGATTTTTACAGCCCCGGCTACCACTCTCTCCATTCTCTTCCTAATTTCCAAACTTCTGCTTGCTGGCCTTTCTCTGGACGATGGGGCCGGGCTTCCTTCCAGTGCTGGCTGAAGCTCGGACGAGCCCTGGTTCACCTCAGCTGCACACAGGCTACACAAAGTCACATCTCATCTCCAGATCTGGCCACAGTGCGGTGACCGTGACAAAGGCGGTGGAGAGGGTGAGCCCAGGCCCCGCTGGTTAAGTTACCAAGGCAGAGAAACTGGAATGGGAAACGGGGGGGGGGGGGAGCTAACAGCTTTTTCTCAGTGACAGGCACACCATGTGCTACCCCAGAACTGGCGAGCAGGTTAGAAAGACTTCAGGAATCTTCTGCGCCGAGTGTTGAGCAGAATCGCCGTTTACCAAGCCATGTATATGTATAACACAGGGCTAAAGAGATGGCTCAGCAGTCACGAGTGCTCGATGCTCAATTAGTGAGAACCAGACTTCAGAACCCAGTCCCCACCGAACAAGATAGGCATCCTATAAATACCCGAAACTCTACCTCTGAGGGACCTAACACCTTCTCAGATTTATGTACCTGCACGTACCCACGTCCATACGCAGACACTCATACACATATACACACACAAAATCTTTTATAACATCGGAGCCAGTGAGGTAGGTAATGATACTGGACACTCGATGGAGACCTGAGTTCAATCCTGGAACTCACATAAAAGTGGTCCTGTGGTGCACACACACGCACACACATGCACACACATGCACACGCATGCACACACACACACGCATACGCACAAACACGCACACACTTTTGACAAGCCAAAACCTATATGGTGTATCTGTATCAGCCTCTCTCTTGCCTGCCCCATGCACTCTTGCACGCTCTCGTGCACCCACACACGGTGTTTGCGACTTAGAAACAAGGGGCACAGATGGTGCCCATGTGAGTCATACATTTGTATGTTAAGGGGAAGCTACAAAAATGGTACAGGCAGATTCTGAAATACAGTAACCATGTACCAAGCAAACAAGCCCACCAAACTACAGAGATGAAAAGGTTCCATGCACAATAGGAAGTTAAACTTAAAAAAC
Source organism: Mus pahari (assembly GCF_900095145.1). Taxonomy (NCBI): domain Eukaryota; kingdom Metazoa; phylum Chordata; class Mammalia; order Rodentia; family Muridae; genus Mus; species Mus pahari. The sequence goes on from NC_034612.1 coordinate 37,004,045, forward strand.
AAACAAACAAACAAACAAAACCCAAGAATATCTGTGATTGTCAAGACAACGCCGATAACAGAGCTTCCCCCTTGGCGTTAACGGAATTCTAACTATGCTGTGCAGTGGTGTCCAGAGGCAGCCAGCAGGCCTCCAGGAAGGAACCCAGCCCTAGCCCTGAGTCCTCTCAGTCAGTCCTATGTCTGCCTAATTTTAGTGTGTGAATTATTTTTTTTTAAGATTTATTTATTTTATGTATATGAGCACACTGTAGCTGTCTTCAGACACACCAGACGAGGGCATCGGATCCCATTACAGATGGTTGCGAGCTACCACGTGGTTGCTGAGAATTGAACTCAGGACCTCTGGAAGAGTAGTCAGTGCTCTTAACCGCTGAGCCATCTCTCCAGCCCCCTAGTGTGTGAATTATTAATCGTACCGATTCCTAATGACCCGCCTCTTAGGTTCCAAATAACTAGATACTGGTTATCTATAAAAATGAAACTGTTAGCGTTGCCTGTCATTTACATAGACGCACTGTTTAAGTTAGGCTGAGTGTCCAGGGAGGTAGGCCAGGCTCTGGAGTTCTGTTGCATCCCTGATGTCTCCCTGTAGACCCAGTGTGGCTTCATTAACGCCATTCATGAAGCCTCGTGTCCTTCCGGAGGGCCAGTTGGCACGCTTCTGCTAGAGCTGGGTTGATCTCAGAACCTCTGCCGTTCCCTCTGGATGTACCTGCCTCCAACTCCACTCATCTCTCAGGCAAAAGTGAGTTTCCTTGCCTTACTTGCACAGGGGTCAGGCTCTGTTGCAGGCCGGGCAGAACTTGGAACGGTCGCTAGTCATATATCACTCCAGAGGAAGGGCATGTGGCTGGGCGGTACAGCTATAGGAAGTCAAGGTTAGCTTCCTCAGGCGCTCGAAAGAGTCTGTCTACACAGAGAAACCCTGACTCAGGAAGAGAAGAAAAACAAGAGAGAAATCTGTTTGTTTCTGCAGATGAAAGGAACATGGTGGCAGGGGTAGCGTCAGTACCCAGAACCCACCGGGGAGCAGTCCCTCCTTAGTCTCGGGGGTTAAAGGTGACACTTTTTGAGAGAGGTTGTAAAACATTAATGGTGGGTAAAGTTCTTTCTCGATCGCACGATTCTTGAACTGGGTGGTGTTTGCCCAGTAAAGGGCACCGTGTTTGCGAAGGGTAATTTGGAATTGGCAGCGCCAATGTCCCCTCAGCTTCCTGCTGCACTGAGGTCAGTGTGGCAGGTCGCAAGAGGAGCATGGGAAGTATCTGGGATAAATGTTGAATATTGAGTGAGGACTTCCTAGCAGGGCAGGCTCCTGTCATATCAGCTAAATGCTCACAAATTCACCAACCGTAGAGCGTAGGGGACCGGAAGACTGTGTGGCTAACAATCTCTGATGTCGCTATGGTCTCTCATTCCAGACCTCTGGGTGACCTAGGACCTTGGACACAGTCAGCATCCAGGAAGTGTTGTGTTTTGTCTGCCCCTCCTGCCCCGCCCCTCTCTGGCTCTTTTCTGTTTTAATTGGATAAGCCCATGATAAGCATTTACTGAGCAAACAAATGGGTGCTGTCGCCTGCCACCCCCCCCCCAACAAGTGGCCTGCTGCTCCCGCGCAGCACTTTCCCTCTCAGGGAGGCACAGGTGTTGCGTGGCAAGGGTGGAACCAGGATGAGACCAGTAGAGCCAGGAGCCTGTACGTAGGCGCTCAAGCACTCCTTACTGGAAGTCAGTGAGCTCAGAGGACCATATGGGTCCAGGGCCGAGGCCCGCTGGCACTTGTGGGCAAAGATCAGGTTGCCTCAGGTGTTGGGGGCTGGATGGGTGTAGACAAATAAGGAATGCTTTCAGGACGTGGGAAACTGGGCTTTAGAAATTGGTCTGATCCTACCTTAAATAGCCAAGGGCATAACTCGAGTCTGCTACTGCAGGAAACATCGACACCGTACTGGGGTCTTATTATTTCATAGTTTGTGGTTTGGAGACATGACCTCCACCAGCACAGGCTCGAAAAGGTCACTGAGCCCCAGCACTGGGCAGGGGGTTGAGAAATCACTCACACTAATAAAAGCGACTGTTGAGTCCAGACAACCCTTTAAGCAGAGGGAGGAAAAACTCTAAAAATGTGTTATATTAAAAATGTTTTAGGAGCTGGAGAGATGGCTCAGTGGTTAAGAGCACCGATTGCTCTTCCAGAGGTCCTGAGTTCAATTCCCAGCAACCACATGGTGGCTCACAACCATCTGTAATGGGATCTGATGCCCTCTTCTGGTGTGTCTGAAGACAGGGATGGAGATACACATATCTGTATGTATGCGCATACATCAAATAAATAGATCTTTTAAAATGTTTTAAAGGAGACGTATGTGAATGGATGTTCTGCTTGTATGTTTGTCTGTGCATCCCATGAGTGCAGTGCCTGTAGCGGCCAGAAGAGGGCATCAGATCCTCTGGATCTGGCAATAGAGTGAGCTGGGAATGGAGTCTGCATTCTAAGCAATAGCAGCAAAACCTCTTTACCTCTGTGCGCCCAGCTCACACAGAAGGCTGTGTGCCGATTTGAAGACTGAAGTCTATGGAAAAGGCACACACACTCCTTTGCTAGTCACAGCTGAAGAAACCGCAAGGAGCTGTCCATTGTTCAAGCTGTTTATAACAGCCTGGAGCCGCAGCTCTTAGGACCGTGTGGAGCAGCAGGCGCTGGGGCTCAGGCAGCTGCTGCTTCGCCATTCAGACGCTGCCAACCTGACCCCAGGCAGGCGGGCATGCTCGCCATGGTTCATGAAACTCAGCTTGTGTTGCTCCTGTTTGTAAAGCAATGAAAGGCTTGCATGAAATGATGGGAGCTCCTGCAGCAGCAACAGGAACCCGGAAAGCAGACAGATTGATATTTCAGAGCCTGTGGAATCCTGCTGATGAAATTACATTCATAAGAAGGGTGGGTGTGGTTCCCCGGCATTTGGCAACACCACAAAGCAATCAGACTAATTGGTTATTGTCTTCTAATGGTATAAAAATCCAAAGCCCATCATTGAAGCAAAGAATACATCTATTTGGATGACGATTACACAGTTTGGCTGTTTGCTCTAATCAAATCATAAACTAATGATCAAATTTGGATTTGATTATGTGCCTATAAAGATAACCGGAGAGCCAACATAGGAAACTGTCAGTCAAAGTCTTTTCAGACAATAGCTAGCATTACAACATGCCAATGACATTTTTATCAGGTAGTTAAGTTAATTACTTGTGGTAAATGTGTTCGTGGGACAAGGATAGATTGCTGTCAACATTTGCTGACCACTTTAAAATGCTGCCCGACCATATGGGAGGAATTGAGGGTGTAATAGCATGCAATTTATTTACACCTGCTAATGTCATATAAAATCCAATAAAGACGTGTGATTGGAACGCGCATGTGTTTTTCTCACCACTAGATGGCACTGTATAATTGTCTTTCCTTCCTTCAGAAACAACATTGGCTCATATCAAGACAACATCAAAACAAGTCGCTTGGAAGGAGTTGATTTCCACTTCTTCTCCTTGCTAGGTGAAATCCACTCTGTCCTTCCCTGTCCCCCAAGTTCCTAATGGGGTACTAATGGCTCTTCCCCATCCCAGATTAAACAGGGCCTGCATGCTGCCCCTTTGGCAAGGGCTGGATCCATTTGGTTCACCCTCTCTTTTTCCCAGAGCTTAATGCCATGCATACAATTCTGTTTGGAGATTCATTTGTTTTAGGTGGAGCAACCGAGAGGCAGACAAGATGAATAGATTGCCCAGCTTCACAGATGAGCAGTAGTACAGGACCGAGAACCCAATTCCAGGTGTCTGACTTCCATGTAGATCATGTTCTGCCTCAGAGAAGGGGTATGTCTATGAGACACAGGGAAAATGATTTAAGGTCCATTTAAAAGGCAGTTAGACCCTTGGGATGCTACATAGGCACATGTATACACAAACGAAGGCTCCGCTGCCTGTTGCCTGTGGCTGAACATGCAACAGTAACGTACGTGCCAGTAGGTAGACATGCTTGCAGCCCCCTGAGAAAAGGTCATGCACCCTCGGGATAGTGCAGGTGCTATAGTTTGGGTTCATAAGGAGAGCCCGTGATTGTAGGGATAGAAGGATATGGTGAATGAGAAAGGGCGTGGCCTCTGCAGGACCCGCCTTCACTCTGCTTGCTAGATCCTACACAGGAGCTTTTTTGAACCCCGGGTCTGAAGAATTAGAACACAAAACCATTCAAGCGGAACGTTCCATTCCAGCTGCAGCTGAAAGAAGGCATCCTCGGGCTGGAGAGGTGGCTCAGAGGGTAAGAGTTCTGACTGCTCTTCTGAAGGTCCTGAGTTCAAATCCCAGCAACCATGTGGTGGCTCACAACCACCTATAATGAGATCTGATGCTCTCTTCGGGTGCGTCTGAAGTCAGCTACAGTGTACTTATTTAAATAAACCTTTGGGCCAGAGTGAGCAGGGACTGAATGAGCAGGGCTGAGCAGAGCGAGCAGAGGTCCTAAATTCAATACCCACCAACCACATGAAGACCCACAACCATCTCTGTGTGTGTGTGTGTGTGTGTGTGTGTGCATTTAAAGAAGGTATCTTCTCTCCTTTTAGATTCCTTTCCCTCTCCGGGAGCAGGTGAGCCCATAGATGAGCCTGCGGCTGTCTCTACATCTGCTCAAACCACCGTTCCATGGGTAAACGTGGTCCTTCTGAGATCTTTCAGTGAGTTGGAATTATCCGGCTAAGGATAGCCCAGCCTTCTGGGAATCACCCTGCATGTCTCCAACAGGGCCCCAGACATCTGGAGGAATACACACCCTCCTGCCTGCTTCCTCTCCCCTTATAACCCTCCACTTTGAAGAGAGATGGTTCTTGAGTCTGAAGTTAACCCCGAGACCAGCAAGAAAGGATTGGTCCCGAGGCTCCTCCACGCTCCTTTCCCTTTCATTGTGCAGTATTGGTCAGATAGCCATGGAGGGTAGGGAATCACTTGACCTTTGACCCTTGACAGGCTGGGGATCACTTGGCCTTTGACCCTTGACAGGCTAGGGATCACTTGACCTTTGACCCTTGACAGGCTGGGGATCACTTGACCTTTGACCCTTGACTTTGGAGTAAGACAAGGCCAGTAGTCTGAAAGTCCCAAGAGGGAGAAAACCTGCTTCAAGCTTAAAAATCTGCCCGGCCTTTGGCAAGTTAGGCCCAGAGTCCAGACTGCCTGTCCATGGCTCTCCCATGTCTTTGCTTCCAAGGGAATCCTGGCAGCACCTACACATCCTATGTAGGGCTGTATGCATCAGGTCCCTCTCAGATATTACATCCAGATCTAGTTGCCTTTATCTGACATCCCCTCTGTCTGTCCCCAACCCCAACAGGACCAATGACGGGCTGGAGGAGATCACTGGGGAAATTTGAGTTCAAGCAGCCATCTGATAGGTGGGTGGGCTTCTGTAAATTTTGGAAGGTGATGGAGGAAGGAGGCAGTGACTTAAACTGAGAGATGCTACGGTGGTCCCTGGCACCCAGACCTCTGAGTGAACTCACTAGGAAGATCCTTAAGTCCTTTCTGTAAAATGGCACGGTATTTGTACAGAACCTATACATCTCTAGATGCCTTGTAATGCCTATGTTATCCAAATAATTGCTATTCTGGATTGTGTAGGCATCACAACAAGGAAAGATGCCTGTCCGTTTTTTGGTCTGGGATCAGTTGAGTTCATGAGCTTAGAACCTTTAAATACAGAGGGCCTGCGGCATCTGGCAGAGTCTGTGCAGCAGTATGGCTGATGGAGACAGCTCAGCCAAGCATACTTGGACACTGTGGGAGTATAGGAAACGATCAGATACTGATAGGTCCCATGAGACCTTGCAAGTATACCAGAAAGGAACCGCACCTCTATCCCAATGATGGTAGGTTGTTTCTCAAACGGCTGGCGTTTGAGAAGGAGCCCTGAGCAACCGTGGAGAGGCTCAGAGAGAATGAACGTAGGTGCTGGCTGTGGCTGAGGTCAGGTGTGACTGCAGTAAATTGGATCAAAAAAGGTATCAGTGGAAGGGAAGAGAATCCCTTGGATCCTGCCTCCAAACTATGCCAAGAAGCCAGATAGAAATGAGGCAAGGACTCCCCAGAGGTGCCTGCCCACCTCCGCCAGGCACGTTTCTGCTGGCTGCCGGGAGAAATTATCCAGCACAAAACCCCTGCCCGAGCTGCAGATGGAGGCTGCATGTTCGTGAGTCTGACCCCACGGGTAATTAGGGAGCAATTAAGCCTGACTCGCTAGACAAAACCTGGTTCCTGTGAACTGAAATGGATTTGAAGTGGATGGTAGCGATTAAGCCCAAGCTTGTGGCGATACCCAGCAGAGCTATTACGGCTGCAGGAAAACATGATCTGACCAAGGAACAGGAGAGCTAACCGGAAAAAGAAAAGGTTGGGAGTCGTGAGATGGACGATAATGAAGACAGTAAGCAGAACTGTGTCTCAACGCCATCTGCAAGATGAATCTAGATAGGCGAACACCAAGGGGAGCGTTCAAAGCGTGGGTGCGGAGATGGTGAGGCATCTGCTGACTGAACAGTCAGGGGCCACGAGTGCCAGCTTGCCCTTCCTCAGTGACTAGATAGAAACCTTGCGAGCTTTCAGTAGGACCGGGACATAGTAGGACCACAGCTGGTCATGATGTGTCCTTTGGGGAGTCCCTGTCCTATTTCTGCCTGGCTTCTCTTACTTTGGAGGCAGGACCCACCCATTTTTCTTACAGGAACAGAATGGTTAGATTCTTTCTCTCTCTCTCTTTCTTTCTTTCTTTCTTTCTTTCTTTCTTTCTTTCTTTCTTTCTTTCTTTCTTTCTTTCTTCCTCCCTTCCTTCCTTCCTTTCTTTTTTTTAAAGGAATTATCTATTTATTTTATTGTATATGATTACACTGTAGCTGTCCTCAGACACAACAGAAGAGGGCATAGGATCCCATTACAGATGGTTGTGAGCCACCATGTGGGTGCTGGGAATTGAACTCAGGACCTCTGGAAGAACAGTCAGTGCTCTTAACCGCTAAGCCATCTCTCCAGCCCTAGATTTTTTTTTTCTTGAACCATTGTCTTCTAACTCTGTGATTTATTTAGCACCATCCATCCAACCATTTCTTACCAGGATGCAAGAACCCACGGTCAGTAACTGTTGACAGACACGAAGAGGCTCATCTGAAGAGTGTGGGCACCCAGGCCAACAGATGAGCCAGTCTGGGGTAGGGACAGCTGCTTGAGTCACGTGCAGGTAGTGGCAACTGGAGCCAACCCAAACTCTTTCTACCTTACCCTCTGGCTCAGAAAAGAAAGACTGTGTTGCTGGGCGTGGTGGCTCACACCTTTAATTCCAAGGAACTCAGGAATCAAAGGCAGGCTGATCGAGGCTAGCCTAGTCCACATAGTGAGATACAGGTCAGCCAGGGCTACACAGCGAGACCTCACTGCTCAAGTAAGAGGAAAGGGCAGATACAGCTGCTCATTTAAGTTCAGTTTCCAGCTGTTAATGAGATAAACAGGGTCACACATTGAAGATTTCCTAGGGCAGATCATGGCTGAGACTGAATGGTCCCAATTTTACCGGACATACTCATTATTAGCACCTTAGGTATCTGAGTTTTGGTTAGGAACATAAAATGGTTAGATTCTGTCTGGAGAGATGGCTTAGTGGCTGCCCTTCCAGATGTCAGAGGTTCAGTTCCCAGCACCCACAGGGTGGTTCAGAACCCTCTAACCAGGTGATTTGCCACCCCCTTCTGGCCTTGGTGGGCACTGTATGCACACACGCACAGACACACACACACAGAGCCAGGAATGCACCCGTAACAATAAAATAATAAAAACTTCATAAATGACTGAATTCTGTGTCCTCTCTCCTGGTTTCCAGAAAGGTCTTCTTGCTCAGCTATTCACTCCTGTGTGAGAGTTCAGTGCTGCCTGATCTAGAGTTATTTTATGAAGTACAAAACTTTGGCCCTTCATGTTTGTTGTGCTAAAATAGCAAATTCCCCTCTAACTTAGTGGTCTAAACCAACACACATTTTTGTTATGGTGTTTTGTAACATGCATTTAACTTTTTGTATTTGGTTCGGTGTTTTGTTTTTGAGACGGGTCTCTCTCTGTAGCCCTGGCTCTCCCTGAACTTATAGAGATCCACCTGCCTCCACCTTCCAAGTGCTGGGATTAAAGGCATTCAGCCCCACAGCCAGCACTTTTTAACCACATGGTTTCTGTGGGTCAGGAGTCTGGGCACGGCTCGGCTGGTTTTTCTTTTCTTTTCCTTTTCTTTCTTTATTTTTAAGATTACTTATTTTATTTTATGTATATGTGTACACTGTAGCTGTACAGATGGTTGTGAGCCTTCATGTGGTTGCTGGGAATTGAATTTTTAGGACCTATGCTCACTCTGGTCAACTCTGCTCGCTCAGTTCCTGCTCACTCCGGCCCAAAGATCTATTTATTTATTTATTTATTTATTTATTTATTTATTTATTATACATAAGTACACTGTAGCTGTCTTCAGATGCACCAGAAGGGGGTATCAGATCTCATTACGGTTGGTTGTGAGCCACCATGTGGTTGCTGGGATTTGAACTCAGGACCTTCGGAAGAGCAGTCAGTGCTCTAACCACTGAGCCATCTTGCAGCCCACATCTGGTTTTTCTACTTAGTGTCTCTCCCAGGCTGCAATGAAGAAATCCATCAGTGTTGTGGTAAATCTCCAACCCCAGTAAGCCAGTGTAAAAAACACACAACTCAGTTACAATATTTATAAGCTACACGCCTAGATTGGGCAGATCTACCACCACTCTATTCCCCAGCTATGAGATCCCTTGCTACGAGGCTTCTCCAGGCCAAGTGGTTCTGCTCCACCCTCCTTCTACCTCCATCTTCTTCTTCCTCCTTCCCCTCCCCTCCCCCACCCCACTCTCTGGTCCCACCTCTTCCTTCCACTGTCCAATCACAGGCTCTAGCCTTTATTTGACCAGTTAAAATGGGAGAAGGTTCACGTGAAATCACTCCTTGCCCCTCTGGAGGAAGCAGAATTAACATCAGAATACAACACACCGGGGCAACCCACTACAGGCCAAGGTCAGAATGTTTTTCTGAAGGACTGACTGTGGCAAGATCCTTTAGGGCTTTAGGGCCTGGGTCCTACCTGGCTGCTGGCCAGAGGTCACGGTGAGTACTTTACCACCACGGACACTTCTCCCACACGGAAGCTTCAAAAGTGTCCATTGCCAAGAATTTCACTGAAGGCAAGGAGGAACCTTCCTCAGAAAGATGGAAATGTCACACACAGAGAGCTAAGTAATTAAAACACAGTAACTCACATGAGGTCATCATCTCATACAGTTCTTACAACGGTGGGCCACAGACATTACAATCGTTATTTACAGAAAACATGGGTTTCAGAGAAATGAATTAATTGACTCAGGTCAATTAGGAAATAGGATGCAGAGTCAGGTCGCAGAACCCTAAAGCCCACGTCTCTGTCTTACCCGGGACAGCTGAGTCACCATTACACCTTAGTATTTCTATGCCCTCTCCTGTCCAGTTGTCTGCTTACCCCAAGACCAGACACCTGACTTTGCTGATGACAATGGCCTCTTAGTGTGCATTTAGTATTCTAGAACTTTCTTTCCCATCCACTATATGGCCACTTCTTCTTCTTCTTTTTTTTTTTTTTTTTTTTTTTGGTTTTTCAAGACAGGGTTTCTCTGTATAGCCCTGGCTGACCTGGAACTCACTCTGTAGACCAGGCTGGCCTCGAACTCAGAAATCCACCTGCCTCTGCCTCCCGAGAGCTGGGATTAAAGGCATGCGCCACCACGCCCGGCGGCCACTTCTTCTTTAGTATCATATTTATCCTCTCAAGCGCTGGCTCAAAAAAGTGATCTCTATGATTCTTTCTAATCATAGACAAGGTTAGAGCGGGAAGGACCAGCTTCTGGAAGGGACTTCTTCCTCAGTTGTAGGCTGTGGTGTGGTGAGGGGGTAAGGATTCTCAATATGTGACGTGTCAGCCGGGTTGGAAGGTCTTGGTGGAATAAACAGAGACAGGAGGCTCTCTGGAATTGTTTGTGGGAAGAATAACCCCAAGTAGCAGAATTCTCTTCATGGAGTTGAGGGCGCACTGAAGAATCAGAACAGGGCTCACCTCGCAAACCATGTTGGGTTCAGAATTCAGGAATGAAAAAGATCTCCAGCCACTTTGGATGAAGGCTAATAAACGAAATTCACTAGCTGGAATAGAGATGCAACAGTTCTATCTATGGTTTGTTTATTTTTTTTTTTTGAGATGGGGTTCTCTGTGTAGCCTTGGATGTCCTGGACTCACTCTGTAGAGCAAGCTGGCTTTGAACTCAGAGATTCACCTGTTTCTGCCTCCTGTGAGGGGTTAAAGCCATGCACTACCACTACTGGGCTAGTTCTGTCTGTGATCACTTTAGCTTTGACCGTCAGGACTCACGATCCCCCATCCCTCCCATCCCCCACCCCCGAGACTGGTATATTAGGGTCTGGAAAGAACCTGAATCCTGGCTGGCTCCCATATTGTCTAACCAGGGTTATTAACCAAGAGGAGAAAAAGAAGATGATAAAAAGTCCAGGCTGCTTGACTGAGACCCAAATCCTTGGAAAACAACAGTCACAGTGGTGGGACCTCAGAATCTTCTAGAAGCTGATCTTCAGGAAAAAGGAGAGACAGAAGACTGGAGCTGGAAGAAGAGCGTCCGTTGATGGGGTAGAGCAGACAAGAGAGAAAGGGGAAGAGGGACTGGAAGGAAGGAAGAGCCGGCCAGCAATCCGCACATGCGCATGGGGCATGACTTCAAGGCGCAGAGGGGGCGTGAGCCTGAGATCCCAACAGGGCTGCACTGAGAATGACCTGACCACAGTGTTGAGACCGCTGTAGCCTCCATTCGGCCGTTTTTCATGTGGATTAATTTGACGGGAATAAAGTACATTCTAACCTTCTTCAGTAAAGATATTCATTAAAAAAAAAAAAGCTTTAAGATTTCCCATGGTTGCCGTCATCCAACTACCAGAAGGATGGGTTCAGCCCTTCACTGATGCACTCCACTTTGTTAGGGAGGATTCGAATAGGGTATTTCCAGTCTCTGCCATTACGGAGATTAAATCAACACGAGGGAAAGAGGAAATCCCACAACTGAAAACACTAGAGGACTCACGGATACAAAAGGAAAGTTGACAAAACACCAGCACAGTTGCTGTCAGAAATTAAGGTTTAATTGGTCCCGGTTAAGTTCTGGGCTTCGGAACTTTGAAAAAAATTCCACGTGACCCGAAGGAGCAGACAAGCTTGGGATCCACCATGTCCTGAGGCTGGTGGCAGGATGCAGAGGGCAAAACTGGAATGTGAAGAGCAGGCCACCTTAAGTGATGTCAGGTTGATATCTGGGACGTTTAAGCAGCGCTTTCGGTTTCCCTAAGCCGCGAACCCAGAGCCCAGAGCCTGGCTGCCTTTCGCCGCGGAAGAGTTCTCAATGCGCATGCGCAGCCGGGCGGCTCGGCCTCTGGGAGCATGCGCAGTCGTGGCACGTGGGGGGGCTAAGGGGCGGGGCCCGGAGCCTTTGCGGGCCGCGTTCCGGGAAGTTCGGAGTCTCCGGGCGCCGGTAGCTTGCATCCGGCGTTCCCGGGGACGGCACGTGGCTGCCCCGCGTCGGCCCGGGCCGGATCGTGTCGCCCTGGAGCCTCGGGTGTCAGTCGCGGAGGCGGTGTCGTCGTTGACCATCGCGGACGCGTTCGTCGGGGCCTGTGAGGGCCCCGCGCCGCCGCGACCCGCGCTGCCCAGCCGGTTCATCTGCTCCTTCCCCGACTGCAGCGCCAGTTACAACAAAGCCTGGAAGCTAGACGCGCATCTGTGCAAGCACACGGGGGAGGTAACGTGGCCGCCGGTGTGCATGGCGGGGCTTGGCCCGAGCAGGGCAGGCGCTCAGCAGAGACCCAGGTCTAGGACGTCAGGGTTTCCTGCAAGCAACAAGTGTTCACCCTTTTAATTGCAGGCGGGCTTTGATCGGGTACCACGGCTGTGGGTGAGGGTGGTCAGGAAAAGCCTTCCTGTTTGACCCTTCCCCCTGGCTCCTCTATTTGGTGCACCCTGGTCTCTCTCTTGACAGACTTACCATCCCTCCGCCGTCCCTCATGACATCCTTTGTGACTTTGGCCCCCTTTCTCTTGGACCATTCTATTCCCACATTTTGGCCTTTCTTTGTCCCTGTGTCGGAGTCAGAGCTTGCTTTCTAGACCAGAATGCTGCACTTTATAGTTGGATACTTAAAGTTGTGGTTTATCATCATCATTTTTTTTTTTTTTTTTTTTTGTGACGGGGTTTCTCTGTGTAACCCCGGCTGTCCTAGAACTCACTCTGTAGACCTGACTGGCTTTGAACTCAGAGATCCACTTGCCTCTGCCTCCAAAGGGCTAGTATTAAAAGGCGTGCACCACCACACTTGGCTTTGAAGTTGTGTTTATTGTCCCAAACTCGACAATGATTTGATTAGTGCCGGTTCTTTGACGCTGTGCTGAGCGGCGCGGCTCACTTGTGTCTTCCTGTCCACTGTCCACTGGCTGTCCAGTACTGTGATTGGAGTCTTGATGCCACCTTCCTGGATTTCAGATAATTTCCGTAGTTGGGAAACACCCAACTGGATGTTAGGATATGATAGAGCTTTACTATAGATTCACAACAACATCCCCTCCCCCACCCACCTCCAGGGTCCCACTTGGCGATTGCAGTTGGGGCTGGGAGCGGTTTCCTTAGGTTGCCTTTGCACCTGTGGGCTTTTTCAGCTGTGACACATTTTCCTGTCTCCGTGCCTGCTATCTCTTAGTATGGACACAGGTCACCTGTGATGAGACACAACCTGCTCCTTCCTCTGCCTCTTCTCTTTGCTGTAAAATGATGCTGTGGCAGAGAGTTGGGCAGACAGGCTGGGCTCAAGTCCATCTTGGAAAGGGGCTTGCTGGGGAAGCCAGCACCCCACAGGAGCAGGCTAACCTGCCTATCAGATGCTGGACATCCATAGAACAATAGTCTGTGTGCCACGGTGACTTGTGGGAAGATGGGGGGGAGGTGTTTGGTGTGGAACTTAGTGCTGCAGAATTAAGTCAAGCCCGAGTGTGGCAGGCACCTTTCTGAGTGGACACGTCCCTGGAGGGAGGTCTGAGGTGTTGCCTGCCACAAGTCAGACTTTTAACAGCACAGAGCTGAGGAGATGGCTCAGTGAGGGGGGTACTTGCAGCCAGACCTGGGGACCTTACAGGGTAGAAGGAAAGAAGTCACTCTGAGAAGATGTCCTCTGACCTCCACATGTATGCAGTGGTACAAACATGTCCCCCTTCCCCAATAGAAATAGTTTTTGAAAATGTAAAAACTTTCTTTCCTCCCCCCTTTCTTTCTGCTAGAGGCCATTTGTTTGTGATTATGAGGGCTGTGGCAAGGCATTCATCAGAGATTACCATCTGAGCCGGCACGTCCTGATTCACACCGGGGAAAAGCCGTTTGTGTGAGTAGGGGGCTGGCCAGGCAAGGCCACTGGAGTAGGTTATAGTTGGCACGTAGTGACTATATAACTGCTGGCAGGGTGACTGCTGATTCTTAGGATGAAGAATAGAGGGCGGGCTGGTGAAATGGCTTAGCGGGTAAAAGTACTTGCCACCACACATGATGACCTGAGTCTGATCCTCAGAAGTGTTGTCTGTGGCTCAGACTGGCTTCCTTTCCTGTTAGGAGCGAGCAGGTGACTTTATGACAGTGGTAGTTTTGTGCTCAGATGATATGAAGTCCCATGTCCCTGTGTCATGGAATGGCTTCTGCTGCTCTCTTTTTATCGTCCCCTGTGTGCTTGGTACTTGTGGAGACCAGAAGAGCGCGTCTGATCCCCTGGAACTAGAGTTAAAGATGATGACAGGGCACCTTGTAGGTGCCAGGAACTCATCCTGGGTCCTTTCCAAGAGCAGCCAGTGCTGTTAACCATTGAGCCATCTCTCCAGCTCCCTAAAATGTCCCTCGCCGTGGTGGTATGTTTTGGGTCATACAATCTCTAATCTCTTGTAGTTGTGAAGATGATGGCTGTAATCAGAAATTTAACACAAAATCAAACTTGAAGAAACACATAGAACGCAAACATGGAAATCCACAAAAACAGTATGTAGTGAGTATGACTTTAGATGTTTCAACCTTCTGTTTTTACATTTGCTACCAAAGTTGAGTTTTTGTGAACCAGATTTTCTTTTTCTTTTCTTTTTTTTTTTTTTTTGAGACAGGGTTTCTCTGTTTAGCCCTGGCTGTCCTGGAACTCAATCTGTAGACCAGGCTGGCCTCGAACTCAGAAATCCGCCTGCCTCTGCCTCCTAAGTGCTGGGATTAAAGGCATGCGCCACCATGCCCGGCTCAGATTTTCTCTTGATGGATATGTAAAGTCCAGCATTGGCTGTCCCCATTCTTCAAGTTGTCATTTTGCAAACTGACTTAGGGCACATTCACGGGACTGGTTGGTGACCGACCTGGCACAAGCGCTTTTTGCTTTTCTGAATGTCGCTGCCCTTTATGCTTGTTGAGATGAAGGATTTTCATGGAGACTGAGTGGGTGAAAGTTTAAATGCTCCGAGACACTTAGGTCCATAGAGACTTTATTGTTTAGTTACAAAAGGTTTTATGTTTTACGTGCAGGCGTTTTGCCTGCATCTGTATCTATATACCGTATGCGTGCTCGGGGCCTGTGGAGGTCAGAAGGAGGTGTCAGGTCCGGTGGAACTGGAGTTAGAGATGGTTGTGAGCCACCACATCGGTTCTGCAATCCAAACCTGGGACAGAGAAGCCAGTGTCCCTAACCATTGAGCAACCGCTCCAGCCCTTAGTAGGACTTCAGCAACTGTTGATCCCTCTGCCTGTACTAAACTGTGCATTTATTTTTTAACAGTGCAATTTCGAAGGTTGCAAGAAGGCCTTTAAGAAGCACCAGCAGCTGAGAACCCATCAGTGCCAGCACACCAGCGAGCCGCTCTTCAGGTCGGCGCTTTGCCAGCGCTCTGGGATTCAGAGTGGAACGCAAAGATCAGGATCGCGCGGAAGGCTCTGTGTCATGAGGGCTTTTTTTTTTGTCTTACTCTAGAACAGAAGTAATGGGCCCTGCTTGTTTGAGGGAGTCCTAAGTATTCAGAAGGACAAAGAGGAGGTGGGCAGGGGTGCCAGGGAGCCGGCCTGCCTCCTGGGGCAGTGTCTCCCTGCACAGTCAGGCTGATGAGGCCTTGCCCCTGGTTCCCATAGGCTGCCCTTTGCACTGGTGCACCCAGTGCCTGGGGCTCTGCACCGACTGCTGTACATTCTCATGTGTTTCTGGTGCTGGTCCCCAGCCCCTGTGCTTTGTTGTCGTCTGACCGTATGCAACATATTTGGCAGACCCCAGACAACAGCTCTGTATCTGGTCCAAGTGCAAACCAAGTCAGACAGCCTCTTGTAGTTGCTTCTGTAGCCACGAGACGGGATATTTCCAGAATCCAGAGAACTTTGATAACACAAACAAAAGATGTGACTTTGTCTCAGAATGGCTTGTTTGGCTCCGAAGCTGGCCAAGTCACTTGTGTTTGTATTTGGGACTGTACTTAATCTTTGTTTTGGGTGACAGGTTTGGTGTGGGAAGACATGGGCTTTGGTGGGGAGAGAGGGATCTCAGAATTGTCCATGGAAAGGCCCTGGTGGCTGATGCTTCGCCTGCTACCCTCCCAGGTGTACCCACGAGGGATGCGGGAAGCACTTTGCCTCGCCCAGCAGGCTGAAGCGGCATGGGAAGGTTCACGAGGGTACGTAGACTGGGACAGTGCTGGCAGCGAGGAGCACGCCACCGGCAGGGTGGGCTGGGTCTGCTCTGTGGTCACACTGAGTAGGCAAAGCTGTTTGACAAGCAAGTGCCTGTTGTGTTATTTGAGTGTTGGCCTCTTATCCCGAGTGCTGTGTGTTCTGCCACAGTCCTCTTTGCCATGTCCACCGGTGCTGTACGGTTCCTGTGCACCTGGTTGTGTGCCACTCAAGTGTGCAAAAATCTGGCTGGTGGGAGCTTTCAGAGCAGGGATCACTGGAGTCCGCTCCATTGCACCCAGCAAGAGCAGCATACTTCAGAGAGAAGAGCGCACTTGGCCAAGAATGGCTGTCATCAAGGATTTATTTCCCTGGGCATCCAGCAGGCAGTGGATAACTTGTTTTGTTTTTGTTTTTGTTTTGAACAGGCTACCTGTGTCAAAAGGGATGCTCTTTTATGGGAAAAACATGGACAGAGCTTCTGAAACACATGAGAGAAGCTCATAAAGGTAAGGTAGACAGGAGCTGTGGAAGCGCATCGGTCTGGGGAGCGCAGGGTGTGTGCTCTGAGCCTGGGGAGTGCACCGGTGTGCTCTGAGAGAGATGCACTTGTGCTGTAAAGGAAGGGGGTTCTTTATCAAGTTCAGGGTAGGTGCTGGCTTGGGCTGCGAAAGGGGAGGGAACCCTGCAGGCCTCAGAACTGGTGCTGCTGTGCTCGGGCTTTCGTGAGGCCCTGCAGGACTTGGCAGATGCTGCTGGCTATGTCAGAGGATAAAGGTGGATGCCATAAGGGCATAATTCCTCGTGCTCAGTTATCACGCCGAGGACGCCTGCTCCTTGACAGATGAGGACTCAGGACGTTGGGAGCCATGAGTGAACTTGAGGGATTCGAAGCCAGCACAGCAGTGAGACAAGCTGACATTTCCCCTGAAGTCCCCGGTTTGTGTGAAGTCACAGGACCAGACGTGTTATTCATGGGACGTTGGTTACACATGTGTATCTCTCCTCCCAGAGGACGTAACCTGCACCGTATGTCAGAGGACGTTCAAGCGCAGAGATTACCTTAAGCAGCACATGAAGACTCACGCCCCGGAAAGGGATGTGTACCGCTGTCCGCGGCAAGGCTGTGGAAGGACCTACACAACCGTGTTCAACCTGCAGAGCCACATTCTCTCCTTCCACGAGGAAAAGCGCCCATTTGCGTGTGAGCACGCCGGCTGTGGCAAGACGTTTGCAATGAAAGTGAGTGTCTCCCACTCTAGGCTTGTGTGTTCATGTCCAGCTCTAGGCTTGTGTGTTCATGTCCCGCTCTAGGCTTGTGTGTTCATGTCCAGCTCTCGACTTGTGTGTTCATGTCCAGCTCTAGGCTTGTGTGTTCATGTCCTGCTCTAGGCTTGTGTGTTCATGTCCCGCTCTAGGCTTGTGTGTTCATGTCCCGCTCTAGGCTTGTGTGTTCATGTCCAGCTCTAGGCTTGTGTGTTCATGTCCGGCCTGCAGATCCTCCAGGATGACAAGACCAGTTCTCAGTGAGGGTGGGGACCTTATCAGAAATGCAGGCGCCCTGGGGTTGGGAGGCTAAACAGGCCTATTTTAACAAGCACTCTAGGGCAGTGGTTCTCAACCTTCCTAATACTGGGACCCAATGATAGTTCTTCATGTTGTGGGGACCCCCAGCCATAAAATTTAGTTGCTACTTCGTAACTATAGTTTTGCTACTGGTATGGATTGTAAATATATTCAGGATATCTGGTTTGTGACCCCTGAGGAGTCACGTCCAGCAGGTTGAGAACCACTCCTGGGGGATTCTAGCCATGCTGAGTGGGAGAGCCCGGGGCCTGTATTTCTACTTAGCGGATGTTCTGAGGTGATTAGAGGCTTCCGACCACCGCCTAGGGTCTGGGAAAAGAGGTGGGTAGCACAGATACGCAGCCTCTAGACCCTGGAATCTTGGCATGATTCACGGAGCAGGTGGGAGCATGGTTCCTAGTGGGGAACCGAACAGTTGGTACAAGCCTAGCTGGTGTCTAAAGAGCTCTTACTGTGAATTACAAAGTCACTGACCAGCCCACAGCACAGCAAAGGTGCTGTGGTCACCACTGTCGTCACAGCCATCAGGGCAGAGGTCAGATTTCCCCCTGGCACTTAGGAACGCAGCTGAGGTAGCTTCAGTTACCCCAGCATAAGCCTCGATGCTCAAGCATAGCCGGCTTTCCCTTCTCAGGAGGACTGGGATGGAGTAAACTCCACGTGAGTCAGCGGGTTGACAGTCACCCTGCTAAGGAGTCGGCTGGGGGAACGTCAAATTCACTACACAACAGAAAGGCAGCTGGTAGTTTATTATTGCACACTGTACAGACACCAAGAGTTTTTACTGGAGCTGGAGTCGAGGTGCTGGGAACCGAACCCATGTCCTCCTCAAGAGCAGCGAATGCTGTAAGCACTGAGCCACCTCTGCAGGCCCAGGTCAAGCTCTCTTCTTTCCCTTGCACTGTAGCAGAGTCTCATGAGGCACAGTGTCGTGCACGATCCCGACAAGAAGAGGATGAAGCTCAAAGTAAGTGACAGCTGTGGGGGCCAGCACTTGGCTGTAAAGCCTGCTTGGTGTCTGTCCATCCACCCACCCCATCCTGTGTGTCTGCTTGTTGAGGGTGTGATTCCCATCAGGGGCTCGTCTGTTGAAGTGGATCCCCGTTGTGTAACGGGTAACTCAGTTGTCTTTTCCTCACTCCCAAAGGTAAGAAGAGCACCTCGGGAGAGACGCAGCTTGGCCTCTCGCCTCAGTGGGTACTTCCCTCCTAAGAGGAAACAAGAGCCCGACTGTTCCTTGCCCAACACCAGCACAGAGTCCAGCAGCAGCCCAGAGGACCAGCTGCCCCCGCCAGCTGCCTTACTCACTGTCTGCTAGGCGGGGAGACTTCAGGGCGGCCAGCAGAGGCTCCTGGAGAAGCCCGCACTTTCCTATTAAAGTCACTGACACACAACATCCGACTCGTGGCTGTTTCCGTCGTCTTTGCTCAGAGTGTCTCTTCTCTGGCTCTCTTGGGATTCTCTGTACGCCTTCTCTTCCTTCTTGCTCAAATGACGAAGCACACACATGGAAGCAGTCCCTCCTCTAATGGTTTTTGGTCTGCTTGAGAAGGTTGCTATTCCAGGCATAGTCTGGAGAATCTGATTAAATATCTCCTCCTACAAAGGACAACAGTGCACGATTAATTTGAACCAGGTATCTCTGATGCTGTGGTGACATTTGAGCATGCCCATGACAGGACTCTCAGAGCTGCTGTGACAAGCTGGTCTGGTCCTACATCTTCCTGTGTGACTGACATCCACACGGGGACTCCATGCTCACCTAACACTTGGTCTCCACTCTGTCCCAGCACTGAGGGGGTCTATACACCCAAGCATCCCCAGAATCAAACACTGGGTCTGGGGCTTGGTAAAGTGCCTTTCTTGTTCTGAGGGGAGGGAGGCAGATCCCACCTGGACTCCCAAAAGCCTGGACTGGTTGAGCTGTGCCCTGCACGGACGTGATGTAAACAGCTGAGGTTGGAACCCGCTGTACCAGTCCTGCCTTCGGTGGTGAGTGAGCCAGGTCTAAACACCATCGGCATGGAAACTCCAAGGATTCTCACTAGGAAGGCTCTCTAGGTGGATGCAAGAGAGCCCTGTGAACTATCTACCTTTGCTATTTTAACTGCTAGCCATCCAGCAGGTCTTAGAATAACATACAGCTTTTCTATTGCTCTTTTAAAGAAAATTCGAATGGGTGTTCTGCCTGCGCTTATGTATGTGTACCTCATGTGCAGTGCCTGCAGGGTCCAGATGTCAGATTCCCCTGACACTGGAGTTATAGACAGTTGTGAGCTGCCATGTGTATGCTGGGACCTGAACCTGGGTCCTTGGTAAGAGTGGTCAGTGCTCTAACCACTGAGCAATCTCTAGCCCCAGAGCAGTTCGCATGTGGCAAATCTAATGGAAAACATACTAGACCCAGTTTGATACTAGGAAGCTGGGGTGTTGTGTGTAGTAGTAGTCTTTCCAGTTTTTCTGCAGTTTTCTTCTTGCATCAGCAAATCTGCCCTGTGGGTGCTCTCACTCACCATCTCATCCTCTGACTGTTCTGCATCTTTCCTCCTCTTTATCGTGACTTGAACGTGGTATTTTTTCTCAATCCACTGCTGAATCTGTTTACTCTTGGTTTCCAAATCATGCTGTCCAATATTTGAAGAGAAAACGAGCTCCTTCATCAGAGTTGGTCCTGGTTGGGGACAATGACGTTGAGTGCTCTTTGGTCTGTTTCCTACCCTCGTTTGAAACCTGAACTTCCGCCCACAGATGGTGAGATCTGAAGCCTGACAGGCCACCGCAGCCCTCCGCTCACTTTCACCCCAGGGACTGACCATCAGCTGTTTTCTTTTTAAATTGGGGAGACAGGCATAAAGGCTTGTTTTTAACTTGCTAAATAATATTTAAGACTTGCTATGGTTGTGGGTGTGCTTGTGAGTGCAGCCTTGGGTGGGGGTGGGGTCAGGACAACCCTGAGTGTTGGTTCTCACCTTCAACCCCCACCCCCCACATCTCCTCAAAGGACCAGGCTTGCAGCACCCACACTGGCTGCTGAGCCTGGCTCTTCCTTGTGTTCTGGGGCTTCAAACTCACACTTGTGCACTGGCACTGGGATCCATAACCATCCCCCAGACCCTGTGTTAGAGCTATACATCTGAGACAATGGGGCACAAGTAGGCAACTCACAGAAGTGTCACTGTGACAGTACTGAGAACACAGGCAGCTTGGTCCGTTTAGGTTCATAGAGCCCAGAGTTGTTCATAAGGAGTGAGCAACTGGGAAACGGCCCATGCCATGGAGATAGATTAACAGGTTAGACCCACTCCTATTAGTTATCATGATAATTATAGTAATTTACCCATAGCTATCCTATAAACATGGGTAGATCACAATGCTTTAAAATAAAAAACAAGCAATCTGCATACGGTTTCTGAACATCTGTCACATTAACATTGGCTGAAGTCCATGAGAGTGCACAGGAACATCTGGGAGTGGGGTGGGGGACTTCACCTTTCCGTCAATGTTCAGACTTTAAATCTGAATGGCAGCTTGCTGACTGATTTAGGATGCTAGGTAACTACTGTTTACTACCTTTTCTTATAGGCCTTTAGGGTGAAAATGTTCTTAGCACCCCCCTGCTTCCCACCAGTTGGCCCTGGGTCTCCATCAGAATGAGGTAAAAGCTCCCAGATATTAGCCCTCCAGGGTCTCCAGTCTTCTCAGCGTTTCCTGGCTGTGCCATGGATGGTTTTACACCCTTATCCCCTGCTTAGTTTCCTCCGAAAGCCTTTTTCCTGGTCAGCATTCCTGTCATGTTCTCTTTCCTCATAGCACACGGCCTCGTACCGTGAGGCTCGCCCCAACCCTGGTCACACCATGGAGCAGCCTTCCACAACTGGGAGCCACCAAAACCCAACCCATCTTAGTACCCAGTTCCTGGCCTCTGAGTGGCTTCCGTGACACGTGCCACTGGGAAGGGGACTGGCCGTGCACAGAGGCAAGAGGTGCTCTGATTTACAAGGTGCTTAGAAAGCAGAGCGACAGGACGAGGGTTAGATCTGGTGGACATCTCTCCATCACTCCACTGCAGTTCCCATGGGCCATGCAGAAGCAGTGGCTCTCACCCTTCCTAAAGCTGTGAACCTTGAACACAGGTCCTCATGTGGTGGTGCCCCCCCCACCTAAAATTATTTTGTTGCTACCTCGTAACTGTAATTCTGCTACTGTTATGAATCAAACTGTAAATATCTGGCACACCATCCTGTGAAAGGGTCATCCGCCCCGCAGCGGGTTCGAAACCCACAGGCTGAGATCAAGTCGCAAACTCACCAGAGCACCTACCAGTTTTGGGTTTGGCCTTTTCCTGTTCCCGGAGCTTTAGCCGCTCCTGGTGGATCTGCGCTCCGGTCATGAGCTGGTACTCGGGTGGCTCTGAGCTGGTGTTCCTTTGCACCAGCCTCAGGTCCTGCTTGTCCATGAGTCTGATCACATCTGCTCGATGCATCATCCCCAGGTCCATGCCCTTCTCATCCAGAACGCGGATGACTCGCTCACTAATCTTCCGGCCGGTGTTAGAAAAAGCATCCCTTCTTTTCTGTTTCCTCTCACCCTGGGAGTCTCCAGCAGTACTAAAACCTTTTGCAGAAATCAGGTACAACAGCTTTGGGGTGGACGCAGTCAGGGACAGCTGTGTTGGGTCTGGCTTCACAGCGTGTCTTTGGAAACATCTTCCAATTAAGTTATGGTCAAGCTTTGTAGTTTGTAGCATCAACCTCGTCAGAAGAACAGCCATCCTGACAAAGTAATGGAGAAGGTTTATCACAACACACTCGCTGATGCCGATGGTCTGCTGGGATGCAGCTGAGGGCGGCACCGATGAGTCTGAGGAGCCTTACAGCACTCAGACCACCAGATCCACGTGCAGGAAGGTGACACAGACATGGATCCTTGGCTGGCACCGTCCCTAGCAGCTGGCGATCAGACTGAGCAGTTGGCTGGCATGCTACTGCAGTCTCTTTTTCTTCCACATTCATGACATCTATTTACTCCTAGATCCTATAGCGCCAGCTCCAAAAGCTAAGCTCATCTGGGGGTTTGTTTGCGAGGATGCAGTAGAAATGCCATTTCAGGGGCTGCAGAGATGGCTCAGAGGTTAAGAGTCCTCTGCTCTTCCAGAGGGTTAGAGTCCCAGCACCCACATGGTGTCCACAAAGTTCCAAGGGATCTGACATGCTCTCCTAGCCTCTGAGGGGACTGCACGCATGCGGTGCACAGATATAATACACGCATGGGGTAAGCACTTGTAAAATGTAAGAAATAAAACAATTGAGTGATACGTGGACTGTTAACAAAACGCTTCTTTACCACAACAAAACAATAAAAAGTGTTTCTCTCGTTTCTCACTGTGCTTCTTGTCCACACCTTTAATCCCAGCACTCTGAAAAGGCAGGGATGGAGGGAACTCTGTGAGTTCCAGGCCAGCCTGGTCTACAGAGTGAGTCTTATCTCTGATGAAAAAAAAACCCCACAAATTCATAATTATTATTTACTGTTCAGAATTCTTTAATTTGGGGCCTCAGGATTTGGGTCTGTGGTAGAGAGTCTGCCTAACGTACAAGGCCCTTGGTTTAATCCTCAGAGCAACAGTCTTGGAAAATTTTTCTGTAGAAGACAGTGGGACCATCAGCATGTGTTGAGTCTGGTTTCCTCTTCTAGTCACAGCCAGGTCCAAAGTGGACAGCAAGCCACCAGCAGCCACCATGGTGCCTGATCTTCTGTCTCATGACTGAAGGCCAGCCCTGAGCGACAGTGCCTCCTATGTCAGATACCTGGTCTCCAGGTCTCCCCGGGATAGGATAGTTTTGTTTGGTGGCGATACTTCATTTACAGTTTGGCAGCATGAAGGGGCTCCCTCCAGCCAGTTGGATAATTTAAACATTAAGGAAAATGGCTGTGATTCCCTTTCACACGCCGAATATGCAAACATCTATTAGGACGATAATTGCCACTGTGTGTCACTGTCACACCCTGGCTCCATGGAAAACTGGTAAATTGGTAATTAAAGGGCTGAGCGTTTACTCTGTCTTTTTAGGAAAAGCTGTGCCCATCTCTGTCGCTGAGGAAGAGCTCTCCTTCCTAGCCTGGAGATGATGGTTATGATAATAATAACCACCACCATCACCATTTTGGAACCCATGAAAATGGCTCATTTAGTCAATAATCAAACACCTTCAGGTACAAGGCTGATGCCAGAGGGTCACCCACACATTGCGTCCTGATTAAATATGTATGAGCACTTTGCTGAGGAGGAAGCCGGTTGTCACCGCCATGGTCAACGGTTAGAGTGGCATTGCCACCAGAGAAAAAGCATGACACCCTAGGCATGCCTCCTGATTCAAAGCTGCTGCAAATACGCAGAGCTTTCTACAACACAGCCTCGCCCTGACATAATCCAAACTGGCCCGCCTCTCTGCCCAGCTTCCAGAACAAGGCTGGACCCAGAGAGGAATGACCTGGAGGACGCCACAGGGAAGGCATCTCACAAACAACAGACTCTGAGACAACACACTAGCTTGGTGAGGATGAAAAGGGAAGATGGGCTGGCTTTGAACAAAAAAGCTTGGGAAATTACAAAATGTAATGTTTGAGGAAAATCCTCTGAGAGACACACTGGGGAAATAGGAATGCAGATTAGGTATTGGGAACTTGCAAAAAGTACCATCAGCTTTCTCAGTGTGAGAATAAAACTCTCGGGAGACAAGCCCTGACGTATTTAGGATCACAACACGTGTCCTTCTGAAATGGCCCAGCTGGAAATAGGAGTTAGAAAGCGTGATTATGGCGACATTTACTGAATCGGAACATGGGTGTTGGTTAGCTCATCTCTCCAGTCTTTGCTTTGTTCAAGTGATTTTTGTAATTGAAGTGTAAAGAAAACAAAGAAACAGGAATTGATGCCGGAAGAAGTAGCTCAGTGGTCATGTCACTGCGATGAATCCAGCCTGCATTGTCCATGTGCCATCCTACTGAACTGCACGGCCATGCGCTGGCTTTGCGCATTATCCTGGCTGCTGCTCTGTCAACCTCACACAAGCTAGAGCCACCAGGCAAGTGTGTGGAGCGTTCTCCTGAGTAATGACTAATGTCGTAGGAGATCCAACCCCCGTGGGCACTACCCTTCCTGGGTGGTGTGAGATAGCAGGCTGAGAGGCCGGGGAGCCAGCCAGTGAGCAGTGTTCCTCCGTGGTCTTGCTTTGGTTTCTGCCTCCAGGTTCCTGCCCCGACTTCCCTCAGTGATGAACTATGATTTGGACCAGCTCGCCCAATCAACCCTTTCCTCTTCAAGTAGCCTGCTTTTCGGTTATGGTGGTTCTCGCAGCAATAGAAGGCAAACCGGGGTACGCATATTAATATGCACCTACACACATACACACGCATATTAATATGTACCTACACACATACATACGATTAGCTTCACAGCCTGCATGTAAAGGAACCGCAAATAAGGATTCTACAAATGTAAAATTCTCAAGACTTCTGTAACACTAACGTACTTATTTCTCTATTTACTTTTGGTCACACCAAAATCTCCAAGGTCTCTCACTGTCTCAAATGGCGATCAGTGTCAAGTACAGCTCACACACGCTTTGATAATTCTCAGTTAAGGTTATTTGCAAACAAGAGGCCCGTCAGCATCACGTGGAGATGCTTTCAGCATACAGACGCCCTCTCTGCTTTTCTGTGATGTGTCACTGAACCGGGACATTGAGTTGGGTCTCCTTTGCTTCCCCTGCTAGAGGTGGACGTGAGGCTGAGCAGACCAGCATCAAATAAAGATGCTGAGCGGAAGACAGCTGGGAATAAGCAGGACTCCTCCTTTAGCCACGATACTGTGGAAGCCACGTTTCTCAGTTACTTTAAGTGCATGCATTTATAGTATGAGATGTGTGTTTCTGATTGACGACTGGCTACTCAGACCCTACGGAAGTCATGCTGTGCCACCCAGACCTGCTTGAAAGCCAGCAGCTGACTCCACACTGAGGAAACACCCCACACAGAGGAGCATGGGCACCTCTGGGAAACTATGAGCAATTCTCCCAGAACCATGAGCAACAGAATGCCAACTCAATTATGTCAAAGGGACATGAGAACAAGTAATTCTAGTGTTTGATATCCAGTAAGGAACTGAAATGATTTAAATATTGTGCCATAAACTGAGAGACTATGAGGGACATCTATCCCTACTCGGTGTGTGTTTGGGTTGTACTGTCTATATGCATTTATGAAGACTTATTTTATGCCTTATTTATGTGTATGCATCTGCCTGTGTGTCTGCACACATGCAAGTGGATGCCCAGGTAGGCCAGAAGGCGTCGTATTGAAATGGAAATGACAGGCCATTGTGAGCCACCCGATATGGGTACTGGGGACCAAATCTGGTCCTCTGTAGAGCTATACACCTCTTAACCTCTGAGCCATCTCTCCAGCCCACTTACATTTTCACGTTTATCTTCTGTAATTTTTAGTAACTACTATATACACAGTTACTCACAGAGACTTTCCTCAGGCCTCTTCCGGATCTGTACCCAAGACACCTCAATACAGA
Source organism: Mus pahari (assembly GCF_900095145.1). Taxonomy (NCBI): domain Eukaryota; kingdom Metazoa; phylum Chordata; class Mammalia; order Rodentia; family Muridae; genus Mus; species Mus pahari. Next base: position 37,030,068 of record NC_034612.1, read on the forward strand.
TTTAAGGCCCCAGTAGATTATCAACTACAACTTTTTATGGTTCCCACAGTCTTCTGCTCTTAAAACTTTTAATACAGCCGGGCAGTGGTGGCACACGCCTTTAATCCCAGCACTTGGGAGGCAGAGGAAGGTAGATTTCTGAGTTCAAGGCCAGCCTGGGCTACACAGAGAAACCCTGTCTCAAAATATAAACAAACAAACAAACAAAACAAAAAACAAAAAAGCTGCCGGGCAGTGGTGGCACATGCCTTTAATCCCAGCACTTGGGAGGCAGAGGCAGGCGGATTTCTGAGTTCAAGGCCAGCCTGGTCTACAGAGTGAGTTCCAGGACAGCCAGGCTACTCAGAGAAACCCTGTCTCAAAAAAAAAAAAAAAAAGCTTTTAATACTTTTCTGCTAACATTCTTCAGTATGAACCCAATTAGAGTATCTCTAAGCTGTAATGTATTACAATGTTTCATTTTTAAAATCGCTACTTGAGTTTCCTAATGCAATATCAACAACAGTAATAATAAATAATGATTTATGGCTTATGATTAGGGCGGGATTTCCAATAATTTCTGAAGTGATCCTAAACACACTAACGCTATTTATCAGTGCAGCCTTCTCAGCACTAAAAATTATGAAACTGTATCAGTCAACTGGGAAAAGCATTGACTGTGCACACAGTCTACACCATCTAATATTAAGCAAAGATTCAGGGCCAGCGAGATAGCTCAGTGGGTAAGGGTGCTTGTGTGTGTGTGTGTGTCTGTCTGTCTGTCTGTCTGTCTGACGCGTCTGGGCACCCATGCCATGGTGCCAGTGTCGAGGTCAAAGGACCACCTTGTGGACTGAGTTTTCTCTTTCCACCTTTAGGTTCCAGGCACTGTACTGTCTACTCTGCTTTGCCTGTTGAGCCACTCTTCAGCCTAATGATACTGCTATCTTTTTCCTTTCCTTCTTTCTGAGACAGGATCTCACTAGGGAGACCAGGCTGGCCTCCAATTCACAGGAGATCAGGAGGCAGGAGGATTTCTATAGGTTTGAGGTCAGCCGGGTCTACATAGTGTGTTTCGGGACAGCCAGAGATACACAGTGAGACCCTGTTGCAAAAACATCAAAAAATTAAAGGGGAAAAAAAAAACCCTCACAAGGGGTCCGCAGCAGACACACCCACCAGGATGTCATGCCCACCAGGATGCCAGTTGTCCTACGCCCCCACCTTGCCCCCAAATCCGTGGAAGGAGCGTGCGTGCGCACACCAACAGCGACACTGGCTGTCGGCAGCTCGGCAACCGGGCTCGACCCCGAAGGCTGGTGCTGCCGCCACCCCACGTCCACGGAGGGCTCACTGCACGGAATGTTCCCAGGACATGTCCTCCCACCTCAGCCCCGTCGCCAAGCCCTCACCTTAGCGTTACCTGGGCCGGGGTAGGCGAGCAGCCAGAACTAGCAGGTCCGAATCCGGACTCCGCCGGAGGCCCGCGCGTCGGCTTCCGTAGCAGGCGGAACTTCCCGAGTCTCTTAAAGGGAGGGTGCCGCTGCGGTCTGCGGGTTCCGCTAGTGGAATAAAGTCCTCCGACAAAAAAAAGAATCGGGCAGCAGGCAGACCTGAGCAGGATGCTGAGGAATTTGCTACTAACCTGCTGCTCCAAAAGCAAAGTGAACGCTAAAATGTGGAGTCCCTGGAACAGTCATTGCATCGCTTCCGCCAGTTACATTAACACCAACTGAATGGTGCCTTCCACAGTGCTCCATGAATGTCTAGACAACTGTTGTGCGGTGTTCCGAGTACTGCCGCCTGCGGATGAGCAGATCTGGTTAGTGGAAGCTCTGGCTGGGTAGCAGGGTGCAAGCCTCGCTCTCAAGATTGCTCTCTTCTGAGAAAAAGTGATGGATTCAGGTTCGAGTGCTGTCAGAACTGGGAGAAATCGGAACAGATCACCCGCATGCGGGATGATTGACTGCGTTGCCCAGGAGTCAGGCAAGAGGATGATCAGAAACTTCAAGCCCCTGGGTGTTGCACTTTCAGGCTATTGGGGCCCCGCACCCTTGTTACCAAGCTGTTTGTTAACTGTCCCCTACTTTGGCGTGAAGTCCCTGCTTTTCCCTATTCTTCAACAGGGAACTCGTTAGTGAAGCCGCCAAAAGTGGGAGTACGTTTCCTCTACGAAAAGAAACCTATCATTTATAGACTACGTGTCTATAATATATAATTTATAGACCCCGGGAACATCTTGTCTTATTTAACCTCACCAAATAACTCAATCAGGGTAATATCCAATTGCAACTATTACTGGTGCATCAGAATAGCATCCTTTTATCGCAGGTGAGGAACCTGAGTCATCCTTAAATAGCTTTCGAGCCTCATCCAAGTCTCCCTTTCTTCATCAGATCACAGCCTCTGGCCCATGAGCCTTGTATCTGTGATAGGCAAAAGCTGAAGCAATTCTTTATGGTCCAAAGGCTCTGCATGTCAGCCATTCCAAAGTGAAATGAAGAATTACAGATGCTTTTTATTCTACCAGAATTAGTCCTCGACGAGACAATAGAAGCATAGTTGTGGGGATAAAGGGTGGAGACCACCTCTTGGATAGACAGGTCCATAACAGTTGTAAGTGCCCACATCTGTGATAACGTTTCCATAAGCACCGCAGTTCTAAGCACTTAGCATGTACTGAGTTAGTTTAATCCTCAAGACACCCTCATGATATACTGCCATCATTACCCATTTTTTAGAAAGATTTATTTACTTATTATATGTAAGTACACTGTAGCTGTCTTCAGACACCCCAAAAGAGGGCATCAGATCTCATCAAGGGTGGTTGTGAGCCACCATGTGGTTGCTAGGATTTGAACTCAGGACCTTTGGAAGAGCAGTCAGTGCTCTTAACGGCTGAGCCATCTCTCCAGCCCCCTCATTGCCCATTTTATAGATGAGGAGACTGAACATGAAGAAGATACATGACTTGTCCCGTCATTACGCCATGATCAGAATCAAGAATGTAAAAAGAAGGCTGGAGGGATAGCTCAGTGGTTAAGGGAGTGTTGCTCTTTCAGAGGGGCTGGACTCTGTTCCCAGCACTCACAACTGCCTGTAACTCCAGTTCCAAGAACTTCAGTGGCCTCTTAGTACTGAGAGGCACTTGCATGCACGTGGTGTACACACAGAGATACGGGCACATGTATACATACATAAACATAAATAAAAACGATTTTAAGAAGATTTTAAAAGGAGAAAAAAGAATGAAGGGGACTGGGAAAATAGTTCAGTAACACAATGTCTTAGTTAGGGTTTTCATTGCTGTGAAGACAATGACCAAGAAATCTTATAAGGGGCGACATTTAATTGGGGCTGGCTTACAGGTTCAGAGGTTCAGTCCATGATCATCATGGTGGGAAGCGTGGTCCTGGAGAAGGAGCTGAGAGTTCTAAGTCTGGATCTGAAGGCAAACTGGAAACGACTAGCTTCCTGGCAGCTAGGGCCAGGGTCTTAAAGCCCATACCTACACTGACATACTTCATCCAACAAGGCCACACTGCCAAATAGTGTCACTCCCTGGGCCAAGCATATTCAACCCACCACCCAGACTGTTTTATGTATTTCTTACGTAAGGGCAGGGTCTAGTATTTGCTCGACAGTGTGTCAAGCCCCCAACCCCAGAGCAAGAGTACTTGCCTAGCATGTACAAGGCCCAGCCTCTACCCTCAGTACGGAAAAATAAGAGGGGGCAGAAAAAAAAAAAGAGGAGAAATTGAGAAAGGAAACCTGACCCAGCCTGGTGCCACAACTCTCTACATTGTTAATGTCCTTCCGCCAAAGCAGTGACTGAGGAAGAGACGCTGCTCCATGAAAACGTGCAGAAAGCTGGATGAAAGGAATGTGTACCACCTTTTGATAGACATCAAAGATGCACTTAACAGACAAACAAAGGATTCAGAGTTTGATAAGGTTGAGGTTCAAGAAATTTAAGCAGATGGACATTCCTGGCAACTGCAGCTTCCTGCCCAGCATCTTGGCTTTGTTTTTTTTTTTTTTTTTTTTTTAAAGATTTATTTATTTATTATATGTAAGTACACTGTAGCTGTCTTCAGACACTCCAGAAGAGGGAGTCAGATCTTGTTATGGATGGTTGTGAGCCGCCATGTGGTTGCTGTGATTTGAACTCAGGACCTTTGGAAGAGCGGTCAATGCTCTTACTCATCTTGTCAGCCCCAGCATCTTGTTTTAGCCCTGTAACCAGAGCAGACTGGCTGAAGCAGCCGTCACTGCTAGCTGTCCTGACGCAATGCTGGATTTTTGTTTTTCATTGTAGTTGCTTGTTTTGTTTGAGACAGGTTCTCTGTGTGTAGTCCTGGCTGGCTTAGGGTTCCCAAAGTACACCAGGAAGGCCCTGAACCCACAGAGACCCTTCCGTCTATGCTAGGACTAAAGGTGAGTGCCACAGTGCTGGGCCTAGGATGGTGGCTTTGTGCTCCTGAGAGACCTCCAACGAGAAATAGGAGGAAGAGTGTTACAGATGGACTCTCAGGACTTCCACTTCTCCTTCTGCCTTATTTTTTCACCTCCTGAACGAATTCTGCTTTAGCCCTGGTGAAATGGGATATGGCCTATGTCTTAGTTAGGGTTTTACTGCTGTGAACAGACACCATGACCAAGGCAAGTCATCTAAAAAACAACATTTACTTGGGGCTGGCTTACAGGTTCAGCGGTTCAGTCCATTATCATCAAGGTGGGAGCATGGCAGCATCCAGGCACAGGCAGAGCTGAGAGTTCTATGTCTTCATCCAACGGCTGCTAGAGGAAGATTGACTTCCAGGCAACTAGGGTGAGGATCTTATGCCCACACCCACAGTGACACACCTACTCCAACCAGGTCACACCTATTCCAACAAGGCCACACCTCCAAATGGTACCACTCCCTGGTTCAAGAATATACAAACCATCACAGCCTATTTTAAGCAATCATTAGGAATGATGGGCTCAGCTTGGCGGTGGCAGGATTTGGAGACTCTTGAATAAAGACAGTATGTAAAACAAACAGCCTGCCCCCAACCAAGACTGCCTTTCTGCATTCATCCCTCCTATTTGTCAAGGCACAGTTTCTGCTTGTCTGTCATAAAAGGACAAATATTAAGACTTCCTGGTCCCATTGCTGCCTCTGTTACGTTTGTCTCTTGTGCTTCCATAAAAAGCCCTGTCGGGATGTAATGTTTAATTAAGAGTCAGTCAGCGGGTCTGAGTCCACGATATTTTCTCCAAAAATTCACTTTTACTAGGAAGGTCTCCATGGAAACAATCTTTCAGAAATTCTCTCTCAAATTAGTTTCAGAACAAGTGGTCCTCACACATCTAAGAGGGAGATGCTGAAGCCTGCCAATGAGTCCAACCTCCCGGAGAAGCAGCCAGGTCAGCCAGGGCATCCAGGACACCAGAGAGGGTACCTTAGGATGAGCTGTTGAAGAACGAGCAGGCACAGGGCACAGGCCTCCACATACTCTCCCTCCTGCATGGTGACTGGGGACAGCAACAGTTTTCAAAGCAAACTACATGCTAGTAAAAAAAAAATCTTTGGCTTATTTTGAAATTGTATGGATGCTGCTGAGTCTGCATGGGTGCGTGGCAGTGACTGTCAATATAGAGGGCCATCTGAGAAGGCACACATTTGAGTTCTGCTTACTGATATGGCAGAGGGGACGTAGGAAACAAGATGTGCTGGAGTGGGGGTGGGACATGTTGGCAGAGTGTTAGAAAAAGCGTTCAAATCTTCCTGAAGCCAGCCAGCCCCAGTCCATGAGTCTACTACCACAGATTCATGCATCTAGTATCATAAACCATCATGGCAAGTCTTCATGTAGACGCTCGGCCGTTTACTCTCAGGTGGGACCATGGGTCATCCACTCCAAACATGTGAACACCTGTGCGCTGAATAAACAAAACTAGACAAGAACTTCGGTAGGGTTAGCCGAGCTTGCGAGATTTATAGGACTTGAGAGTCAGCCTTTGTGTGACTTATGTTTATTACCTGGCTACTTAGTCAGGGTCCCCAGTAGACCTTGAGAACATCTGGTGGTCATATCTGTGTTGCAGCCCTGCAACATGCCCTCAGACTATAATTAGATCCAGAACAATTTCCTCATTATGTATAAGGTTCCGCATGGTGCCATACTCCAGAGCAAATATTTCCTATGTCAAAAACTGATGACACCAATTTATTTTTATTTTTATTCTTTTTAAATATTTACTTATTTATTTTATGTATGTGAGTACCCTGTCACTCTCTTCAGACACACCAGAAGAGGGCATCGGATCCCATTACAGATGGTTGTGAGCTCCCATGTGGTTGCTGGGATTTGAACTCAGGACCTCTGGAAGAGCAGTCAGTGCTCTTAACCTCTGAGCCATCTCTCCAGCCTGACACCAAATTTTAAAACCCATCAGTAACTGTAACCGAGCACAGTAAGTGTGTCTGAGTCTACGCGCCGTAGTGGTGACAAGTTTCCCAAATGCTTTCATGGGTGTGAAATGCAATATTTACAAACGGAGATGCGTTTCCCTTCCACATAGTCTTTTTGCTCAACTGAATGAAGCAGAAAATGGGTTCAAAAGGCAAGATATTGGTTTTGGAGTGATTTTTGCTAACTTCTGTCACTGATGTGTGGTGTGTGTGTGTGTGTGTGCGCGCGCGCGCGCGCGCGCGCGCGGGACCAGAGGACCAGAGGACCAGAGGACCAGAGGTCAACAACATTGGGTGTTGTTCCTCAAGCATTGTCTTTTGATAAATTTTGACACAGTCTTTCATTGGTTTGGACCTCTTCCATTAGGCTGGGCTGGCTGGGCAGGATCTCCAAGGATCCTCCTGCCTCTGGCTCCTCAGCACTGGGATTGCAAGTGTGTACCACCACACCCAGTTTTTTATGTGGGTGCTGGGAATCGAACTCAGGTCCTCCTGCTTGCCTAGCCAGCACTTTATCAGCTGAGTTATATCCTCAAACCTAACTTACTTCATGGTTGAAACCGTTAAAGCAAGTATCTCTCAGTGCTTACATATCACGTCCTATGGAACAATGAAGACGTCGAAAACTTGCCGGGCGTGGTGGCNCANGCCTTTAATCCCAGCACTTGGGAGGCAGAGGCAGGCNGATTTCTGAGTTNGAGGCCAGCCTGGTCTACCAAGTGAGTTCCAGGACAGCCAAGGATACACAGAGAAACCCTGTCTCGAAAAAACTAAAAACCAAAAAAAAAAAAAAAAAACCCCCCAAAAAACCCAAAAAAAAAAAAAAAAAAAAAAAAAAAAAAAAAAAACCCAAAAAACAAAAAAACACTACAGGAGACTTTCTGGTTCCTTGCTGCTTAGGGAAGCTCTGCCAGTAAGTACATCCGTGATGGAGTATTTGAGCTGTCACCCTCCATGAGGTAAGTAGAATTAGAGGCCAATTACCCTTCTTTTACAAGTCCCTGGAGTGTGGAGTTTTATATGTGTGCTGGACAGAGAAGACAGTCCGCTGTCCATTTGGGGTCATTTTTTAACACTCCCCCCCCCCCCCGCCTTCCAAATGAAAAAAACAAAACAAAACAAAACCCTGCTAAGTTCCCCAGGCAAAGATTTCTTTAAAGGCTGCTTTGTTGGCAGCCCTATGCATCCGTGGCCCTGCCAACATGGAAGTGAAAACTGTGTCTTTCTTCTTCCTTTTTTTTTTTTTCCCCTTTGCAACAGTAAATCTACCAATTTCACAGGCAACTGAACAGCAATGGGTTGATTTGTGTAAAGTCCCCCCCCCCCCCACAAAGGAAACCTGGATTTCAGCAGCTTGAATGCCCGAGTCGGCCACGTGATCCTTGACGGGTAGACACCCTTACAGCTTGCATCTCTAGAAGGATGCAAGCCGGCCACTGTCACCTGCTTCTCGGCCCAGGTGCTGACCCCTCGGGCGACGAGGGGCCTCCAGGCAGGGTGGCAGCAAGGCTGGGTCTTTGTGCGGTACTGAGAAGCCTTTTCCAAATCGGGAGCCAGCTTTCTCCAGCAGCCTCAGGAGGCAGAAAAAGGAGAGGTGAAGGTCACCCCCCCCAGGGTCACGGTGGGTTAAATTTAGTTAACATCAGAGGTTATAGCTTCTAACAAGGGCTTCAAGAAAACTTACTGGAAGATGCAATTTGTTCTGTTTTTGTCCATCTCCTTTCCCCTTCACTCTATTGAGAGTGACAGCTTAACAAAGTTTTTTTTTGTTTTGTTTTGTTTTTTTGCTTGCGGGGGGGGGGGTGTGTTTCATCCATTAGAGAATAAAGGGCCACGTTCCTAAAAAGGGATGCAGGTGGAAGGCTTTATAAAGCATCCATGATTTTCACATCGCAAGCTTTCAAATAGGCTCCCTCCTGCTTGGCTAAGGCAAAATTAGTCTATGAAGGGGTGCTGGAGAAAGCCCTCATTAGAAATGGAAGGACAGTGCCATCAGCGGCAGGAGCTCAGGCTTCTAGAAGATTCTCTGTACTTTCCCCTGAGTCATCTTAGGATAGAATTTCTAGCCATTTAGAAATCCCCAAAGAAGACTTTCTTACATTACCCATGAGGTATGTAAGAACCTAGAGCATAATCCTGGGCAGGAGTTGCTTTTTTTGCATTTCTGTGTGAGCCAAACAAATTGGTGAACAGAAGACACTCTGTTGTCTCCCTTAAGATTTATCTTATTTAATTTTATTTGTATGTGGATGAGTCTTTTGACTGCATGTATGCATGTGTTCAGTGTGCATGCCTGGTACCTGTGGAGGCCAAAAGAGGGCTGTGGATCCCTTTAGAACTAGAGTTACAGATGGTTGTGAGCCTCCGTGTGGGTGCTGGGAATCGAACCCATGTCCTCTTGCAAGATTATCCACTGAGACTTTCCTCTTGTTCTATAGCTGCTCCACAGTTTATATTCACCAATGGAGTGCTGTGGAAGTTCTTTCAGGGCACAGTCAGTACACGTTCACCTTACCATCGGAAATGGATGATTACCTGCTGATGTTAGACTCGCTCAGTCTGCCCGGGCCTTAGGTATTATTTAGGCATCTCTCTCTCTCTCTCTCTCTCTCTCTCTCTCTCTCTCTCTCTCTCTCTCTCTCTCTCATTAGGAGGTCTGGCATGCCTGCATGAGGTTATCCTTCCAGTTAATGGATATTTTAACACAGTGAGCTTGGATTTCTCAGTCCATGCTTTGTCTCAGGTAGGGCTAGAATGTCTTTAGTTACTATTTGGGATTTAAGATGTTTTGCATATGAGAATCTTCTAGACATCTAAGCTTACCTCTTGAAAGAATACAGTTATTTATACTCAGCATTTGAAAAAGGCTTGTTTTTTTTATTATTTTTAAACTGTGTGTGCATGTGTATGTGTGTATGTTTGTGTATGTGTGTTTACATGTGCATGTATATGTGTGTGTATGTATGTGCTTGTGTATGTGTATATATATGTTTGTGTGTTTGCATATGTGCATGTCTGTATTGTGTGGTATGAGTGTATATGTGTGTTTATGTGTGCATGTCTATGTATGTGTATGTATGTGAGTGTATGTTTGTGTTTGTGTGTGTGCTTATATATGCATGCCTAAGTATGTATGTATATATGTATATATTTGTGTGTGTCTTTATATATGTGCATGTCTGTGTGTGCATGTCTCTCTTTCTGTGTGTGTGTGTGTGTGTGTGTGTGTGTGAGAGAGAGAGAGAGAGAGAGAGAGAGAGAGAGAGAGAGAGAGAGAGAGAGAGAGAAGGTGCCCAGGGAAGGAAGACAGAGGCATCAGATTCTTCTGGAGTTGGAGGCAGTTGTGAGCCACCGGATATGGGTACAGGGACTTGAACTCTGGCCTCTGGAAGAGCAGTATGTCCTAATGCCCGAGTTATCTTTCCAGGCCCTTATATAAAAATTTTACCATTTTTAATATTTTCTATAATAATGTTTTTAATATCTGGAATTTAGCATATGATTTTTAAAGAGCAACATCATTATAACTACTCTATTATAGGATGACACTATAACACCATCACTCCTGTACTAAATGCTGCTATCCTAAATGACCATGATATCATGGAATCTGAATTTGCAATTCTTTTTATATGTTGTTTATCCTTTTCTGACTTTACACCGCCTGCTACCTCTTATTATTTTTGTTTGTTTGTCTTCAAAATTGTGTGTATGTAGAGAGGTAGTGTGTTCACAGCGGTGGAATGCAAGACCCAAGGAGAAAGAGGCTTCAGATGTCCCTGAAGTTACATTTACAGGCAGTTGTGAGCCACCGCTCGCATGGAACTTGGGTCCTTTGAAACCAAATGCTCTTCACACAGGAGCCATTTCTAAAGCCTCCGTCATCTCACTGTTCTATCTGCCTTGTTAGCTTCACTAGGCCCCCCCTCTCCTGAATTTCAAAGTTAAGTTCAGTCTCCCTGGTCTAATGCAAGCTCTGGTTCATCTTTTATTTTATTT
>NC_034612.1:37040625-37048530 GCF_900095145.1 Mus pahari
AAGGGGCCTCTATTCCCAGTGATGGCCGATTAGGCCATCTTCTGCTACATATGCAGCTAGAGACACAAGCTCAGGGGGTACTGGTTAGTTCATATTGTTCCACCTACAGCTCTGGCTCATCTTACTCCAGATCAACTTCTGGCCAGGATGAGCTTGTCACAGTAAAGCTCCCCTGCCTGTCATTTCCTTCAAACAAATAACACAAAACAAAAATGCTCAGGTTGGGTTGTTCTGTCCAGAGAACAGCCTGTGGCAGCCACTCTTCAGGTTTCAAAGAGTGAGTTTATGAAGTATGAAGCAAGCAAAAGGAAAAGAGAGATCAGGCAGCGACCAGATGGTTTCAACTCAGGTCCCCAGCAACTGAGCCAAAGGTGCTGAGTCGTCATCCTGCCTTTGATGCTGAGCCTTCCTCCTGGGTTCCTGGGACAGATTCTCAGGCCCAGCCTGGGATTCTTTCCGGGGAAGAGCCTCTACTTTGTTTGTTCCCACCACAAGTCTTTTAATATCAAGGGGTCAAGAATACCATGAGCTGTTGGGTGCTCTCCCTTCTCCGTTACAGGGCCCAAAGCCCAGTGTACCCCAGGAGTGTTACTCTAGTCGTAGAGGACACCAGAGAAATATGCTTGAGTCTGAGACAAGGCAGCCCCTTGATCACAAAATCCACTCTCAACAAGTGCCATCAGCATGTGACAGTTTACCAATAGAATCCACATCACCCTGGTTTTCTTTCTTTTCCTTTTCCTTTTTTTTTTTTTTTTTAGATTTATTTATTTTATGTATATGAGTGCACTGTAGCTGTCTTCAGACACACCAGAAGAGGGCATCAGATCCCATTACAGAGGGTTGTGAGCCACCATGTGGGTGCTGGGAATTGAACTCAGGACCTCTGGAAGAGCAGTCAGTGCTCTTAACCACTGAGCCATCTCTCTAGCCCTACCCTAGTTTTCTACTCCTGAATTGAATTGCGATTTTCTCCTGTATCTGTTACCCTCCTTGGCACACCTACAGTACAGAACAGTAGATCAGTCCATTTGCCTGCCCTGACCAGGCTGTGTTCTCAATGACCCGCCTGGTCTCAGCCTATGAAAGGATGCTCTGGTCCTGAACATCGCTCCCACAGTCTGTAAGACCTGGGTGGAAGTTTGGTTTATGGGAAGCTAGAGAGCAGACCGGCATCTTGCCAACTTGAGGGTTATTTGTGACAGAAGTACTAACTGGAAACCTGTCCTCTGCTTTGCCAGACTTCAGCAGCCTGCCTCAGAACCATCCCTGACAGAAAGGGATGACTGTGTGCCACTGGACTATCTGTGCTCTACCAACAGCCACACCCTTCAAGAAATATAACGCTCCCTTCCCCAGCAGCTATCAACTGCCAGTGGCTCCTTAGCTAGGGGTGGTGCTTCGTGCGCCCTTCCCCCATCAGTACTGAAAGACGGAGTGACCTTTTGGACTTGACCTTGTGTGGGTTGAGTGCAGATGGCCACAGCTGTGGTGAGTTAATGAGTACAATGGCCGTGCCACGTCCAGAAGGGGGCATCTCACAGCTCTCCTCCTATGCTGTGACTCTTACATCCTTTCTGCCCTCTCTTTAATGACGTCCCCTGAGTCTTGGGAAGGCTTGGTAAAGACTTCTTATTTAGAGTCAGTCACTCAACAGACACATGTTCTCGGGACTCTGGCAGTTACTGCTTTTTGCATTAACCCCTTTCCACTGCAACCAACCTGTGCATATAATCTTGAATATTTAGAAGGCAGTTTGACGACAGGTTCGTTTAGCAAAACAACAGCAGTAGATTCCCCACTTGGAACCACGACCTCCCCAGCCACAGGCTTTGGATCGGGCTTAAGTACCAGGCATTAATTTCCATCTGTGGTATAGTCTTCAAATCCACCCAAAAACAATTCGTTACCCAGTATTGGTATAACATGTATACCAATGTTATGCTAGTTACATATATTGCATAGCAGGTTGGTATCACAGCATACAGGTATCTCTACTGGACAAAACCATTAGTGATTTCTCTCTCCCAGCAGCCTTAGCAGCACCTTCTGGTACCACAAAAACCAGTCTGAAAGGAGGAAATGTCCCACCCAGTGTCAACCTGATTTCCCCACGTCGCAAAGCTAGGAGACACAACCGTTTATCATCACGATCGTTTGATGGTTAGATCTTCCAGGAAGGGTAGGCAGGCCCAGGGTTTACAGTGGAACTGCCACTAAAGAGGTGCTTGCAGTGAACCTGACCACAGAGTACACGTCAGCAAGGCTGCAGCTGAGGCTGGACCCCACAGGGCTGAGAGGCAGGTGAACCCTGGCAGCCTCTGCACAGAGTCGTTCTTCCGACGCCATAATGCTCCTTTCTGCCATGGCTGACCCCGTTGTCTCTCCTCTCTGTACTCTTCCCGGGGGGGGGGGGGGGGGGGGAGAATTTCACGTCCGCATGAGGCGGATGGTTTTGGAATTTTTTTTCCCCATTGCTTTTTGTAGCCATAGATGGATTTGTTGTAGTGTTGAGGCTACAACTGTCTGCCAAGACCCACGTTCCTTCAAGAGGTTCTCAAGTGGGTTTTGACGTGGAGGCAGCCAGTGAGGCGGAGACGTGGAATTTGGGGTGGAGACCAGGCCAATCATAAGAGGATTCCATTCTTTTCCTATGTGGAGGTCACAGCATGGTCTCTGTTTGCCTGGCTGGGTTTATTTGTACATTTTCATCTCTTTATTACTGTTCCCCTTCTCTCTCCGTGACACCCTGGCCTTGCCGAAGCAGCGTTTATAAAAAGAAAACGGTAATTATTAACTGCACTCCCAGATGCGGAGCCAGAAAGACCCAGAACAAAACCTCCCTTCTGGTTCCCACGCCCACTGCTTCCTTGGGGATCTGGCGTGGGCTCCTGCTTAGCAGGCTTCTGGAAATAGATAGGGCTTGCGGGCCTGTGAACCCACCCGGATCGGCCTCTGCAGGCCGAGGTTCTGGCGTTTGCACTGCCAGACCTTTTTGTTCCTTCCCCTTCATGCGGTACTGGGGGCAGGTGGGAAGGCAAGAGGTGTCAGTTGAAGTGTTTGACCTAAAGACATAATATGTTTCCTCAAATTCTCGAGTTCTCTGTTTCTCTCCCCATTTTGGCCTGGGAAAGAAGGCTAAAAAGTGGTACCAGAAGTCTGGAGGTTTCGTTTTTTGTTTTTCTTTTCCAAGACAGTTTCTCGGGGTAGCCTTGGCTGTCCTGGAACTCACTCTGTAAACCAGGCTGGCCTTGAACTCAGAGATCCGCCTGCTTCTGCCCCCCAAGTGCTGGGATTTAAGGTGTGAACTACCACTGCCCCGCCTGAAGTCCAGAGATTTAACCCCAAGCACTCAGGACATAGGCAGTGGTTCTTTGCTGAGGTGGACTGAGAGCTCAGAGAGTGACGGGTGAGGTCCGTGGTGAGGATGAAGTCTTGACCAACCCTCAGGAACATGGGAATCATAAATAATAATTATAATAATAATAATAATAATAATAATAATAATAATAAAATGTTATATGTACATACATGTATATGTACATTATTATGTATCTGTGTAAAATATTGCTTCCAAGCCACAAGATAACAGGGGTTTGTTGTGGTAATAAATAAAATAGGGCTCTCTTTACTACTCAAAGGGAAACAGTCCTTTGGGTAGCAAATTGTGGCACTTATGAAGCTCTAGAAAGGTGTTTGTATCCCGTATTATCCGAAAAAAGCATGGAAAGTGTAAACTCTACAGGTTTTTTTTTGTTGTTGTTGTTGTTGTTGTTGTTTTTTAAATTCAGCTCACAAGGATCCATCCATGTGTGGGACTGGAAGCCAAGGTTTTTTTTTTTTTTTTTTTTAAACACGATGCAGTGAGATCCTTTCCGTATAGGACAATAGAAACCAGTGACTATAGATGCACGCATATGGGTTATTTTAAGAGGGAGAGAGGGCTGGAGAGATGGCTCAGTAGTTAAGAGCACTGACTGTTCTTGCAAAGGACCTGGGTTCAATTCCCTGCACCCACAAGGTGGTTCCCAACTATCTAGAACTCCATTTCCATGGGATCCAATGCCCTCTTTGGCCTTCTATGGTCACTGCACACATGCAAAGATGCCAGTAAGAGGCTTATACACAAAGCACAAATAAACAAATCTTTAAAAATTTTAAAAATGAAGTTGGTAGGGGTGGATCTGGGAGGAGTCAGGGGGATGAATATGTGTGTGTGTGGGGGTAAGTATGACCAAAAATACAAAAATCTTAAAATTTAATAAAAATATTTTAAATGCATACTTATTTAAATATTTATTAATCTTCAAAAATTCATATACACATATATGAACATATGATTATGAATATAAATTAAGTATATTGACAGATCATATATTCGTTAGTATGTAGAAGAAATTAAAGACATTTTGTTTGGTTGGTTTTATTGAGAAAGTGGTTCTCTGTGTAGCCCTGGCTGTCTTGGATCTCACTATATAGACCAGATCGGCCTCAAACTTACAGGTATCTGCCTGCCTCGGCCTCATGAGTGCTGGGATTAAAGGACTGTGGCACCATTGCCCAGCTAAGACATTTTGAAAGACTTATTTTGTAGTGGTGTGTGTGTGTGTGTGTGTNTGTGTGTGTATGTGTGTGTGTATGTGTGTGTGTATGTGTGTGTGTATGTGTGTGTGTGTGTATGTGTGTGTGTATGTGTGTGTGTGTATGTGTGTGTATGTGTGTGTGTATGTGTGTGTGTGTGTATGTGTGTGTGTATGTGTGTGTGTGTGTGTGTGTGTGTAGGTGCTCACAGAGATCAGGGGAGTTGGGTCCCCTTAGAGCTGAAGCTAGAATTACAGATGGTTGTGAGTCACCTGACCCAGCTGGAGCAGGATTAGATGAAGAGCAGAAGGTCTCTTAACTGCTGAACATCTCTGCCGCCACTAAGGCACGGTCCAAGTCCATCCTGTTCCCCGTTATCCCCTCCCTGCTCTCAGCTGTCTCTCCACAGCTATGCCAGGCCTTTATTCTCAGTGACTCATCGCCATTCAAACTGCAGCTCAGCTCTTAATATCCATTTTACATGCACAATTCCATGGTCTACGCACCAAGGACACGAATCACTCCACAACAGAGAGGCACTCTGAAACGCGTCACCAGGGACTCCGCCATTGCGCGAACGTTCTAGAACATGCTTACACAAATAGCCTACTACACACCCAAGAACCATCATGGTGCCTGAAGTGGGTCCTGGGCAGAAGTCGACTTTGCAGCCCATGGCTGTGTTTAATTACATCATGTAATTGTCGTGTCAGGCATGACTGGCAAGAACAGATTTTTGGGAAAGCCAGCTTGGGGTCAGAGGGCAACCCCAAGGTGTATGCAGAGAGCATAGTCTCCGACATTGCTGGCTGTAGATGTCCTGTGTGCTGTCCACAGAGGCCATGGAAGCAAGAGGATGCCGTGAGTCCTGGTCTTACTAAAGCTAGTAAGAAAGACTGCTCTACACGCGAACACTGCAAACGGTACCCAGTGCACAAAGTGAAGGGTCAGAGCAGGGAGACATGCAAGCCTGTGAAGACACTCAAACAAGCTAGTTCTGGTCACTGGGCAGGGAAGGGCTGCTGGCTAGGCAAGAACTCACTGAGCCTGTCACAGATGTGATCAAATAAGTCATGACAGTGGTGGGGATTACTTCCGGAGCCAGGCTGTTTTGCTGAGCATGGCTGTGATGGGATTATTCCTGTACCTTGGTAACTCTAAGAATGAGTTAAGTGGCTTTTTCTAGTTTACTGTGTCTATAACCTGTTAATTGTCTGGCATCCCTTCAATAAGATTTATTCAGCAAAATGGAAATTTCTGGTTTCTTTGGAGACTCAGATGTGTCACATGGTGTTTTTCTGGAAACCGTCTTTCAAGAGGATGTTTTCCTAGGACAGACACTTGAGAGGAAGCAGGATGTTTTTTTAAAGTAGAACCCAACAGATAGTAAATGAGGCTCTTGCATCGGTTCACCTTGAAACCCTTTGCTGGTCTTTGCTGATCTTCTCCTGTCACGACTTCTTAGAGAGAAATGTGCCGGGATGGCTCAGCGGTTAAGAGCACCGACTGCTCTTCTGAAGGTCCTGAGTTCAAATCCCAGCAACCACATGGTGGCTCACAAACATCTGTATCAAGATCTGGAGTGTCTAAAGACAGCTACAGTGTACTTTCAAATAATAAATAGATAAACAAATTGAGAGAGAGAGAGAGAGAGAGAGAGAGAGAGAGAGAGAGAGAGAGAGATACCAGAGCGCTTCTTGCCATGTGTGTTTGATATTTGATGGTATTTGCAGTGGACTGCTGTTATCCTGACAACAACTATTGGAATCTCCCCAAAGAACTATTTCTAACAGGTCCACATTTCCCTTTGTTCTATTAACCATCTTTCTCGCCTAACTTTGGTTGACAGGCTAGAAGGGAGGTTGAAGTGTATATGAACTTTTATTAAAGTAGGTTTTGAAAAATCTAAGCCTACAATACTGGCTGGTTTGTTGTTTGTTTTTTATATCAACTGTGATTTTTTTATATCACTGACAATAATTCTATTTTTTTTTAATTTTTAAAAAATATATATAAAAAATAACTATTTTCTAACAGGTAATTTTTGTACTGCTTCAGTATTTTCCTCAGACAACACAAGTTTTAGAAACTGGATCACTTGGGTCCTTTCTCTTCTTGTCGCTTCCCAATTCAAAATGGTTGCACTTTTTTTGTTGTTGTTTTGTTTTTTGTTTTTCGAGACAGGATTTCTCTGTATAGCTCTGGCTGTTCTGGAACTCACTTTGTAGACCAGGCTTGCCTTGAACTCAGAAATCCACCTGCCTCTGCCTCCCGAGTGCTGGGATTAAAGGCGTGCGCCACCACGCCCGGCATGCTTGCACTTCTTAATGGCCAGCATCCTCTCGGATCTGCAGTTGGGCTCAATACACTCGAGCCTGTGCACAATCTTCTTTGTGGTTTTGGCCTTCTTTCAGAAAATTGGCCTTGTCTGCCCACCGTACCCATCTGTGTGCGATTCTTGGGCATACAGGGAATCCTTGCCCTTCCTATACTAGGCCCCTTTGTGAGGCTGGTGCTTGCCACATTTCTTACAGAAAGTCCTTAAGGTTTTAGGCACGTTGACCATCTTCGTAGTAGAAGTATGTAAAAGATGAAAAAACGAGAGACCCAGTATCTGCGATTGGATCGCGACCTCAACTACGCATGTGCAGGACAGGAACCAAGACAGCGTGAATTGTTAATCCCATGGATGATTCTTGGGATACAGATTAATTTTTGTTTTTTTGTTTTTGTTTTTTTGAGACAGGGTTTTTCTGTGTAGCCCTGGCTCTCCTGGAACTCACTCTGTAGACCAGGCTGGCCTCGAACTCAGAAATCTGCCTGCCTCTGCCTCCCAAGTGCTTGGATTAAAGGTGTGCGCTACCACTGCCGGCCAGTTTAATTTTTTTAAAATTACTTTTACTTATTCATCTTTTGTGCATATGTGAGGGCCGGTCACAGTACAACACAGAGATATACCAGAGGCCAGAGGACAACTCACAGGAGTTGATTCTCTCCTTCTACCATGTGGCTCCCAGGGACTGGATGCAGACTGCCAGCTTTGTCAACCCTCCTGTGGTACAGTTTTCCCTTTTTTGATTGCTTTTGCACTTTTTGTTTTGTCTTGGCTTCTGAGCATTTCACACTCTTTTGTTTGAGGTTTATAGCAGCCTGTGTGAGAAGCAGGCTAGAATCTTGTTTTGTCTTCGAGACAGGGTCTCAGGGTCTCATTATGTAGCCCTGGCTGCCCCGAAACTCACTCTATAAACCAGGCTGGTCTCAAATTCAGAGATCTGCCTGCCTCTGCCTCTCTGCCTCTCTGCCTCTCTGCCTCTCTGCCTCTCT
>NC_034612.1:37048615-37068248 GCF_900095145.1 Mus pahari
TGCCTCTCTGCCTCTCTGCCTCTCTGCCTCTCTGCCTCTCTGCCTCTCTGCCTCTCTGCCTCTCTGCCTCTCTGCCTCTCTGCCTCTCTGCCTCTGCACCGTTATGCCTGAGTTGCTCGTGTACTTTTTTTTTTAAAGATTTATTTATATATTATATGTAAATACACTGTAGCTGTCTTCAGACACTCCAGAAGGGGGCGTCAGATCTTGTTACAGATGGTTATGAGCCACCATGTGGTTGCTGGGATTTGAACTCAGGACCTTTGGAAGCGCAATCGGGTGCTCTTACCCACTGAGCCATCTCACCAGCCCCGCTCATGTACTTTTTGATAGAGGACAGAAACTAGTAGACTCTAAGTGACCTGAGTCTACAAGGATGCGGGAGGGGAACTTACAGTTTACCTTGGGAAGGTTTTGTCTTTTAGTAGAGATTCCCTTAATGTTTGGATAAATTACAGCCATTCAGCCAATAACGGAAATAGACCATCCCCACTCAGTCCTGAAGCACTCCCAACGTTCCAGATAGGACTCTGAGAGATGATGGTCATAACACAGAATGTCTCTTAAGGAACTCGCAGAAGCAGACAAATCTGTACCAAGCTTACAGGAGGACGTGAGGCAGGGCAATGAAAGACTATCATTGACGTGCTAGCATGGAGTGGATTCCAGCTGTAACCATAGAGGGACAGACAGGCAGTTAGCAGCTGTGGAGGGGACAGAGGACAGGACAGAGGAGGGACGTTATTCTAGGCACCACCCTGGTGAGGACTGCACACCCTGGCGCACTGTTCAAACCCAGCCCCTGTGCAGTATTCAGAGGAAGCGTCTACACAGCCTGGGCTCAAGCTTTCCTTCCTCTTGGATCACCTAGACCTTACCTGGAACTGCCTCAAGGAGCTGTGATAGCCTCGCCAGGTAGCCTCCCTGCCAGCCCACGGGCATCACTTGGCAGCTTGCTGGAAATGTGGGCTGCAGACTCTGAATGTGCACCCCAGTAGAAGCTTCCTGATGGCCCACTCCTGCCAAGGACCCACTTTGGGAGTAAAAGTCAGGGTCTGTGGGTACAAGCTAGCGCAGCCACCTTGGTAGGACTCTCATCCGCAGAGGCCCAGTGATCAAGCTGCTGTCCACCAGGTGTCACAGGAAAAAAAACAAACCCAGGCCATTGTGGGTAGCCTACACCATGAGTTTCAATACCAAATTTCAACAGCAGCTTTTTTTTAAAAGTAGCATACATCTTCTCAGTGGCCTTACAGAAACCAAGAGCTGAAATAATCTTTTCCTCTAGGAGATGCCGCCATTGCAGTTGGAAAGGCACGTTTGAGCTTCTCACAGCTCCGCCTACCCCAGAGCTGGGTGGTTTTCCATTTCTTGTCATTACAAAAGTCCTGAGAGATACTGTTTTGCCTCCGTTTTCCAGATGAGGAAGAGAAGTCAATAGTATATCTAACATCACACAAAGTGACGCACGATCGGCTAGGATTTCTGAACACACCTCGGTTGGCCTCCTTCCCTTGGGTTACAAGCAGCATCCACACGGAGGCAGAAGCCAGCCAGAATGGGCAAGCAGAAATATACATTGTGTGCCAGGCAGTGGTGGCGCACGCCTTTAATCCCAGCACTTGGGAAGCAGAAGCAGGCGGATTTCTGAGTTCGAGGCCAGCCTGGTCTACAGAGTGAGTTCCAGGACAGCCAGGCCTACACAGATATATACATTATGGAGACAAACTGAGGGTGGCAGAAGATGAAGCTAGAAGAATCGATGTTGAGGGACATCCAAAGTCAGGAAGCACAACTGGTCAGCCATGACTCCCTGGATTTGGGGGAGACGTATGACTCTGTGGTTGGTGGCAACCTCCTGAGTTTGGACTCAGTGCTGACAGGGTTTTTCTGTGTAGCCCTGGCTGTCCTGGAACTCACTCTAGTCCAGGCTTGCCTTGGACTCAATGGCCACAGATTCAAACCCAACTCTCTCTCTTTCTCTCTTTTTTCTTTTCAACAGAATAAATTGTTCTCTCTCTTAGCAAGCACAACTGGGTTTAACAGTTGCCATCTCTCAGTTGTGTGATTGAGGACCACCTTGACCTGTGATACAGAAACAGTCTGCTTCCGGGGTGCAAGGGAGGCACACCCCCACCTGCCTCTGGCCTGCCCACCGTGCTCATTTGGAAACACAGAGAGGCAGATGTCACTCAGAATGAGGAAGGGGGTGGGGCTGAGGATGTCGGACTGTCCCTGCTTAAACACGGGGCCTGCACGCCGCCACAGCATCTGCAACGACCGCTGGGATTAATATCAATAGTTACAAAACAGAACAGTGCTGTAATAAAAGAGGTTTGAAACTTGCAAATTTTGTATTTCCAGAACTTCCCATCTGACACTTTGAGACCATAGTTGACCAGACATAACTGAAATAGTGTCTAAGGGGGAGGGGCTACTTACTGCCTATGTAGAGCCAATATCTCCTCCATGGTCCCCATCACAGGTCAGCTTTGGATAGCCTGTGGGAATGTTAACATGGCAGGCCTTTCATCATGCTCCACAAAGTCCCAAACCCAGGAAGTCAGAGCATGCTGCCTGGCAGGGGTGCCTTTTTCTTGTCGTGGTGTGATTTGAGCCGGCTTGGCCCATGGGAAGTGGCACTATCAGGAGGTGTGGCCTTGTTAGAGGAGGTGTGGCCTTGTTGGAGGAGGTGTGGTCTTGTTGGTGGAGGTGTGGCCTTGTTGAAGGAGGTGTGGCTTTGTTGGAGGAGGCGTGGCCTTCTTGGAGGCGGTGCCTTACTGTGGGGATGGGCTTTGGCGTCTTTCTGTTTAAGCTCTGCCTAGGACAGAAGAGAGTCCCCTTCTCCAGCACCATGTCTGCCTGCAGGCTGCCGTGTTTCCCACCAGGAAGATGATGAACTAAACCTCTGCTAACTGTAAGCCAGCCCTAACTGAATGTTGTCCTTTAAGAAAGTTGCTCTGGGGATTGTGTCTCTTCACAGCCATGAGACTCTACTGTAGGTGGAGACTCGGATTGGCCAGACAGCACTCTCAAGAGTCAAACCGGCCTGCTGTGCACTGGGTACCTGGCCATGACTAGACCCATTTAGCCGTTCTTACATCCAATAGCCCTAGCCTGAACGGTGGAAGGCACTGGTCCGGAGACACCGGTCGGTCTCTGGGACACCCATGGGCATAGGATAACAAGTGGTTTGTACCCCAGGCTGTGCCTAGGCCTGTCAGGGCTCACGCCCTGTTGACAAGTTCAGCTTCAGTGGGACAAACAGCAAGCTGACATTCTGGAAGACAGACTGTCCCCCCAGCAGGTTCGAAGGCCAGAGGAGATGAACGAGGCATGTCCTTAGAGTTGTGCCAGGGTTTCGTTCTCTGTAAGGCAGAGCTTGCGTATCCACTTACTTGTTAGTGTTACTTGGAGTGTGTAAGAATGCCCATCTTGAATACGCTGATCTGACTGTATTCTCCCCTCCACCCCGCTGTGCCCAGATGGAGCAAGAAGGTCCTGATCTTTGCCCTGCTGGCCAGCATGTCCCTTATGGGACTGCCTCCCTGTGCTTCCCCAGCTCCTTCTTCATGGCTCCTGCCCCTGGCACTTCTCTCCCCTCCCCCACAGCCCAGCCTGGCAAGGATTCTCCTCTCTCTACCTGCCTAAAGCCAGGAGTGCCGGTGTCTCTCAGGGTACTCTGTGTATCCGCACTGCATGGCCCATAGCGGCCGTTACACATCTGGATAACCCTGAGTCTTCGTTCCCTTCATCATCAGAGCCTGGCCTAGTGTTTAGGCTTTCCATAAGCCTGGCCTCTGGGGGAAGGCCACCAGACCACAGCTGCTGGAGAGGTGGGAGTTAGATGAGGTATGAACGTTGGGGGTGGGTGTAGCTAGAGCTGAGGCTGACTCTGTGTGAGTCACACACCCTAACCCCATCCTCCTCTCATCAAGGACTCATCTTCCCATGGTGCAGGTCCAGGGGACTTACAGGGTCAAGCAGCCCAGACTGCCTATGCTCTGTGAGGCTTCAACTCTTCTCTCTCCCCACACTGCAGATCTAGCCTAAAGCTTGTTACGGCTCAGAACACACCTGCTCCCCAAAAGCATCCCAAAGTGTGCTGACACACAGGCAAGGCAGCATTTCCCTTGGAGAGAGGGCGTTGGGGAGTTCTGGCTCTCTGGTGCCTTCTAAGGTTCATCAGAGACGTCTTTGCAAGATGCGAACACCCGCCCTGTCTCCCGGCAGCAAAGCCAGCGAGTGGATCATTCTCCTAGAGAGAATCTGACCATGGAACGACTCCCACCGGAAGGACCGCTCAGCATGACTGTCAAGTCACCATTGAGTGGGGGCCAGGTCACTCTTTCCTCTGCAGGTGAACTTAGAGCCAAGAACTGGCCACATTCCTGGTCGCTCAGAGCCACAGGTCTGGCCAGTCCCTTTCTTCCACAGCGGAGAGACATAAACTCACACACTGATCGTTCAGTGAGAAACACTGGGACAGAGCACAGATGGGACTCCCGGGAGGACCCATGAGCTGGGCCCCCAGGGCTGACAAGGGAAGGTCTGTTATGTGGGATGTCTCCCTGGGGACTTCCTTTCTGGCTGTCAGTAGAGTTGGTTCCATCTATACATTTAACCCCCTTTTCATTCATAAGGACATCTGGGCCACCCTCCTTCCACAGAGCAGAACTCCCAGCAAACAGGGAGGAAATGTCTGCTTTTTTGCTGAGATGGACTCTATCTACATCTCCCCCGAATGCAACATCCGTGGCAAAAGAACTCTACGTTTGTTTGTTTTTTCTTAAGATTTATTTATTTTATATATGTGAGTACACTGTAGCTTTCTTCAGAGACACCAGAAGAGGGCGTCAGATCTCATTACAGATGGTTGTGAGCCACCACGTGGTTGCTGGGAATTGAACTCAGGACCTCTGGAAGAGCAGCCAGTGCTCTTAACCGCTGAGCCATCCCTCCAGCCCGCACTCTACGTTTTTAATAGAGGAACTGGCATGGGGTCTCATATCTCTAATCCCCCAGCCCTTGGCGGGCTGAGTCTGGGGCATCATGAGTTTGAGGCAAGTCTGGGCTACATAGTATGGCCCTGTTTTCAAAAACAGAGGCGAAATTAAAACAACAACAATGACAACAACAACAACAACAACAACAACAAAACCAAACTTAACTGGGCTCACAAGCCGCAGAGTCTCAGGGGCACCCTGAGCCCTGTGTGTGTGTGTGTGTGTGTGTGTGTGTGTGTGTGTGTGTGTGCACCTAACCAACAGCGTAGGGTACTTGTGAAAGGGGCACAGCGGGCCACACGGGCACAGGCTTGCAGATGGGGTGCTCACTACAGAAGACTCTCCTCTTCAGAATGGGGGTCACTGGAGGGAGTTGAAGAGAAACCAGCTGTATCTTATAAGCCATCCTCACCCATGCAGGTCTTACCCAGCCTCTCCGGTTCCTCGTATGGGCCTCTTTTTGATTGTTTGTTTGTTTGTTTGTTTCAAGACAGGGTTTCTCTGTGTAGCCCTGACTGTTTAGGAACTCACTCTATAGACCAGGCTGGCCTCGAACTCACAGAGATCCACCTGCCTCTGCTTCCCGAGTGCTGGGATTAAAAGCATGTGCCACTACTGGTAGGCAGTGGTCTTCTTTTTGATACATAGGACAAAATAGGTCACATATACATACACTCTTATATTCTTCTTTAAAAATTGATGTTGCCTTTGATCTGTTTACGTCTCTGTAATGTTAATAGGTTTTTTAACAAGCCATATGATTTCGTTGTCCACTGTAGGCTTGTTTTAAGGTTCAGTGTAACACAATGACCACATCTCTTTCGTCATATTCTTTCTTCACATGAATCGATAGAGGGTTCAGAACTGTGAGTCTAGTATGCCTCTCACAAAGTTCCCTTCTAACACTTCTGCCAGCCGAGCTGCTTAAGATTTCCCATGGGCCCTACCTGCGATGTCTCCAGGTGCCAGGCCTGCAGTTTCTCATGGTAGCCACTGGGTGTCACTGTTGAAGAGTCATCCTGAAACCTGCATTGACTACTCATCCGTTCCCTTGTGCTGGAAGATCTTTTTACACCCGTCTGAAAGTTCTTGAAATAAAAATTTCACCCTGCTACCGCTCATGACAGAATTATTGTCCCAGACTAGATGGATTTTATTTGTTTACTTATTTGAGACCGTGTAGCCTTGGCTGTCCGGAACTCACAGATTCACCTGTCTCTGCCTCCTTGGTGCTGGGATTAAAGGTCACCACGCCCAGCCACTGTTATCTTTTGGAAACTATAATTATGATATTGACCTTTGGCATCAGGCTGGCAAATTGTCATACATTTATGTATTGGAGAACACACACACACACACACACACACACACACACACACAGAGGAGGGTGGTGGAGAAAGGGGCCTTTGAATGCCATGGAAATATATGCTTTTGTCTTGTTTCTGGTTTTCCAGACAGTGTCTTTCTATGTATCCCTGACTGTCCTGAAACTCATTTTGTAGACCAATGTAGACCAGGCTGAACTTGAACTAAGAGATCTGCCTGCCTTTGCCTCCCAAGTAAAGGTGTATGCCACCATGCCTGCCATGCAGGGATTTTGAGTTTGTTTATCTATTTATTTACTTGTTTATCTATCTATCTATCTATCTATCTATCTATCTATCTATCTATCTATCTATCATCTATCTATCAAACAATTCAAAGTGTAGCAGTCATGCCAGAAAGTCCTTTCATAGATGGTTGTGAGCCACCATGTAGTTGTTGGGATTTGAACTCAGGACCTCCGGAAGAGCAGTCAGTGCTCTTAACTGCTGAGCCATCTCTCCAGCCCCTACTTTTTAAGCAGCAAGAGGTAATGAGCATGCAGGAGGGAGACAGAGTTGCAGTCCCTAAAAGATTGAAAGATGATAATAAACCCCCTCAAATTTGCGAATGTGTGCCCTTATAGAGCAAAGGGCTTTTTAGCAGTATAATCAGGTTAGGGACCTTAAAGGGACGGTCAGGCAGGAGCGTGAGGCAGCAGTATTTATATAATTTACAACGAGCCTGAAGAGCTTGTTAAAAACTTATTAACATTACAGAGACGTAAACAGATCAAAGGCAACATCAACACATGAGTGTGCGTATGGTGTGCATATGCGTGTGTGTGCGTGTGTGTGTATGTGTGTGTGTGTGTGTGTGTGTGTTTCTATGGCAGTGAAATTCCCCTTTGAGTTGTTTGGTATTTGCTTCAGGGAAAGGAGGCAGCACACTCAAAATTTGCACACACACACACACACACACACACACACACACACACAGGCACACACACACAGTAATAATATTGTGTAAAATTACCTTGGGTCATAAATTAATTTCATCCTTAGGCCTGGGTTTGATGCTTTGATCTATTGTCATTCATCATCTTGGGCTGGGCAGACTCAGGCGGGGACAGTGGTGCCATTCCTACAGTGGAAAGCTGTCCAGGAGGTGACAACGAGACTGTCACGTGCACAGCATTTGCTGTGTGCAGCATGTACGATAACTGAGATTTCGCCTCACCCTTGCACATTACCCAGTGGGAATCAGGCATGCGTAGCACTTTTAAGGCAGGAGAAGTGAGACAAGCTCTAACTCCCTAAGGTCAGATTGTCAGGTCACCCTGGAGGGTGGAAGCCATCCTGTCACCCAGCTCCCTGTTGCTTCTGAAGGTCAGTGTTTGCATCTCATAGCCTGTCTGTAAGGCAAGAAAAGTCCAGCAGCTCTGGCGCTGTCTTGGTGTCTCCCGGGTCTGGCATGTGTGCTAAAGGGCAACATCAAGCTTCCATTCTACCCAATCCAGGCAACCTGGTGGCTTCCTTGTGTCCTTCCCACAACAAGAGAACACAACCTGAACAGCTGTGAACCTCACACCCTTCTTTTCCTACAATTCTGGCAGCCAGAGGTTCAAAGCCTTTCTCCTGGAGACCCTAGGGGAGAGTTTTCTGTTTCCTGCAGAGGACTTAAAGTGGGCTCCAAAGCCTCTGTACCTGCTTTTGGCTTAATCTTGCTTTCCTGTGGATGTGAGTGGCTGTCAAGGCCTCTTGGATAATTTGGATCCCATTCCAGTCTCCAATCCTTACCTTGTCACATCTGCAAAATCCTCCCTCGTTGCTATGTGAGGTAACATTTGAAGCTCCGGGGATCGGAACCGAGATGATGGGTGGGGAATTTCATTATTTATCTCACTACCCCAACATCCCAAGGATCCATTGTGGGGTGCAACAGGGCAGCATGCTAAGTGAGCTTGGAAATATGAACCTCAAACATCATCTGTGGTGTGTAAGAGATTAAGCTTGTCTCGATCCTGCCTAGACAACCAGCACCTGTTTTGGGTGTGGCTGGTGCTGGGGCACGAACCCAGGGCCTCGGGCCTGCTAAAGTGAATAAAGTTCTTCTTTGAAACACTGAGGACTGGGGCTAACAGGGAGGCAGGGGGCGGGTCCATACCACCGTTCGAAGGCCCTGTTTCTAGAGTGCTCCGATACAAACACACCTAAGCCCCTTTGATCTGTTTGAACCCCCTTTATTATCTGCTTATTGGAAAGGATGTGAGAGCTACAGGATGCTGGGGAAGAGAAGAGATACAGTGTATGGCAGAACACACCAAACGGGCCTTGGGATTCCTTCCAAAATCCGTCTCCTAGCCATCCAAATCCAACATCCGGGACTCTGGCACCGCAGAGCTGGCTATGCGCGGGGGCCAATCTCATGCTTGAAGGATCCCTTGTTGCTGTGCCCAGCTGTCTGTACCTCACACAGAAGGAAAAGGACCGTGTAAGTTGACTCAGTTCCTGCTGCCAAAGCTTATTCTCATACCGTCATATCTTTTTGCAAATCACACAAAGGGTAAAGCTGGAGCGAATTTTACTGCAATAGGGGGGGAAAAAAAAAGCATACACACACAAAAAAAATCCCCGCCACCAACCCTTGGGCCTTCGGTTTCAGCAATTAGCTCAATGTGCTAATGAGAGTCTTCAGGGGGAACGGCATTAATTAATGGGTGAATTTCACTTTAATAAATGTATAGGCAATTTTCTAAATGCAGATGGCAGAGTCCGCCCTGATGGCTGTACCTAGAGCCACTCGATATGGTAAGTGTTGGAGGAAAGTGGTTAATTTGTAAAATGCCTCATGATCCTGATTAGAAAGGGAGTTAGCAAAGCCTGTTTTCCCTCTTGGCAGGGCTAAGTCTCCACAGCCTGAAAGCTATCCTCCCCAACTCCCCCCCCCTCCCCCGGCAGCCTGGGGCTTTCTGTTCTTCCGGTGTCCTGAAATGCGAGGACCCCCTCCCCCACCACTGGGGACACCTCCCTTTTTGTAGGCTTCCTCTCCCAGTTTCTCATCCCAGGCCAGACTTAGATGCTCATCTCTGAATAAGCAGAAATGGCTGCCACACAGCCGCCCCCCCCTACCCCTCCCCAAGCTCAAGGGCACCATCTGAAAGAAAATACTTCCAGGAAGTGCAACACCCCAAAGTCATTGTTCACTTGGGGTAGAATTAGCGGGACCTTGGTGACAGATATTTCACACTCTGGTGATGACCAGGAGCTAAGGGACAAAGGGAGCCTTTCCTGGGTCAGGCTTCCGTTCCCAGTCCACAGGCAATCAAGTAGGCTTGTGTCAGCTCCCAGGCTTTCCCACATCCTCCCTTGAGATGAGTTGCATGACGTGCCTGAGCAGACTCCCACTGCAAGTTGTAATTGTAACAGAATCCAACTGTTCTGGGTCATAGCCTCTAAAAATTAGAGCAAGTCACAATTTATTGCAACTATTAGCTTGATAATAAAAATCTCAATTTATCAAATAAGCTGGACCCAAAACAATGGGAACATCCGAGTGAATAGAAGTGGCCTATTGACTTGACGTTGTTCTATGAGTCACCGTGGGGTTGTCTCCGGATGGTCAGTATTCACCAACTCCTGCTTCCCTGGGTATCTGCCACATGTGCTACACTGTAAATTAGTGTTGCTATTCCGAGGAATTGAGTGATTACAAACAGACCCACCCTCCTCTTCTGCTGACCGCATCTCTGGAGGAGCGGGGAGTCCCTCCCTGCATCATCCTCTAATGAATAGAATCAAAGTGAATCAGACTTTGTGTGTGATGAATACTTTTGGGACCCAACAACAACAAAAAAAAATCCAGTATGGCCATTTTAAGCCTTGGAGTGGAATTTTGAAATATTAGATGTCTTAGTTCCAGTGAGAAAAGCCAGGCTTAGAGGGACTCAGGGGGCTTGTTCAAAGTCAGGGGGATGCCCGCAGAATGCAGCCCAGACCCAGCTCCCAGCCTGCACGGGGGAAGCGCCGGCTTTGGTGTCCCCATGCTTGTGTGCCTACTTTTGGCTTTGCCATCCCCTGATGCGCTTACTTGTGAGTTCTGGGCTTTGATTCCCTGGAATCAGGCCTGGGAGAAATTCTGCTGACGTGGCCTGTTTTCTGTTGCTATGGCAAAAGTGCCATTGCATGATTCCTATAGGAAAAGGAGCATGACTTACACAGGAATGGGATTTGTATGGTACTGGAGACCCCGACGTCCAACAGTCTGGGGAGAGCATGCTCCCCGCATCTCTGTAAAGCAGAAGGGCCTAGGCATGTCCACAGAAGGCAAAGAACACAAGGTCCAGCTTCCATCTAAAAGAGTGTAGAGGTAGTTAAACCAAGCCTCAAAGAGCAAGAACCGCTCCATGATCCACACCTCCCACATTTCACGAGCTTTGATGAGCATAAACCACGGTGAGACCACTGGTCTTTGGAGTGTCTAGTTGGCTAAATTTAGATGATGGGCCAGCCATCGATCACCATGTCAGGACTTGGACAATTGACGCGTCTGCCAAAGAAGCTCTTCCAACTCACAGCTCCGAGCAAGGCAGGAAAATGCCGAACTACACATTCTTTAACTTTTTAGATTTGTCCATTTTTATTTTATGTCTATGTTCTTTCCTGCCTGGGTGTAGGTGCACCACACATGCGCAGTGCCCTCTGAGGGTGGCCTAGGGCATCAGCTCTCCGGGAACTGGAGTTATAGGCGGTTATGAGATGCCATGTGGGTGATGGTATTGAACACAACTACCTCTGCAAGGACAGCCGATGCTCTTAACCTTGGAGCCAGTCTTTCCATCCCCTAACCGTACATAATTTAATAAATGAGCAAAGGGAGAAATGTGTGCTTCATCTCATTCCAAGAAGTTGCTTGGGTGTAACCATGGTTGAGAAAAGCTCCCTCAAAGCCTCCTGGGCTGAAGGTTAAGGCTCAACCCGTGGTGACTTGGGGTTGGGGGCAGAACCTCTAAGAGTAGATCACGGACTGGGAAAGTTATGCCCATGAAGGGCATATCTGGATATAACCACTCCTGTGTGCAGCGCCCCCAGAAATCAGAAGAGGCAGTGGATCCCCTGGAACTGAAATTACTAATGACGGTGAGCTACCATGGAGGTACTTGGAACCTAACTTGGGTCCTTTTTTTTTTTTTAGATTTACCTTATTTTAAGGTAAGTAGACTGCAGCTATCTTCAGACACTCTAGAAGAGGGCATCAGATCTCCTTACGGATGGTTGTGAGCCACCATGTGGTTGCTGGGATTTGAACTCAGGACCTTCGGAAGAGCAGTCTCTTACCCTCTGAGCCATCTCACCAGCCCCTAACTTGGATCCTTTGCAAGAGCAAAAAGTGCTCTTAACCACTGAGCCATCTCTCTAGTCCTTCCTTCTTCCTCTCTTTTCCACTTCCTGGCTATTATATGAACATCTTTTCTCCTCCAGGCTCTCCACCACAATGTGCCTCTTCCACAGGCCCCAAATCAAAGGACCTACCAACCATGAATGGGAACCTTAGAGACTGTGAGCCAGAATTCAAATTCCCTCCTTATAATTCCAGAATCTTTGTTACAGTAACAGAAACCCCCACTAATACAGGAATGGGACAATCTCAGAAGTATATATTTAGAAACTTCTGGCTAAGATTTAGAGGAGGCCTTTGAAAGGTCAGGGCCATAGCCATTCACCCTGGTTCCATCTGGAGCTTGTCCAGAGACGCTCACAGGAACCAACTGTGCCCCTTTCCACGCTGCTAGGAGACAATAAGCCCCACAGACAGCTGGCTTTAAGTGCAGCAAGGCCTATTCTGGAAAGTTCTGCTGGCCACAGGAGAACTGGGAGGTCATTTGTGGACCCATCTTTAGGATAACTCTCAAAAAAATACCAGGGGAGGGGCTGGAGAGATGGCTCTGGGAAAGTAACGGTTCTCAGCCTTTCCTAAGGCTGTGACCCTTTAAGACAGGTCCTCATGGTGTGGGGACCCCAACATAAAATTATTTTCATTCCTTTAATTTTGCTAATGTTATGAATCATAATGTAGATAGCTATGCTTTCTAATGGTCTTAGGAAACCCCCATGGGAGGGTCAGTAGCAATCCCTAAGGGGGGTGTGACCGACAGGCCCCCTGGGTTAAGGTAACTTGCTGATCTTTCAGAGGACCTGGGTTCAATTCCTGGTACCTGCATAGCAACTCGCAACCATCTGGAACTCCAGGGGAACCGATGCCTTCTTCTGACTATGCCCACACATGTGCGTACATGCAGACAAAACATTTATACATATAAAATAAATATTTTTAAAAAATATCAGAGAAGAGCCGGGCAGTGGTGATAGGCCTTTAATCCCAGCACTTGGGGCTCAGAGACAGGCAAGATCTCTGAGTTTGTGGCCAGCCTGGTCTACAGAGTGAGTTCCAGGACAGACACAGAGAAACCCTGTCTAGAAAGCAAATAAGCAAACAAACAAAAGAAAAAATCAAGAGATGTGTCCCTATCCTTGGCTCTAGGTGGGGTCTATCATGGATTAAAAAAAAAAAAATTATTCATTTTATTTATGTGAGTACACTATAGCTGTCTTCAGACACACCAGAAGGGGGCATCAGATCTCATTGCAGATGGTTGTGAGCCACCATGTGGTTGCTGGGAATTGAATCCAGGTTCTCTGGAAGAGCAGTCAGTGCTCTTAACCACTGAGCCATCTCTCATCATCCTACAGGGATTTTTACCTCTTCAGTAATTCATTAATTTATGTTGTACACTTTTAACTGATTACTGTGTTATACCAGGATCTCATATCATGGAGAAAATAATAAGGAAAGTCAATGTTTTCCTGTCCCCTTGGAGCAGACTACAGTCCAGTGTCGGAGGCCATCTTCCCGTTACTGTAGCAAAATACCTTCAACAATCAACTTACAAAGAGGAAAGTTTAGGGACTGGAGATGTGGCTCAGCAATTAAGAGAGCTTGCAATTAAGAGAGCAATTAAGAGGACTAGAGTTCAGATCCCAGCACCCACATTGGGTGGCTCACAGCCCAACGTAACTCTGGGCCCAAGAGATCCAAAGCCTTCTTCTGGTCTCTACATGCATCTGTACACAGAGGTGCGCATACATTCACACGGAACTCTCTATACGACGACGCACGCATAAACAGAAAAATAATTATTCTTAAGAGCAAAGCCTTATTTTAGCATGGCAAGGACCATTATCTCCATGGTGAATGTCTTACTTAGTCACAGTATCACTCTCACCTTGTCTACCAGCATACCAGTGATCTGTCATGGCGGGTCCTCGGCGCTCACGGGCAGGGCAGTCTAGCTAAAGGAAGGATCAGAAGTGATCTAGCTACTGTCATGTCCTGTCAGCCAAGTAAGCGGGTGTGGCAGGTAGGTGACTAAACCCAAGTCTAGTCCCTCAGGTCCAGTATGAAGCCATGTCTATCTTACAGGACTCTACATGTCTCCAGGGAATAGATGCCCACAGACAGCGCTGCCCCATGCAAGGTGTTATTTGCTGGCTTGCCAGCTCTGGGCTAGAAAGTATTTATTAAAGGCAACACTGAGTCACAAGAATCTAAGCCACAGAGGGCCTGGGTGGGAATAGGGTGGCAGTACTCAGAAGGTGAGCTCAGCCTCGGGATGCAGGTCAGTGGCTTGTGGCCACCAGAGTTGTGGTTCTTGAGCCGTGGCCCCCGACTCTAAGGCCTTGTCTCGCCTTTCTCAGGGCAGGGAGATTACAGAGGAACAGCATCGTGAGGAGATGAGTCCACGCTTGAAGCTATGACCCACTTTGAAGTCAGAAGGGGGTCCTAAAATCTCCCCACCGCTCACCTGTAGGAGGAGTTTGGTGGTGGTGGGGGTCACCATCAACCTGACAACCCCGCTTTAAAGCCTGCTCTTTGGAGGCAGGAGAAGGCCAGATTTGTTTTTCTCTCTCTCAGCTTTCATTTTCTCTGGAAACATAAGGAGTGAGGGAGGACATCGCTCCTGGGCATGTCTGTGGGAGGGTTTAAGTTCACGGTTTAGATTTTAAAATTGCAATTTGAGCCCATTAGAGAAAGATCGGGCGCCGGCACACTCGGGGAAACAGTGCATTAGCCTATTTCCTTCCCGTAAAGATCTGTAAAAGCCCGTGTGATTTTTGCAGAATGAGGTTGTCACAGTCAGTAATCGGCCAGCGAGGCACTAGAAGCTACCGAAATCAACAAGAGAGGGTCAGAGAGGCCCTGCGAGTGGAAATATTTTGTCTTGACGGTCTTAATGATCAGATGGGGATAATGCTCAACCCCATTTCATGGATGGGAAAGCTGAGGCTCGAGATTTTTTAAAACTGGGCCAAGCAAGGTGAGGGGCAGGGAGTGATGGGATTCTGCCATCTTCAACTTGCTGGTGGGAGAGCCTCAGTGGGGAAATGCCCCCTGGGGAGCACAGCTCGGAGCCTCTCAGGCAGGCACACTGAATTCTAACACATCTCTGTATCTATTAGCAGTAGCACACATGGGTGTGGCCACGGATTTAAGCTTCAGTTTCTCTCAGAAGGAAAGCTGCCTCCCGGGGGAAGCTTGTTCCAGCGCCTGCCTTCCTAACTAAAGCCGACAGAGTCTCAGCATAGCACAAGGCTGGGCAACCATAAGGCTGGCAGGATAGCCAGGAGGGA
This sequence comes from Mus pahari, assembly GCF_900095145.1. Taxonomy (NCBI): domain Eukaryota; kingdom Metazoa; phylum Chordata; class Mammalia; order Rodentia; family Muridae; genus Mus; species Mus pahari. The sequence continues at coordinate 37,063,611 of NC_034612.1, forward strand.
AGGCCCAGGCAGGCCTCAGACTCTGCAGGATGCAATGACGGCTGAGTCACTGCTGCGTGTCCCTGCACAGTGTGGTGAGCTGAATCTTCCAGACTGTTCCCTGGACTTTCTGCTTTGGGGTCACTTGGCTTCCTCCTGGGGAAACTGATACAATAAACTGAGGCCACTTCTTGGGGGACCCGAGAACAATCCATTTCATCGTTTGGAGAGCTTTGGACCTTGAGACTGATGATGACCGTGAATGCCATCATTCAGTGGTGTGTATAATCACTGCCCTGGCTGGTTGGCTCAGAAACCACATTTTCAGAAACCACTAGCAATACGCAAATTTACTAACTGGATGAGCCCTGTCAAATAGGCACATGGCCAGGAACCTTAGAAAGAGGACGGAGCCTGGGCTTCAAGTCCCCATTGTCCCCAAGCCTCCTACTATATAAAGGAAGAAAAAGCATTATGTCTGCTGTGGGGACCTCAGCTCTAAGCAGGAAGGTCTGCACACGCATACGCACATGCGCATGCGCATGCACCCGCACACGCAGATACCCCTTTACCTCTGAGGAGCACTCAGGTAAAGGAAATCCAGCCCCTCACTATCTGGTCCTTGGTTCTTGTTTCCTCTGCCATCTGCAGATGTGACCTTAGAGCTCATCTCTAAGGTCCCCTCTGCCGATATATTTTTAAGCCCTGGGAGATGGCATGATACCAGTGGCTGCCACTCTAAGGTCTTACCCGACCTGGCTTTTCAGGAGTCTCTTATGCACGCTGTGTCCAGTTGTGCTTGTTCGGTTGGTTTTCCTCTTATTGGTAGCTCTGTCATGCTAACTCCTCGATACGCTGAGATCTTTGGGGTTCTTATCTGTGTGCTTCCTATCTCCTGAGAGTCACAGACTGAGAGCAAAGGTAGGTGAAGTGGGCCGCTGCTCATGTACCCCAGCCTGGAAGGCAGTGTGGTCCTGGCAGCTGCACACCACTGGGAAAGGCCTCCCAAGTCCCATTCTTCAGATCAGAACGGCAGCCGCAGCTCCAGGGCGGAGTGTGGCGTGACACACACCGGCCACTCGTGCCTCAGTACCGTGACTCTGTGACCATCTTTGCTCAACCAACCTCTCACTGGCTAAGCCCGAGACAAGCTTTTCCCACTGATCTCTCATTTAGGGAAAGATGATCTGTGCTGTTGACAGTCCCTGAATAACCTCACAACGATTCCGCCCCAAGGTAATGGCTACAGAGACCACAGACGGCACAACCCTGCTGCAGACCTGGGCTCTCCCCTAGCCAAACCCTAAGTGACTCAGCCTTGTCCCAACTGGTACGCCTGCCAGGTCTTAGGAATTCTTGGCACCTCTGGATGGCCCTGTTCCAGCCCACGCTGCTGGTGCTGGGTCATCCTGATGTGACAGCTCCCTGGACAGAGGGGAGAGCAGGAGATCTCACGACAGAGTTTGTGAGCATCCCAGATTGGGGGGGGGGGGGATTCTGCACAGGACCCTTCACCTGTCTGGCTGACTACCCTGTTTGTGTCTTTCTAAATGAAGACGATCCCCACCATTGTGCCTCGGCTCTGTTTACTCCCAGCCCCCTTTAGGGAGAAGAAAGGCTGGAAACGACATCCTAATGGCCCAATTAGTCCTAATGCTGCCTGGTGTTGACTGTTTAGTTACCGCCATATTGTGTACAGAACTAATTGTGGGGAAAGCAAATGAATGGCCAGGAAACAAACAGACTACTAGAATATAATTACGTGGAGTGTCTGCCTTTAGTACCTGTGCGGTGGGTTTCATTATCGTCAACAGTCCCTAAGTTGCTCTAGAGAGTGGCATTTGTCATTTTCATAGAAACTTGATAATGACATTAATTTATCTTAATGGCCTGTTCTATTGTTATAAATAGTAAAATTAGCTTAAATTGTCTTGCTTTTGCTGGTTTTGGATGGCTGTAGAGGGCCCCGCAGCAGCCGACGAGTAGATAATTTGGTGTGCTTGACAGATTTCCAATAATCCGCTATGTGGGAACACAAGCAATGCCAGGGCCATTAATGTTCATTTTCCTCTAAATTCATTACTGCCCTTTTCGCTTTTATCTTTTTTAATGTCCAGGCCATTTTTCTATATTTCAAGTGGCGCCACAGAGCTATTCATGCTCAGCCGGCTATTAACATTCTGCACATAGCGAGCGTCCTGGAGAAAAACAAGTCTTTATAGGGTGAGGAGCCTGCCTCTTCCATCCGCTGGAAAAGCAGGCAAAAATGGGGGCCTCACAGGATCGGGGGCCCGGGCGTAATTAAGTCAAATGTAATTTTAAAGAAATTTAAATGTTTTCATTTGTGGCCAAGGTAAAACACTCACGGGAGAGCCTAAGACAGTGCAGGCGTGTTGCTGACAGTCGCCTCTTCCCTGTCTCCATGGCCATGGCGTTTGGTCGGGTTGTTTAATGTTCTCTATAAATTCATCTCTAAAGGTATTAGGTTTAATTTTATTTCTGTAAGTAAACATAGCTTCTCCAGCCAGCAGGCTTTTTTCTCATTTTAAACAACAACAACAACAACAACAACAACAACAACAACAACAACCCTTAGAGTTTACCATTTTTGCTTTTGGATCCAAATCTTTACTTTGCCACAGGTCCTGATAGTCCACAAAACCGGTGGCTTCAGCCTCCCAACATTGTGCATCTGTCCCACATAATAAAGCTACCAAATAATAACGGGGGTGACACGAGATTTGTGTTTGGATAATGTACATCCTTTGGCTTACAGCCATGAAAAAGCACAGTATGTGTCATGTGTGGACAGGGCCGTGGCAACACAAAAAGCAAGTGTTTCTTGGCAGTTAGAGCAGGGTGCCATTGGAAGTGCAGGGCTCAAGCATGCTGGATATTCCCATCTACCCCATGCCCACCCCTCCCACTCCCATTCTCCCAACCTCCCCCCTCCCCCCCCTACTACTGTAGAGTTAAAATGCCCACAGGATGAAGGGGGATTGAGATACAGCATATTTGGCTTTTAAGAAATAAGGCTTGCATAGTACAAGCTAAAGTCATTTTTTTAAAAAAAAAAAATGAACTCAGAAAGATAGAGCTAGGTCTGGTTCATGCTTAGAATCTCAGCACTGGAGAGGCTGAGGCAGGGGGATTATAAACTCAAGGCCACCCTTGGTTATATAGAGAGACCCTGTCAGGAGAGAGAGAGAATCTTTTAGAAAAATAATGCTTGTTTTTGACAGTGAGAAAGATTCTCCCCTCGTGGTTTGCAAGCCTTCCCTGTGTGCCTTGTTGGGTAGCCCTTCGTGCCTGGAAGAATCATTTAGTAAGCCGATATCTTTTTTTTTTTTTTTTTTTTAAAGTAGACCATAAACCAGACAAAAAAGTCTCCGAAGACAGCTCTCACAGTGAAATAGCCAAACAACATTTAAAGAACTTTTCCTTTTGATGAGACGAAATTATTTTTCCCCCAACAGATACAAACAGATTTTAAAAGCAGCGTATTCAGTTAATATCAGCCAAATGCACTCCGGAGTGGACATGTTACTCTCCTCGGCTCAGGAGGAATGAAGGATAATGTACTGATAATGTAATGTATCAGAGGGGCAATTCATAAAATATTTATCTTAAAGCAGAAAATGTGTCTGCCTTGTTCATTTATAAAATTATGGCTGAGGAGAATTAGGTGCCGGCCAAGTCCCTCCGTCTACACGGCTGTCGTCACCCAGAGTACATTAGTGTAGGCTGTGTACCTGCCGAGGAAGACGCAGCCTGCTGGGGGGCACATAATGGACCGCAAAAGATAAATGGAATTAGGCCATGGAATAATTAGAGTGGTGCCCACCGGAGAGGCTCTAAGTAAAAAGGCTCAGGGTTTCCATTAGAAACCTCCACTTCCGGGCCTGGGGCTGGAAAGTTAGTGCCAAGTGGGGAGCTAAGGCGGGGTGGGGGGATCGCCAGGAGGATCCTTGGGAAGCAAGGTGCCTTATGGGTCGTGAAACAGGGGGATGTGAGCCCACCCGAGTCTTCACCAATCAGGACAGTATCCGAGGACTTCCGGGTAGGAGGACTAACATCCGCCTGGGGTTCAGTCTTCAGGTTTGGGGTCCTTGGAGATGTCTTGGGAGAGGCTGTGCTATGAATGGTGAGTCCCAGAGGCCCACAGCTCAGCCACCGTTGAGTGTCACACCCTCAATACTCAGATGCCAATCTTCTCTAAAAACAGCCTCGCAGACTCTCCCACAATGAATGCTTTATGAGTTCTTTAGCATCCTTTAATGCAGTCAATCTGGCTAAAAACAAACAAACAAACAAACATATCGGCCTCGCCATGTGTCCCGTAAGTGTTTCCACAGCTCCTATAACCAGACCTCGTCCTCTCTATTCCCCATGGACGATGTCTCTTATTGTCTTCAGTATTGTACCAAACTTACTTCTGACTAATCTACCACAGATTTTTTCTTATGTTTTTCTGTTTAGCTTCGGGATACACTTAGTTGGGGGCTGGGGTAGGGGGAAGACTGACTGGAGAGATGGTTCAGCTGTTAAGCTGTTAAGAGCACTTTTGCGCCGGGCGTGGTGGCGCATGCCTTTAATCCCAGCACTCGGGAGGCAGAGGCAGGTGGATTTCTGGGTTCGAGGCCAGCCTGGTCTATAGAG
>NC_034612.1:37068283-37085277 GCF_900095145.1 Mus pahari
AAAAAAAAAAAAAAGAAAAAAGAAAGAGCACTTTTGTTTGTTTGTTTGTTTGTTTTTCAAGATAGGGTTTCTCTGTATAGCCCTGGCTGTCCTAGAACTCACTCTGTAGATCAGGCTGGCCTCGAACTCAGAAATCCGCTTGCCTCTGCCTCCCTGTTGCTGGAATTAAAGACAAGTGTGCCACCATGCCTGGCAAGAGCACTTCTTATTCCTGCAGAAAACCCGGGTCAGTTTCCAGTCCCCACATTAAGCTGCACAACCGCCTGTAACTCCAGTGTCAGAGGTTCTGACGCTCTCTTCTGGTCTCTGGGGGTACTGCATGCATGTGCTGCACATACATACCTGCCCGCAAAACACTCATACACGTAAAAATAAAAATAAAATTAGCAAAAAGATATGCTTAGTTGGATTGTGTGATGGTTCGGCATATAAAGACACTTGCCACCGAGCCTGACAAGTTCAATCCCCAGCCCATGTGAGTGGAAGGAGAGAACCGAGTCTCATAATTAGTCTGGTAGCAACATTCCCTGAATTAAATAAATGTAAAACAATATTGTAATGATAATACTCAGTCCTAATGGCTTACAAATGATCTTTCAACCACTCTGTTGACTTGGTAACTTCCAAAGACAACTGTTTTTTTGTTTTGTTTTGTTTTTTATTTATTTATTTGTTTGTTTGTTTTTGTTGTTGTTGTTTTGGATGTGGCCAGACTTTCTGCCCACATTCCCTAGGGTAGGGATGCACTTTGGCTGAATTGTCATGGCCTCCAACCCTGTCCCCAGCCTGTCTTCAGGGCCCCCATTAAATTCTGAGCTATTCCTCCTCCTTGTCCCCCATGTTCCCACGGAATCTCTGTCCACCTCATTTTTACCCAATCCCCCTCCCTCCCCAGCCCTTAGAACACACCCCCATCCCAGACATCCTCTGCGGCTTCACGCACAGCTTCCCCCTGCAAGCACAGCCTGCATACATTACTGACTCTGAAGCTGACAGTGTTGGGCACACAGCCATACCCTCCCGGAGACAGGCTATCCCAGCAAGCCTCGGAGACCCTTCGTGTCTCTCATCAGGCACAGTCTTTGTCCCACGGGCACCAAGGTTATTGCTGGTTTTTATTGTTGTAGTTTGGCTGGTATGGATAAAGATGACATAAATACCTCTTTCTGTGCTGTTGGGACTCGCCTTTTATTTTTTAAATAATATTTCAAATATATTCTTTGATAAGTTCACAGATGTGTACAATGTGTCTTGGTCATACCCACCCTCAAATCTCCACGCCACTTCCCTCCCAACCCAGAGCCCTCAAACACCCCCTCTTGCTTTCTTTTTAAATAACCCACTGAGTTAGTGCTGCAGGGTGCACATGCGCATGGGGAGCCACTCATTGGAGCGCGAGAAGCCTACCAGCAGCCATGCTCCAGCAGAAAACTAACTCCCCAGCCGCAGTAGCCATCAGTTGTCAATGACTCCTCAGCTCTGGAGCTCCTCCCCCATCCATGCTGCAGTGTTGGCTGGCTTGATCCTGGGAGGGTCTTGTGCACTGAACGTGCATGAGCTCACAGGGTGCCACTGCCGCTCCATGTCCCGGAGACTTCATTCTTTCCAGGCTTCAAGCTCTTATACTCTTTCGGCTCCTGCTCCTCCGTGTTCCTGGGGTTTTGAGGGGGGGTTAAAATACATGTACCATTCATGGCTCAAGGTAAAATGTTCAACACTTTGAGCACGTACAAGTCTCTGCATTAATTACTTCTCTGACCAAGGCAGAGAGAAGCACCAATCTGTAAATATGTATTTAGAAGGTAATTTGACAACATGTCCATTTAGCAAAGCACCAGTGGTTAAGTTTCCCCTCTAGGATGTGTGGTCTCTCCAGCTATGGGCTTTTGATCACATTTCCAGTACCTGGCATGAATTCCTTCCCGTGGAGCAGGCTTCAGATCCAAACAGAGAGCGGTTGGTTACTCCACGGTCTTTTTATTGCCCCCAGGAAGTAGGCAGATCTTGCCTGGTAAGCGGGTACCGCCGTGGCACGCAAGGCTCACCACTGGGTAAATCCACAGCTGTCTCTCCACAGTCTGCACAGCCCCTTCCAGAAACCCCCATGGAAACTAGCCAGAAGGGAGGAACATTTTAGGTCACTTCCAGATTGATTTCCTAGAGTGTGTCCGGCCATCCCCTCACAGTAGCAACCAAGGAGTCCGGTGCTTTTATTATCTCCTACTTGTTCTCAAATTATTATTTCTAGCAAAATTAAAAAAAAAATTAACAGCATTTCAAATATCACTTGTAAAGCTGGGTGCGGTGGTACACGCCCCTAGTCTTAGTCGCCCAGAAGGCTGAAGTCAGGAAAATCACGTGAGCTCAGGAGTTTGAGCATAGAGACTGTTCTCCAAAATTAAGTTTTAATAAATCACTTGTCATTGATAATGTCTTACTTTTAAAATAGACATTGAATGCCACTTTGTTAATTTTTTTTAGTAGAGCTTTAAAAGGATTTGCATTTAAACACTCGAACAAGATTCTCCTAATTTGTACTTTTAGAAAGTTATTGTTTTTATGTGTATGGTGTTTTGCCAGCATGGCTATATATGCACCGTACGCATGCAGTGCCTGTAAAGGTCAGTAGAGGGCGCGCTGGATTCCCCTGGAACTGAAATTACAGCCGATTGTGAGTTGCCATGGGGATGCTGGGAATGGAACCCAGGTCCTTCCCATGAGCAACATGTGTTCTTAACCACTGAGCCATCCACCCCAGCCCACAAATTCTCTTCTTACAGGATCTATAGCATGAAGGGGAGGTGTGGCATGGGGATGGTTACCATGCCAGTGTGACTTCTGGCAGGTCTGAGCAGGCTTCAGGTGCCTCCTTTTTTTTCCCGTATATAAAATTGGGATGACAATAGAACAGGCCTCACAGAGTTGTCATTAGGATGAGGTCATTGCTCATGAGTCACTCTGTACAGAGTCAAAGCCCACTAAACACCAGCACCACAGTCATCTGGGCTCCTCAGAGATAACTCACAGGAAGTCAGCTCTTCCCGTGTTCTTATGTCACTTTTACTAGCAGTGCTCATACAATTTATGCATACATTAGGAATCTATGCTTTATCCCGCTGGTTATTTTTTTGTTGTTCTTAAGCCATTAGCATACAAAATTTTACTTTCCTACTTGTATGGGTGTTTTGCCTGCATACGTCTGTGTGCACCGTGAGTGTATGGGTGCTCACAGAGGCCATAATAGATCCCCTAGAGATGGAGTTACAGGTGGCTGACACGTGGGTGCTGGGAGTCGAACCCAGGTCCTTGACAAGAGCAGCCGGTGCTCTCCCTGCTGAGCCATCTCTCCAGTCCGTCATACTGTAACTAACTGAATTCTTCAGGTCTGTTTTTTCCTTTTCTTAGCATAATGCCCTCATCCCCTTTGTTGTTGCTGGCTTTAGATAGATTTTAAATATACTTCTGTGGAGCTCTTGGGTCTCAATGTCTATGTATAATGATCTTTACCATTTCAAATCTTTCTACTCCCCCAAAGAGAACCTCAAGATCAGCTTTGAAATAACTTATTTCTCTCATTCTTGGTGGTGGTGGCACATGCCTTTAATGCCAACAACTCGGAAGGCAGAGCTAGGTAGAGTTCTGAATTTGAGGCCAGCCTGGTCTACAGAGTGAGTTCCAGGACAGCCGGGGCTACACAGACAAACCCTGTCTAGGAAAACCAAAGCATAAATAAAAACAAAAAATAAAGAGATAACTCATTTCTCTTATTAAAACTATCATTTTCTGTCAGCAGATCTCAAAGTTGATAAACCATATTAATTTCTAAATACCCTCCTTTGTGTTCTTGTGAACAGAATCCCTTGTATCTTAGAAAGTGATGGCATTCTGGTGTGTATGTTATAGCATGGAACTTGCAAACCCTCAGATTGTCTCCAGTGACTTTCTGTTTGTGGCCTGGTGAGATGGCTCAGTGGGTGAAATCAGACACTTGCCCCAAGCCCCACTGACATGCGTGTGATCTCCAGGTTTCACATGACAGATGAAAAGGAAGAACTGATTCCTGTATATTGTGCTCTGACTTCATATGTGCTGAGCCGTATATGCCTGTTCACATACACATACCTCAAAATAAAATCTTAGAGAGAAAGAGAGGAGAGAGGAGGGGGGGAGGGGAGAGGGGAGAGAGAGAGAGAGAGAGAGAGAGAGAGAGAGAGAGAGAGAGAGAGAGAGAGAGGAGAGGGGAGAGGGGAGAGGGGAGAGGGGAGAGGGGAGACGGGAGAGAGAGTTTATTCTGATTCACAGTTGTGAAATCATTTCTGGTACTTACAGGAAAGGCATTTATCTCGTGCTAGAAAGAGAAGACAAGATGAAGGTCTCACATCCTCTTTGAAGATACACCCACAATGGCCTGAAGACTCCCTACTAAATGTCCCCAAAGGTCCTACTGCCTCCCAAGAGCACCACGTTGGGAATCAAGCTGCAGGCCATCTGTGGGACATGCAGAGCAATGAGACACATGGGCTCATCCAGCTCAGAGAAGGAAAGGAAGCAGTGTGGTGGTCACAGGAGGAAGGGAAATCAAGGCTTGTTTTTTAGTAAGAATAGAGTGTCTTTTAGGAGAAATACGGTAACAATAATTGCACAGCTTGTGACTGTGGTCAATGCCCCTGAACTGTCCCTTCTAATTGGTCAAGAAGGTAATTTAATGTTATATATATATATATATATATATATATATATATATATATATATATTATCAGAATTAAACAGAACTGCAATCAAAGAAAGACATATAAACTAGAGTTGGTGTTCTGGAAACAGGTCCTTAGCTGGCAGACATTATTAGCACAATAAACAGAAGCAGTATAACAGAAATTGTCATGCTCAGGGCTAGAGAGGTGGTTCAGGGGTTAAGAGCACTGGCTGCTTTTGTAGAGGACCCGGGTTTGAGTCCCAGCACCCACAGCACAGCTTACAGGCTTACAATCACCTGCAATGGCATTTCCAGGGGAATCTGACTCCCCCTTCTGGGTTCTTTGCATATTGCACACATGTTGCGTTTATACGTACTTGTAGGCAAACACTGATCCACATAAAGGGTTGGGGGTGTGTGTGTTTCATTTACACTTCCTATAAGAGGGAGCCCAGTCCAATCAGTAGTCAAGAGCCAACTTACCAGCTGTATTCAGTTGCAAAACACCAGTAATTTGAATGGGCCATTGGATGTGTGTATGCCAGGGGAAGCAGCATGGGGGACCAGCCACGAGGTCCTCTCTCCCCAATGTCCTCACCAGAGGCAGTTCACCACACACCACTGGCAAGCAGGTTCCATCCACAAGTTCAAAACACAGGGAGAATGATGTGGTGGCGATCAACCGCTGCAGCCGTGAGGCCACACCTGGGTTTGCTATTTAACAGGTTGTAACCACATCCCATTCCCTGGGATGTGTCTGCTTCTGTGGGAAGACAGGAGGCACAGTGTCACAGGAACTGTTTGGCCACTGCTCACCCAGAGCCCAAGGCTAAGGAGGAAGGCAACAGTTTTGGAGAGACAGCCAGGGTAGGCACAGCCAGCTCCGGGAGGTGACCTGGCCACTCTGGTATGCCTGGAGGTGTCTATAGCTAAGCAGCTGACCCCACCCATCCACTCACAGGGACTCTTATCCACCTTGTAGTGGCTTTACCTTACAGAATCCATATGGCATTAATTAACTACCATTGTAACAATTTACAAGGTGGACTGTTTAGCCACGAGGCTTCTTCCCACCTGGATGGGATGGACAGACAGATGGACAGATGGATGCCATTCCTGAAAGTTTGACCGCTTTTGTTCTTAGGCTGTTCTACCTCCATCGGGAAGGGGACTGAGTGTCCCTGCCTTTCGGGAGACACACCATTCGGTGAGCCACCTTGAGTAGAGACTGTCTGGCCTGCTGGGTCCTTGATTTCAGACTCTCCAGCTTGCAGAATTGTTAGCTGACGCTTCGATCTATATTATAGCTTGGGGCACTTTATTCCAGGGCCACAGAGCAAACTGATAGGCCTCTGTCCTCTCCAGTCCTCGACTCACGGAGACTTGTCAAAAAGACCCCATTTGTGGCCAGGGAAACTGAGGCCCACAGCACAGGGCTGGGTCTGGTCCCAATTATTTTTTTTCTCAGCTCTGTCTGGGTCCTCTGGACATCCTTCTCCTGCCCCCCTCTGAGCAGCACAGATGCTCAAGGTGTAACCACTTCCAGAACAAAACAGAGGGCAGGGACACGGTGTCTGGGAAAGGCTAAAGAGCAATGGTGGCCACCGTCAGTGAGCACACAGCAGTGTGATATGGACACACACACACACACACACAAACAGCCGAACCTCATAAAGTGCGTTATCTGGTCTTTCAGTGTTTCCACCCAGCTTTGAGCCAGTTGGAAATCAGAATTCACTCAGGATAACCCAAGAACTTAGCTCTGCCCTGGGCCATCACATCCTCTCAGCTCAGCTCAACTGACTGTTGGTGCTTAACCCCGCTTTGCCATCTGTGAAGGTCATAATTCCATTCCATACTTTACAAACTAATTTTTTTAGGACAGGTTTTCACTCTGTATCCCTGGCTGCCCCAAAACATGCTATGTAGACCAGGCTGGCCTTGAACTCACAGGGATCTGCCTGCTTGTGCCTCCTGAGTGCTGGGATCAAAGGTGTGCACCACCACAACCATCTTTTTTTTTTTTTTTTTTGTATCATTTTATTTTATGGGTTTGTATATAAGCAAACCACATGCATGCAGTGCCCACAGAGGCCAGAAGAGGGCATCAGATTCCCTGGAACTGGAGTGACAGGTGGTTGTGAGCCACCACGTGGGTACTGAGAACAGAATCCAGGCCCCCTGCGAAAGCAGCTGTGAGCTTAGCCACTGGGCCATCTCACTATCCCCAAATTTATCTTTTATAACCCCCTTTCAGGTAATTTCATGTCCAGCTCTGACAAGCTAAGGTGTCAGCTGTGCTGACATGTCTGCATTGTATCAAATGCCACCCGCCTTGCGTTCATCACCACCTGTCACAAGTTCCTTCCGTCTTTACTATTGTCTGTGGGGTTACCGTCCCCCCCCTCAGTTCCTTTCCTGTCTTTTATTTTCTTCTTTCTCTTTCTCCCTTTTAGATAGTGTCTTAGTTTGGGTTTCCATTGCTGCGAAGAGACGCCATGACCAAGGCAACTCTTAAAAAGGACAACATTTGATTGGGGCTGGCTTGCAGGTTCAGAGGTTCAGTCCATCATCATCCTGTCAGGAAGGATGGCAGCAACCAAGCAGACGTGGGGCTGGAGAAGCCTAAAGTTCTACATCTTGACCCAAAGGCAGCCAAGAGGGAAGACTGTCTTTGAGACGGCTAGAAGGAGGGTCTCTTCCACAATAGGCAGAGCCTGAGCATAGGAGGAGACCTCTAAAGCCCACCCCCACAGTGACACACTTCCTCCACAAAGGCCACACCTCCTAATAGCATCACTCCCTGTGGGCCGAGCGTATTCAAACCACCGTAGACAGTATCTCACTTTGTAGCTCAGGATGGCAGGACCCACAGAAGCCAGATGAGTGTATCAGACTCCCTGGGGGGCTGGAGTTGCAGAGGTTGTGTCCTGTGGATGTTGGGAAGCCAATGTGAGTCTTTGGAAGAGCAACAAGTCCCCTTAACCTGTAAGCCATCTCTCTAGATACCCAGGGGTTTTGATGTGGAACACGTTGTCACTATGCTGTATCATGTTTGGTGGCACTAGCCTTGTGGTAGAAGTAAGTTTCCAGTCTATGGTGCTCTTTGTAGCTTTCTGCACTACATCTCTTGCCTCCTTGGCCTCTTTAGAATTAACCAGCTGTGTTCGTCATGAATAGTACGTACTGACTGAGGTGTGCTTAGTACTTCGTTAACTGGTTCCATGTCTGAAGTGGAGGTACACACAGTCCACACGGAAACACGGTGAGGATTTGCATGAATTATTTTCCCATCTGAAAGCCAGACTTTCTCTCAGGTGGCTTTGCAACCCATATTGTGCTGAAGTATCCTATTTGTTCCATTAACTATCCACAGAGTCAACCGGGGAGATGTTGTTATTAATTTTAACGGAGGGCTAAAATGCAATTCTTTCTCAGTAATTGCAGGCCCGTGGTCTAAAGAGCCCCGTGAAAGCTTTTAATCTGGGGCTGTTTTAGAGGAGAATGATCAGAATTGCATTGGGCATCTTTTGAAGGTGCGTAATTATCAGAACCTCAATGACAAAGGCATTCAGAGAGCCCTACACCATGGATGCTAAACTCCCATACAAGCATCAGGCAAATTGAAGCCGTAGCTACTCAGAGATGAAGAAATGGCCAACAGTGTCTTGATTTTCTGTTTGATTACAGATCTGAGGCTCCTCGTACCACCCAGGACACAGCCCATGTCTTGGGGTTTGTTATCACTGTGCTAAAGAACACAACCAAAAGCAACCTGTCTCAGACAGGGTCATCTCTGGGGGGGCGTCAGGGCAGGAACTCCAGCAGGAACCTGGAGGCAGGAACTGATGCAGAGGCCACGGAGGAACCTCGCTTACGGTTTGCTCCTCATGGCTTGCTCAGCCTGCTTTCTTAGACGTCTTATGCACCTGCCTGGGGGGGGGGTGCCACCCCACAGTGGGGTGGCCCATCCCACATCAGTCAAGAATCAAGAAAATGTCCTATCATCTTACCTACAGGTCAGTCCGATGGAGTTATTTTCTCAGCGGAGACCCTTTCCCAGCTGACTCCAGCTGTGTCAAGCTGACAAAAGAAACCACAACCTGGACCCCGGAGGTCTCAGCCCTGACTCTTCATCCAGATCCGAGGGCTACCGATTAGAGGTAGAGTTAGGGGTGGTATTTTCCCCCCAGAGGGTGCTTGAATATGGTGGCAGTTAATGAAGATGTCCCCAGGTTAGATCTTGGCTGCCGGTGTTCCCCAGCAAAGTCCTGGCTTCTGATCTTAGGGGAGAGATGCGGGAAGGGAGAAATCAGTCAGCTGTCCTTCTTTTTTTTTTTTTTTTTTGGTTTTCGAGTGGGAAGGGTTTCTCTGTGTAGCCCAGGCTGGCCTCGAACTCAGAAATCCGCCTGCCTCTGCCTCCCGAGTGCTGGGATTAAAGGCGTGCGCCACCACGCTCAGCTGCCCTTCTTCATGTCGGCTCACAGGCATGAAGCGCATGGCCAGGGATGCCCCCTTATGGTCAGATTCCATGAAAGACATTTCTCCCTCCTCCAAAGGAGGAAGGGCAGTGGCAGAAGAGGCCTAGAGAGTGACACGGGACACTGACAGCCAAGACACCTCATGCCAGGTATGCGAGGTCACCATCACCATGATTGGGAAACTGTATGAAACCCTGCACAGAAGAGAGATGTCCACTTCCATTCCAAGCAAAAGGGAGAGTTAGAAGTAAGCACAGGCCAGCCAGGGCCACAGAGTAAGACCCTATCTTCCAAAAGGAAAGAAAACAATGACATCCAGCGTGTTCTTAGCTGTGACTGACATGCCTGACCAAGACAGAGGACTAGCTGATGCTGCCGCAAAGTTCAAGCAGACAGAGCCTGATAAAATCAGCAGCCCGAGCAGAAGTGACAGTTAAGCCTGGTGAGCACTGCACCTCTGCAGGGTAACCAGCCATCTGCCTATGAAGACCATCAATCAAGCACCACGTTAAATAAATTCTAGACACCCTGTAGTGCGGGAATGGTACCAGACTCACTGTGCGGCTCAGAGAGGTCTTGAACTCTGGATCATCGTGCTTTGGCCTCCCAAGTGAGGAGAGACACAAAAACCAAACCAGTACGTTAACCTTTCTCTATCCAGAGGGGTGAGTGCTCCTGCTTCTTCCTGAAGCAGCAGTGACTGGGGAGGAGGGAGGCGCCCTGCTTTGGTGGGCCACATGCCTGGACTTCTGCCTGTCCCTGGGTGCACCTGGCTGTGCCTAGGGTTAGTGAGCATCTGACAGAGAAGGCTGTGCTGGGCACCCACCAGGTCTGATGGTCATGGGACATGACTGTGCTCTGGGACCTAGGTCTGGAGGCATGCAGTAGCGGCTTCTGCCACGGCCCAGGGCCTTCTCTGTGGCAGGCAGCAGGGAAGACCGAAGGCAATTAAATAGCAAAGCCAGTAGCAGTCCTGAAGGAGTATAATCTCTTCACTTGTTAGAAGGGACATAGCAATATGGGCAACGCGTTCTGGGCTCTTCCTACACTCTTAGCTTCACGGTAAGGGGCAGAGGTGTCAGGACTCAAGAGTCAGCCAGCTTGGGTGATGGACGTTTGGGGGACAGACAGGGTCTGGCCAAGTATCCGGGTCCAGGTTTCCATGGGGAGAGACTTCTCTGAGGCGCTGGAAATCCAGGCTGAAGCAACATGAAATCCTCTCCGAGTCTAGAGAAGCCGCGGCAACGAGACAGTTCTGGAGGGTGGGGTGAAAAACAGCGTGCTTTCTGGTCTGAGAGGGAAAGATAGACGGAGCAGAAGGAAAGGGCCAAGTGAAGGAGATGGAGGAGGGGTGGAAGGAAGATGGAGCCAGAGAGGAAGCTGTGCTGGAGAGCAGGCTAGTGAGGCAGCCTAGGAGAGCCCCCGTGGGGCCTAGTCATCGCTTGCTTTCTGCAGACCCTGAAGTGACATGTGCGTGTGCACCCTGCAGAGAATGAAGCCTCCATAGACAGCCAGTGCACGTGTGCATGTGTGTGCGTGTGTGCGTGTGCGCGTGCGTGTGTGTGTGTGTGTGTGCGCGTGCGTGCACGTGCGTGTGCGTGTGTGTGCACGTGCGCGCGCGTGTGTGTGCGTGTGCATGCGTGTGCATGTGTGTGTGTGTGTGCATGCGTGTGCATGTGTGTGTGTGTGTGTGTGTGTGTGTAATTGGATGGCTCAGCAGTTAAGAGCACTGGCTGCTCTTCCCAGAGGACCCAGGTTCAATTCCCAGCACCTATATGGCAGCTCATAACAGTCTGGAGCTCCAATTCTAGGGAATCTGGCACCTTCACACATACATGCAGGCCACACGCCGATGCAAATAAAAAAAATAAATACATCTTTAAAAAAAAAACAAATAGGAGCTCCATCCACAGATCCAGTGGGGAGAAAGGTGCATTGAGCCCGTTAGCGAGAAGCAGATTATAGCAAGGCACACCAGAGATTCTTTCCAGGGAGGGGCTGCTTCAGCTACAGTGCCCTCTCTCCAGGGTACCAGCTCAATCCCCTCTTAGCTGTCTAGGCGAGTCGAATGGTGGCAAGATCTTGACAGATGTGGAGGCTGAGTGGCAACGGGAAGGGTGGGAAAGTGGCAGACTGTGACTGTACTGGCTGGTATTGTGTATCAACTTGACACAGCTGGAGTTATCACAGAGAAAGGAGCTTTAGTTGAGGAAATGCCTCCATGAGATCCAGCTGTAAGGCATTTTCTCAGTTAGTGACCAAGGGGGGAGAACCCCTTGTGGGTGGTGCCATCTCTGGGCTGGTAGTCTTGTGTTCTATAAGAGAGCAGGCTGAGCAAGCCAGGGGAAGCAAGCCAGTAAGTAACATCCCTCCATGGCCTCTGTATCAGCTCCTGCTTCCTGGCCCTGCTTGAGCTCCAGTCCTGACTTCCTTTGGTGATGAACAGCGGTTTGGAGGTGTAAGCTGAATAAACCCTTTCCTCCCCAACTTGCTTCTTGGATGTGATGTTTTGTGCAGGAATAGAAACCCTGACAAGACAGTGACCAACCGGTTGACAGCAGACTCTCTGGCTGGTCTCACATGAAGTCAGTTAAACACAGGATGTCCTGGAGTGGGTGCAGCAATAAAGCCTTGCGGTCAATGTAGCAAAGGGCGCAGGGTTTCAGAGCACTGGACTTGGCTGGAGCCCCGGCTCTGCAGCACTGCACACTCGTGCTTTGGGAGAATGCAGGGAGGGGCACCAGCATGCCTGCATGTGCACAGCACTCGGCACAAACTCAGCTCTCTCTGCTGGAGCACTGAAACCAAAGGAACCTTGCCCACGTTGAACTTAACCACTTGAAGCATGCTGACGTATGCTCGGAGATTACCACCAAGGGATTTGACTTCAGAGCTAAGAGGGAAAAGCCAGAGGACACCTCCAAGGAGGTGAGCACACTGTAGCTGTCCTCAGACACACCAGAAGAGAGCATCAGATCCCATTAGAGGTGGTTGTGAGCCACCATGCGGTTGCTGGGAATTGAACTCAGGACGTCTAGAAGAACAGTCAGCGCTCTTAACCACTGAGCCATCTCTCCAGCTCTGCCATTTTGATTTTAAAATGGGGGCTGGAGAGATGGCTCAGGGGTCAAGTGCATCGGCTGCTCTTGCAGAGGACCACAGTTCACTTCCAGCACACGCGTGGGAGCTCACAGCTATTTGTAACTCCAGGTCCGAGGGACTCTGTGACAGCCTTCTTCAGACCTCTTCAGGCCCCATGCATGCATGGGCAGACATACATGGTGGTAAAACACTCATCTACAAACAATAAAATAAATCTTTCAAAATTAGATGATAAAATGGAAAATTTGAAGGTAAATTGCCTGGGTAAAAGGAATGGATGAGCGTGGAGAGCAGTGAGCACCTCTTCGGTCCTGAGGCAGGTGAATCTCTATGAGTTCAAGGGTAACCTAGTCTACATAAGTGAGTGGCAGGCCCAGGCTAGGCAGGACACAGTGAAACACTGAAGAAAAGGAGAAAAAAAAAACCTGCAAAAGAAACTGGTTTGACACTATGAATCAAGAATGCTAAATTTATTCGAAGATCAAGAATGCTAAATTTAAGATAAAGATCACAGATAAAGATGGAATAAATCAGAAGGAGCCATGCATCGAGACACTATGTTCTACTCAAAACACCCAGGAGATTAATGTGGGAAAACTGAGTAGCTGGAGGCCAGTCTAGGCTACACATGTGATACCATCTCAAAAACAAACAAACAAAAAAACAATAACAAAATCCCACCCCACCCCAAACCCACAAATCAGAACACAGATTAGATTCAGGATGGCTTACAAACTAGGGAAGTTTATCTAAAGTTATGTACTCGGCAAAATTCCCACAGAGATTAATAATACGATTTCATGTGTCTATGAGTATCACACCTCGGGAATCAACCAACCACAGACAGATAATAGTACAAAGAAAGGATCTGTTTGGAACACATACAGACTCATATTTGGCCATGATCTCCTAAACCATCCAGCATAGTGAACTGTCCCCACAGCATCCGTGTCACGTTAGGTGGTTGTGAGCAGCATGTAGGGATCCCCAGTTTTGTGAGGATGTTCTGTCGCCTCCCATAAGTGATCTCTGCACGCATGGGTTTCTGTATCCAGCAAAGGAGTATTGGAGACAGACGCCGACTGACAACAATGATATGCACTTCACTCTCACTTCCCTTAGGTTAGTGTGGATTAGCAGGGCTGGTCTCAGACCATCTGTCTGGAAGGATGTTGAAGGGAACAGTGTACTCCTCTTGGAGAAGGGGATGTAAGAGATGGGGTAATGACTGCCCCTATTTAGGGCGTGCGGTGTGGTCAGGATGTGGGGGTTCTCCTCGTCAGTCTTTTGTGGGCTGGTTTTGTGCAAGTGAGTCACATGACCAAATCCCCACGCTCCTTATAGATCAGATGAAAACGATCTCTAGACCTACCTTTGCCAGGCTACTCTGAGATCAGCTGAGACACCTATGGAGAGAGAATACCATACTCGTGGGCATGAGAGTCTTCGGAGTAGTGGATATCGCCAGCCAAAATCATGGCATCTTGGGGCTAGTCGCCGACCAATTGCACGTATTTATTTTGAGAGGCAGGGTCCTGGCATGTAACTCGCTATCTATCTAGACCAGGTTGGTCTTGAATTCAGAGATCTGCCTCTGCCTGCATCTGCCTCCCTCCCGAGGGCTGAAAATAAAGTCACTCAGCAGGGCACCAGCTGTATTTCTAGAATGCAGTAGAAACTGCGTATCTGCCTGGAGATAATGTGGGGAAATCAGAACTAAGAGCAATCCTGTGTCTCCCGGGGAAGACTCAATGCTGCCAATCTCCGACTCCAGCGCTCTGTACATGTGACACCACCCCCTTTTCCTCCCTCACCCCCAGACACTTCTGTTACCATGCTGCCACTATAGTTTGTTACAGGAAAGCTGCAAACCTGCCCTGCTCTGTTCCTTTCCTCTCATCTTTCATTCTTTGCTGGAGAGTTTGAAGGCGGCTCCATACATCATAAGGCTCCTCCCACTAAGGATTACCGCCACTCTGAAAGAGTGGCCTAAACATTCCCTTTTTAATACTTTGTCTCCTCAAGTGACTCTGCTGTGCCTGGAAACCAGCATCATGTTCCTCAATTCTCACCCCAACTTCCCAGTTCCTGGCACTGTTAAAGTGGGCATCAGGAGACACTGTGTATGCGCACACAAGTGCCTCTCTCTCTCTCTCTCTCTCTCTCTCTCTCTGTGTGTGTGTGTGTGTGTGTGTGTGTGTGTATTCCAACACCCAGACCCTGGACAGCTCTCAGTAGCGGTGCAGACTCTACAGGGACAGACGAGGACAAGGTGTACTTCCGGTGTTCCAGCTACTTGGGAGGCTGAGGCAGGAGAGCTTCAAGTTTGAGGTCTGCCTTGGTGTAGTCAGCACTTGACCGCATTGAGGCTCAACAGGATTGGACAGGCTGGAGTCAGACCAAGGAATCAGGACAAGGTGCCGCCCGAGACGGTGTAAGAAGGAGCCTGGTCTCGGGGAAAGTCCAGCGCGGGGTCTGGGGAATGTGAATCACTTAATGCTTATGGGAATCCAGACGATCAGAGTCCTGTTTAGGAACATGGACATACACTGTTGAGAGTGAACAAAAAAAACATCAAGGCCAGAGGAATCCTGAGAGTGGTTTTAAGATGGGTGTGGTAGCTCAGACCTATAATCCCAGTTTGGAGGTGCTAAAATTGGAGGACTATTCAGCATGGGTTACAGTGGATATATATACTCACTGTACACACACACATACACACACACACACACACATACACACACACACACCAGACTGGGTATGATGTTGTGTACCTTTAATCCCAGTGTTCTAGAGGCAGAGGCAGGCAGAGCTCTGAATTCGAGACCAGCATGTTCTGGGTCAGCCAAAACCAAAATTATTTCTTTTCTTTTTTCCGTTTTTCAATTTTTCTGTTTTTCCCTTTTTCCTTCTTTCCTTCCTTCTTTTCTTCCCTCTTTTCTCCCTTCCCTCCCTCCCTCCCTCCCTCCCTCCCTCCCTCCCTAGGGTTCTAGAAGCTGAGATCTTGGTAAGATCATTCACTATTAAGACATATCACGGCCCACATCATGTCTCCCTCCCTCCCTCCCTCCCTTCCCAATCAGATAGTTCAACAACTCTATCTGGAAACTGATGGATTTAAAGGTCCCAGGACAGTGCCTGGTATAGAGTAGATAGAAGTTATTGAGGGGCTGGAGAGATGGTTCACATGCTCTTCTTGCAGAGGATCCAGGTTCAGTTCTCAGCACACACATCAGGCAATTCACAGTTCATAGCTCTAGACCCAAGAGATCTGACACTTCTGGTCTCTGTGGGCACTTGTATCCACATACGCAGATATTATATATGCATTTAAATAATGAATTTTTAACAAAACACTGAGTTAAAAGAAAAAGATGTTTTGTGTCTTGTTTTTGCCTAAATGAGATAGTGGTCTCCCTACAATTTTACCCTCTAGCCAGAAAGAGGGGGACAGGCAGATTATTTACTACCTCAATATGGACGCAGTATAGCTCACAGCCACTAAAAATAGTCAGTTCTATTCCAGCACAAGCATCATGACCAAGAAGCAAGTTGGGGAGGAAAGGGTTTATTCAGCTTACACTTCCACACTGCTGTTCATCACCAAAAGATGCAGGACTGGAACTCAAGCAGGTCAGGAAGCAGGAGCTGATGCAGAGGCCATGGGGGGATGTTCCTTACTGGCTTGCTTCCCCTGGCTTGCTCAGCTTGCTTTCTTATAGAACCCAAGACTACCAGCACAGGGATGGCACCACCCACAAGGGGCCCTCCCCCATTGATCACTAATTGAGAAGATGCCTTACAGCTGGATCTCATGGAGGTATTTCCTCACCTGAAGCTCCTTTCTCTGTGGTAACTCCAGCCTGTGTCAAGTTGACACACAAAACCATCCAGTACACAGAGGCACAAGCCTTCTCTGGTGTCATTTCCCTGGGGCACTAGCTCACAGCAAACACACACTTTCATGGCCTTAGAACACAATAAAAACTTGATAAGATGAAAAAAAAAATTTTTTTTTTTTTTTTGGCCAGGCATGGAGGCATGAGCTTGTAAGCTCAGGTAGTCAGGAGTCTGAGGCAGGAGGATGATAAGTTTAAAGCCTGCCTAAACTGTAAAAGTTCAAGACCAACTTGGGTGATTTCTTGAGACCCTGTCTGGAAAGGAAGAGTGAAGTTCCTCCAAGGTTCAGGGGTCAGGACACAGGAGTGCTGAGCGAGCATGGAGGGAGGCGTTCGTGGCTGCCGTGGACCACTGGGAGATGCGCCCTCCAGGGATGATGGGCTGGTTGTATCCATGAAGTCACAGTGTTGGGGGCCATCTGCATGAGATGGGGCCCACTAATGTCCCATCACAAATAGGGGAAGCAGAAGCCCCGCACCTCCCTGAGAAGTGACACTTTGGTGGCTGGGGTG
This sequence comes from Mus pahari, assembly GCF_900095145.1. NCBI lineage: Eukaryota > Metazoa > Chordata > Mammalia > Rodentia > Muridae > Mus > Mus pahari. The sequence goes on from NC_034612.1 coordinate 37,084,972, forward strand.
AGAGTGGGGAAGTCATACTGCTCAGCATGTGGCCACAGGTAAGGTGAGCCCTGCTCATGTAATATTCACCCCTAACAAACATGAGAGAGGAAGAATTTATTGGGAAGTTCAGTGGGAGGTGGAAGAGAGATAGAGATAAGAAACAATAATGGGGGTGGGCAATATAATCAAAGTACACACACACACACACACACACACACACACGAAACTGTTAATTTTAAAAGTCTACTATACAACAAAGACTAAGAATGGAGTTGGCAGTGTAGTTCAGTGGTAGGGCATTTGCTTAACATGTGTGTGTTACAC
>NC_034612.1:37085325-37087594 GCF_900095145.1 Mus pahari
GCATGCACACACACACACATATATGAAATTGTTAAAAGTCTATTAAACAATGCAGACTAAGAATGGAGTTGGCAGTGTAGTTCAGTGGTAGGGCACTTGTCTAACATGTGGGTCCCAGTTTAATATCTGCAGTGATGCAAAAAAAAAAAAAACCAAAACAGAACAAAATTATTAATAGCCACAACCATTCTCCCGATCTTGCCGTTGGACATTTGTCACTTCTGGTGACCAGAGCTGAAGCCATCGGTGCTTCTAACTTAAGCATTCTTGGTCAGTCTCTGAGTGGCACAAAAGGAAATGGGTTGTGGTGTGACTCACTGAGTTAAGTGGGAATGTCTTGACAGCCTGTGGGGAAACCATGAGGAGCTTTAAGCTGTAACAGCTTCAGGCTGGAGGGAGCCTCACTCTGTCTCCTGGCACACATCTTTCTTCTACCTGATTGACAGTTTCGCTTCTCTTTCTCGGGCACTTTGTAGCTATTAGGCATTGCACAGAGAGGTACAACTTTACTTCTAAAGAGCTTCTCTGTTGCCATAGAAATTAATTGGTGGTGTAGTTAAATGGAACAGATTTACACTACAAAGTGACAGAAGAGCTTTTAGATAAGAACTCCCAAGGGTTGAAACCTTTCCTGCAGGCGGAGGAGGGGGGGGGGCGGGAAACAGACTCAAGAGACAAGTTCAGTCATTGAATCCCCAAATTCCCCGCACTGCTGTGGTCTGTATGGCCTGATCAACAAATTTGATCAAATGGGGGAAAAAGCTGAATTATAAAAATCACTCCCTGTGAAGGCCATACAGAGCAGGCCAATCTCTACAGCATGCACAGTAGGTGCTAAATACATTATTTAATGACATAAGACATTGACTATAGGGAAAGGTATCACCTACCTTAATTACTCTTTCATATTTTATGTTTATTTTTTGAGACAGGGTTTCTCTGGGTAGCCCTGGCTGTCCTGGAACTTGCCATGTAGACCAGGCTGGCATCAAACTCAGAGCTCCTCCTGCATCTGTCTCCTGAGTGCTGTGATTAAAAATATGTGCCACCACATCTGGCCACCTGTAATTTTTTATTATGTATCTTGTGGGCTGGAGAGGTGGCTCTGTGGTTAAGAGCACTTGTTGTTCTTGCGGAGGAGTGAGTTAAATTCCCAGCACCCACACAGGGCAGTTCCCAGGTGCCTGGAACTCCAACAAGGGGTGGGTTTGAGGCAGGGGTCAGACACGCTCTTCTGGCCTCTCTGGGCATCAGCACACATGTGCATATACACATACAGACACAAAAGTACACACAAAAAATCTTAAAAACAAAAATATCCTTATTGCTTCAACTCCGAGCTTTTCAAACCACAACCCAGATAAATCTAAATGGGGCCTTAATGACTGTAACGTGGGCCCATTGCTTGAGGAAAGGGGGGAAATGCCCTTGGAGGAGAGATCCAGGTGTGTGAACTTTCAAGTTTAACCATCCGTTTATCCGACTAAAGCTTCAGCCATCCGGGGGATTGCACTGCAGCCTGCTGTAAAATGCAGAGGACTAGAAACCAAGTTCTGAAGTTCCAGAGTTTGAACGTAAAGAGTTGGGCTGGAGAGATGGCTCAGAGGTTAAGAGCACTGACTGCTCTTCCAGAGGTCCTGAGTTCAATTCCCAGCAACCACAACCATCTGTAATGGGATCTGATGCCCTCTTCTGGTGTGTCTGAAGATAGCAACAGTGTACTTACATAAATAAAATAAATAAATCTTTAAAAAAGAAAGTAAAGAGTTAGCAGCTGGAGCAGAGGGAGGGTTTGGCCATTCAAAAACCAAGTCACACTGCACAGGACTCTAAGACAATGAAACCCTCTAGATCAACTGCTGTAGCTTGGGCAAGCGCCCTCAGAGGGTCACGTGCCCTTAGCCTCTTGGTGCCCGGCTTCTCCTGCTACTGTGAGGCAGCACATCAAGGAGTGGGGCATTGGTGGGGCCTTGATGCTGGGACTTTGGTCCTGTCCCTTTCCTGCTACCATCCCGAGTGAAGCAAGCAGCATCATGCCACCCCACTAACAATAAATAGCCTTATATGCTGCCTTAACACAGGCATCAGAGCAACAGCCTAACCTACCACGGCTTGAAATCTGGGACTATGGGCCCAAATCAAACTTTCCTCTTTTTTTTTTTTTTTTTTATTATTGTTGTTTCTTTATTTACATTTCAAATGCTATCCCGAAAGTTTCCTATACCCTCCCCCCACCTCTGCTCCCCTACCCACCCACTCCCACTACTTG
>NC_034612.1:37088874-37131061 GCF_900095145.1 Mus pahari
AAAAAAAAAAAAAAAAAAAAAAAAAAAAAAAAAAAAAAAAAGAAAACAAAAGAAGGTTGACGACACCTGCCAATTCCTCCAGCTCTCTGGGTGGCTAATGAAATAAAAAAGCTGGTGTGTGCAGTCTGACCAACTACTTGTTCCCCTGCTAGAGAAGGAAAATTTATGCTAGTGACCCTCTGCTCTTAGAACCTGGGCAACGTGAGGCTGTGGTTGTATCCTGGGCTTTTATGAAACTGCTCCTTCAGGCTGGAACACACTGTCAACTCCTGGACTGCCACTTGTCACTCTTTGCAGGGAGAGTACTGGTCTGCATTCCAGCCGGGTCATACTGTGGATCTGCCACAGTAGGAGGAGTTATGTGTCCCCCAGAGACTTCCAGCGCGGCTTCACCAGAAACGGGGCAAGTATGGAACGAAGACACAGCAAGGTGCGGCGTCACTGTTCAGTGTGACAGACCCGATTGTCAGAGGGCACACATTCTCAGTCGTGAGGATGCCTGGCAGTCAGTCACCCTCCCCAGAGCAAGTGGGCTAACTAGGAGAGGAAACAGAAGCCACCACGGGTCAGGACTGACTGATGTGGCGAATGCTATGCCGAGGAAACATGAGGCAGGCTCCTGATGTCATTACAATTCAATTATTGAAAAGGGTTGTTGTAAGTCACACTAGAAAAAGTAAGAGAGAAACTGGTAATAACGTATTCAATGTAACCCAATACAACCCAGTGCATCCAAGACTGTCGGTTCAGCAGACCGTGTGGTCCAAGCTTCAGGGACAGCCAAGGGCCGGACGTAGCGTGGATGGGGAAGACATAAGACAGCATAGGCTCTATGGTGTGTTCTGTCTGCAGGAGCAGGGGCGAGTGACGTGGGTGCGTGTGGGTGGGGCTCAGGCACAGCAGGCAGTGACGTCAGTGGCTCTGGGAATAGGGACACAGCTCTCGGCTGAATGCCTGTGCTGCTCCGAAGCGGATGGCATGTGTACCTCCACCCAGAATGGCTGTCGCACTGTCATGTAAACATATCTGAAAAAATTCTGGAAGAATGCAAGCTGAAGGCACAGAACAAATCAAAATATTTAGCTGCAAGTGCTTAGCTGACAAAGTGCAAATATTTCAACAGTAACAGATCAGGGAGAGACTCCGTTACAGAGACCCCGGGATAGCCAGCATCCTCTCCCAGAGATTTTCATGAGAAAAATAATATTGAAAGAAACCTTTTTTTTTTTACCCCCAAAATATTCACCAGACCACCAGGTTGGACATATTTTTATGTATAACAAAGTGGCAGTTATGATATCTGTTGGATGGCCACTCCCCAGAGAAATGACAGGTTTTACAAAGTCTTTAAAAAGGAGCAAGGCTAGTTACAAATTGTATCTGGGGAGCAGGACACACTGTTTCACGTCAATTGCACTTCAGGATCAATTTGCTTCATAGGCGATTGTCCCAGAGCAGCACGCTACACCTGGGGGGAGGGGGGCTCCCTCCCTGGGGGTCTGTGTGTGTGTGTGTATGTGCTGGCTGTGTGGTGACTGGGGAGCTCGGGGCTGAATAAGCCAGCAGCAACCAGTATTGCCAACCCTTATCTACCACAGAGAGACCTGTTTGGCTTCTTATTATGAATTTAACTGGAGGAACCAGTGACGGGGACACCAAGCCGGCAATACTGGCTGAGGAAGTGGCTTGCCCAGCGGCACGCAGCAGCCTGTATGCTTATCAATGCCATCTGGCTCTGAGCTCACATGTAAGTTAGCTCTGACTTTGAACGAGGTTTCTACGTGAAACTTTTCAAGTATAAATATTAACCAGGCAAAGGTTGTTTCCTCTTATTTACTTTTCTCATTATGCCATCTAAGGGTCATCTGTGTTGAATAAAGGACAAACATAGCTTCAAAACATTAAAAAAAAAGAAAGAAAGAAAGAAAAGGAAAGTTAAGTGACCAACAGCTGAAGATATTAACATCTAAAATCTACTATTTCAGATTAAAAACAAAAAAAAACAAAAACAAAAACAGAGCTTTTTGGTCTCTTGGGGAAAACTAAGGATTTCTAAAATACACAGGAACAAAAATCAAAGGCTCCCTTTCAACTTAGCTGTGGGGTGTGTGTGTGTGTTTACAAAGTAATGTTTTTTAATCACCTAGTTCAATTGCATAAATCACAAAACGTCTCCAGACAAGATTGCTGATAAATATAAACTCTAGAAATGACTTTTAGAAAAACATCTCCAAACTTTTCCTACGTAACAAAGCTTTCCTTTTGAACAGAGTCTTCCTGCTTCTGGGCTGTTCCAGGCAACGCAGCTTTGCCAGTTCCAGAAGTCGCCGCTCTGTCCCATCAATGGCATTATTCTTGACTCTCTACTATTTTAACCACAGTACATTATTTTAAAAGAAGTCTCATCAGTGGTGTCCGATTTATGTCTTCATTTGAGGACTGAAGATTGCAGTAGAAACAAACCCAAAAGTCACTTTAGAAATGGTATAAAAAACCTTGAAATGTTGGCACCAATGGAAAATGAGGAAAACCTAAGATGCACCCCTCCGTAGCTAGCTCTGTCTCCGGGGCAGGGGGCGCTGCGGATGCTGCAGCAGCAAGTTGCTGTGGATGGAGGAGTTGTGGATATAACTCATTTCATGACTGAGCTGCTGCAGGCGCAGAAGCCACTTTTGTCCAGCCGGGGGACGGTCTTGGCAGCCACCAAGAGCATCTGAACCAAGCCCCTGGGGCTGGCGGGAGCTGATTCTGAGCCAAGGGGAAACACAGGGTGATGTCAGAGCTTTGGTCCTGTGTTGCTGCCCAGCAGACATGCCACACAGGAGGGGCTTCCTTCACGGGCCTGCAGGAAGAATGGAGACTGGAGTCCGACGTCAAGACTATACGAGGCTGCCTGGCCAGCAGATGACCGTCAAAGTGACCTTGTTCCTCTGTTCTTTCAACATGGGCACCAGAGCAGAGTGACTCATGCCCACAGTTGACAGGCCATTTACGGCTACGATCATGTCTCCACACCTGAACAAAACACAAACAGGGGCAGAGTTAGTGCCATTATCTCAACAGCATCATAAACACAGTCCTGGTGGTTCAGCATCAAGATCAGTTTGCTCTGGCTAACTGTCACCGGGCAGGGGTATGATCAACTGAGTCTGGAGTCTCTCCCTTAGCAATCAAAAGTAGCCGAGTCAACCTTCCCACATCTGGTGGGGACTTAAAGGCATGAAGAATAATGTCACTTGTAAGACCATCTCTCTAAACAGTACCAAGTCAAGGCCGAGGAGATGGCTCACTCTTTCAAGGTACCTCGGCTTGGTTCCCAGCAGTTCACAACTGTCTGTAATTCTGGTTCCAGGGGATCTGACGCGTCCATGGGCACCTGCACTCCTGTGCACACACCACACACACCCTATTGAATAAATGAACACACAGCTCCCAGTGTTGTGCCTGCCAGCACATTCACCCATTTGTTGAAACCTCACTACACACGGGGCACAGTTCTGGTTGCCCACTCATGGATCTCACATGAACACTAAGTCAGGCAGACATCGAGCCTCGGGAAACATCAGCTGGCAGGATCAGACCTGCACGAGCTGTACGGGGGAAATGCTCAGAAGTCACTGCCATTCTGCGGCACACTCAGACTAATCGGGTTCAGATCTGGTCTAGACAAAGAAAGGCAATATGGCTCCAAGGGGCAGGAACGGTAAAAGAAATGGCTTCAGACTCACTCAGGAAGTAGCAGACTTGTCCTGTGATGAGGCTCTGTGGCCCATCCAAACAGTCTCCTGTACAGAAGAACTTAGCTTTGGAGCATTAAGTAGGCACATACAGTGAGCACATGAATGAGCATGGCTGTGTAGAAATGACACTCTATTCACACAACAGAGAGCAGGCACGAGAGCTGAGTCCTCAGTTAGATCGGGTCTGGTGTGACACACACGATCTCTGCATCGCCAATGAGGACGAGACTTACTTCAATCTTCCATCGTAGTAAGCAGGGGTTCCTAAGACGATGGTCTTAATGAAGAAGGGCTGATTGGTGTGGTTCTCTTCGTATCCGCCCACGATGCTGAAGCCCCAGCTTCCCAGGTAGCTTCTTCGTAAGACTATGTCGTGACAGCTGTGAAGGGCACTGTAAGATAGCAGAGAGACCGGGCATGGAGGCTTCCCGCTCACAGCTATGGAAAACAGGCTAGCATAATCCCTCTGACTACATGATGTGTGTGTGTGTGTGTGTGTGTGTGTGTGTGTGTGTGTGTATGTGGGCAATAGGGTCAGACCCAGGGTCCTACATGTGCTAGGCAAGATGTACTGGCCCTGTCACTGTCTAACAGCCCATTCTCCAGCCCATTCTTCAGCATGCATCCTGAGGCAGGCTTGCTTTCTCCAGCTTTCCTTAGGTTTCTCTTGCCAAGTGAAGACATGATCAGATGTGTGTGTGTGTGTGGGGGGGGGATGAAGTCAGCCCGGCTGGCAAATGTACTTTAGAAATCTGCACCGCGATGGTGTACTGGTACTGCTTACAGCACTGCCAACGGCATCTCGATTCTAGAACTGCACCTACCGAGGGCACGACGGAGGCAGTACTGCTGTTCACGGCAGAGGGGTGGCAGGCGGTGGGGGTAGGGGGCTGTGCAGGTGGGAGCTCATGCTAGAACCACGAGGTCCTAGGTGATCCCCAGTGCCCCAAAAATAAGAAAAGGAGGAGGAAGAGGGACAGAGGAGGGAGGGGACAGAAAGAAATTTGGACGGTGGCCCTTTCTGGAAGCATGCTACAGGGCGGTGCTTTAATTATTGGAGGGGCTGATGTCCCTTCCCCCGGACTCACATCTTTACGGGAGACTCTAACGTAAAGAACATCAACAAACACATTGTTCTCCATGAGCACAGAGATGCTCCAGGTAAAGTGCTGTCTATTCATGGTTTGGAGGACGCTAACCAGGGAAGGAGGGAACACAGTACACTTATTTGTCTAGAGTCTATGAACCTGGGAATAAGCAGCAAGTAAGAGCTTAAAAACAAACAAAGTGATAATCCTTTTAATAGAAGTCCTCACTGGGAAGTGAAATCGGATATGCAGTGATCTTCATCATCAACCTGACCGGGTCGGGAATTACCTGGGAGACACACCTTCGGGAAGACGCACCCTGAGTGTAGATACCACCATCCTAGGGTCCCACACTGAATAAAAAGGGACAAAGAGGAGGTGTGCTGAGCACCAGCCGTCATCTCTGCTGCCTCAGGATGTCATGTGACCATCTGCCTCACGATCCTCCCTCAGGATGCTGGTGACTAGCTAGCCGCCTCAGGTCCACCCTCAGAGCCCAGCGCTACCCTCCCTGCTGTGATGGCCACAGCCTCAGCATGTGAAACAAACCTTCCTCCTCCTCATGTTGCTCTCCTCAGATGTTTGTCCCCACTGGGACTAATACAAATATCAGAGACAAGGCTTTCTGGTTTCTAATCCGCTACAAATGACAAATGACCTGCAGCATGGTGCCACAACTCTTAGCTCATGGGTAGGGGCTTCTAAAGAGGCTTCTGGGAAGCACAGAAGCCTCACCACTGGCCCAGGTTCTCAGGAACAGTACAGTCACCTTCATAGCTCTGTCTCCTTTACAGCAAGCAGGCCAGCGTCTGGTGTAGCAGGGCAATGGAGGGGAACTTATAGCCCACACAATAGCCTGATTTACAGGCATCCATTCAGGCAAGCTCAAAAATGTATCTCACTATACTGTCAACTTGTGACAACTTGTCTAAAACCCTTCCTGAGCTGAGGGAGGGGCTGGCTCAGTTGCTAAAGTTTTTGCCCGGAAAGCTACAGGACCCGAGTTTGGTTCCCAGAACCCACATTAAAAAAAGCCGGACATGGGGCAACCTACATTTGTAATCACAGTGCTGGGCATGGAGCAGGGGCAGCAGAGCTAGGCAGACCCCAAAAGATCACCGGCTACCAGCCTAGCCAAACGGTTCAGTGAGAGATGCTGCCTCAACAAGCAAAGGTGGAGAGCCATCAAGGAAGACAGAGGAAGTTTGTCTTCGTCCTACACACACACACACACACACACACACACACACACACACACACACACACACACACCACACCACACTAATGCAAACAGATACAAACACACAGATACACACAAACACACACACACATGCACACACAGACGACACAAATCTTTTCTTGCTCTGCCTGGTGTGCCATAAAATGCAATGCACAACAGTGAGAACATGCAGCCCCCAAACCAGGCTGGCACAGAGACAGCTAAAGGCAGCAGCAGGGTCCCGGGATTTCCTAGGAGGTCGCTATTCTGACTGACCCACCGCCGGAGGCAGTGCACTGAGCCCCTAGAGTCCCGGCAAACAGCATCTATCCTCTTTTTTTGTTTTTTGTTTGTTGTTGTTTGTTTGTGTTTTTTTTTTTTTTTTTTTTTTTTTTTTTTTTTTTTTTTTTTTTTTTTTTTTTTTGTTTTTTTTTTTTTTTTTTTTTTTTTGAGACAGCCCTGGCTGTACTGTAACTCACTATGTGGACCAGGCTGGCCTCAAATTAACAGAGATCCACCTGCCTCTGCCTCTGGGTTCAATCCTCGTCTCCCAACCACTCTGGAATGAATCTGACTACCCAGGTATCAGCTGAACAAGAGTCCGGCTCCCCGGCTTAGACAGTGGCTCTGCAGCAGCAGGGGGATAGTAATCATTTATGCCCGATTTTCATTTATGCCCGATTTTCAAAAAGAACTCACGTTTATTCTATGGGAATGGCTGCCTCCTACATGTATGTGTATGTGCACCACGTATGTGCAGTGCCAGGGGAGACAGAAGAGGGTGTTGTATCCTCTGAAACTGCAGACAGTTGTGAGCAGTCACGGAGGTGCTAGGAACCACACCAGGCGCTCTTGCAAGAACACCAAGTGCTCAGAATCACAGAGTCATCTCTCCAGCCTCTGAATTCCAGGTCTGATGCTCCGATAAACATGTATGACACAATAAGGTCTCTTTTGTGAGCATCAATCCCACTCCACTAGGTCCTGCCATGTCTGTGAGACATCACTTCTAGGCCTTGGGATTGAAAACCAAGAAACAAAACCACCACCAGCTCCTGGGAGCAAATAATCAGAAGCCCCCTGAGGGGGCTTACAGTGTGTGTGAACGTTCCTGGCTGTATGCTACCTTACCCCACGGGAGGCAGATGACTCAGAAACTGGTGCATCTTTCTGGTTTATTTTTATTTAAGAACCAGCAGCTTCATACTTGGCTAATAGTCAAACATGCTTCACAGTGCTTTTTATAGATAATGAGAATCTAAATTACTTTAGACACAAATAAGCACACATGCTCCCTATCTCAGCACCAGAGCAACCATCTGGAGAAAGGCAAGCACCCCGGGGTGCCAAGGGAGGTTCCAGTGTTTCCCTGGTCCCTGCCAGCCAGCCAGAGAGCAGCTTGCTGGTCACGTCTCCTTTGCTCAGTACAGACCGAGTTCTAACTAGCTTTGTACAAAATGATTCTAAGCTCTTGGTTAGCCTAGGCTACAGAGTGAGACCCTGCCCCAGAAACTCAAAATTCTGCCTTTTCAAGGAAAGTTGGCTCAGTGGGTCAATGTCCCCTGTACAGGCATGAGGTTCTGAGTCTGGATCCCTAGAGCCAAACAGAAAAGCCAGGTATGGTGGTGTGTGACTGTAATCTCAACCCGTGTACAAGGGGGAGACGCAGTGCTGTCCCCCTCAAAAACACAAAGCAAAACAAAAAACCCAAAACAACAACAAACAAAAAAAACCCCTCCTTAACGGGAACTGTCTTCGTTTTACAAGGAGATACACTTTTTTTGCTTTTATAATTTGGTACACTTTTTTTTTTTTTTTTTTTTTTGGTTTTTCGAGACATGGTTTCTCTGTGTAGTCCTGGCTATCCTGGAACTCACTTTGTAGACCAGGCTGGCCTCGAATTCAGAAATCCGCCTGCCTCTGCCTCCCGAGTGCTGGGATTAAAGGCGTGCACCACCACGCCCGGCAATTTGGTGCACTTTTACCTAACTAACGCCCTCTCTACCCACTGGTGAGTTAACCATGTAACTGATAAAGGTTAAAACACGCTCACTCTGTGAGACATCAGACCGAACGAGCTCTTGGTACCTTGGCAGCCCGAGCCACATGACCCAGGACGGGGACCAGCTGGCGTCATACTCATTCTCACTGAAGGCGCTCGGCTGCTCCTCGGTGGCCTGTGCTGCTTCCTCGGCGATCTGCACTTCCAGGGCCTTCAGGATGACAGCTGGAGACGCAGCGCTGGCTTTCAGCATGGCCACAGCCTCGCTGTGGCTTAAGTTGGTCAGGTCAATGCCGTTGATGTTCAGCAATATGTCACCTGTGCCATTGGGAAGGCCAGAAGAGTGAGTGACCTGAGAACCATGTGACTCCCTGAAGCTCCTCCCTGCCAACTAATCGACGGGGCCGTTCCAAGAGCTTGGATGGGTGGAAGTGAGGTTTATGAATTTGTGCTTTTCTGTGCCACCAAGGACAACTCATGGGAAACATTCCAAAACAGCTCAGAACTCAAACAAGGTCAGACTCTAGAGGCACACACTGTGGCTTGAAGCACCTTGTGAGGCCCCAGGGTCTGAATCACCACCTGGGTAGGCATGTAAAGGGTGAGGGTGACAACTTCTCTCTTGAGCTTCGGAGAGCTCTACAGTTCTTTCTGAACACCAAACCATCTGATTCTTGGCTCTTTTTTTTTTTTTTTTTTTTTTAAAAGATTTATTTATTTATTATATGTAAGTACACTGTAGCTGTCTTCAGACACTCCAGAAGAGGGCATCAGATCTTGTTACGGATGGTTATGAGCCACCATGTGGTTGCTGGGATTTGAACTCTGGACCTTCGGAAGAGCAGTCAGGTGCTCTTACCCACTGAGCCATCTCACCAGCCCTGATTCTTGGCTCTTAGACATAACTTTAAAAACAAAACCCAGATCCTATTTAATATTGCACAATTTTATACATACAGGGCACACATCCCAGAACATGAGAGCAGCCACTCTCAGGTCACTTGGTGAAATGAAACAGGGTTTGAACATCTTCCCTTGCTTGAAGGGGAACAGCATGTTTGTTGGTCTCCCAAGTTAGATGAAATAAAATAAGATAAAACAAACAATAAAAAGGAGACACAGGGATTATTAAAGGATACAAGTGTAGTGGGTTGGTCTGACAGTACTATATATTCAAACACTAAATACGGCTCCCCAAGACGTGGCTGTCTCCATGAGCAGATCCTCCCGTACACCAACTGATACTATGTGAACCTTGCTCCCCAATTGGCCAATAAAAGGCTAGAGCCTGTGATTGGGCAGTGGAGGGAGAAAGGTGGCACTTGAGGATAGAGCGGAGGCCAAAGGGAGAGGAAAGAACACAGAGGTGGTGGCTGCCACCATGAGGGGAGACAGACCATGAACACATGGCCAGGAGAAACAGCAAGTAATGAGGGACATAAGGCTGGGATGTGAGTTAGAATCCTCCAAACCTGCCCGTCTAGGCTTCTGGCTTATAACAACCAGACTGTGTCTTTTGTGCAGGCTAGCTACAATGTTTCACTCCTCTTACATAAAGGGGCTAAGAAAGGTTAGAGTCCTTCAGATGGTAGCACATGTGTTGCATCTGGTACAGAAAACCTCCCATTACTTATTACCTATCTTTCAGATTTTGCTTTGTTTTGGTTTTTCGAGACATGGTTTCTCTGTGTAGCCTTAGATGTCCTGGAACTAGCCTTGAACTAAAAGATCTGCTTGCCTCTGCTTCTGCCTCTGCCTCTGCCTCTTGGGTGCTGAGACTAAAGGCATGCACCACCATCACCTGGCTAATCTTTCAGATTGTTAAAGCAACAGATTCTTATTAGTGAAAACTTGGGAGAGGATACTCCAGCCAGCAAACTCCAGATGGGTGTCTGGCCCAACTGTCATCTGAGAGGCTTCTTCCAGGAGCTGATGGGGACAGATGCAGGGACCCATAGCTAACATTAAATCTTTCTCCCTTGGACCTTGGGGAAACTCCAAAGAAGAGGGAGAGGAAGAATTGTAGGAGCCAGAGGGGTGGAGGACCCCAGGAGAGCAAGGCCCACAAAATCAACATGGCAGGGCCCATATGGGCTCACAGAGACAGACGTGGCAATCACAGGGCCTGCATGGGTCTGCCCTATGTCCTCTGCATATGTCATGGTTGTATGTTCTTGTAGGACTCTTGACAGTGGGAGTTGGGGTGTCTCCGACTCTTTCACCTGCTCTTGGGGCCCTTTTCCTCCTCCTGGGTTGTCTTGCCCAGCCTGATATGGGGGGTTTGTGCCTGGTCTTATTGTATCTTCTTAGGCTATGTTCGGTTGCTATCCCTTGGGAGGCCTGCTCTTTTCTGAAGGGAAATGGAGGAGTGGATTGAGGATGGGGAGAGGGACTGGGAAGAAGGGAGGGAGGGAGGGAAAACTTTGGTTGGGATGTGCTGCGTGAGAGAAGAATAAATAAATAAATAAATAAATAAATAAATAAAGACTTCATATGTTATTTTAAGTTACATATATACATTACTAAGTCAAGGGGGGAAAATAGTTAATTTTTTCTTATAGGCTCAGCAAAAAAAAAAAAAAAAAGCCATCATGTTTATGATGCTCAGACAGCTGGGCTTCTTAATGGACAGAGAGAACATAAAACTTGGAGCTTGTTAAGCTGGGAATCTGAGGGTTTTTTTTTCTCCATTGCACTTCCTATGTGAATTAGGTACTTGGCTTATGTTTGCTGTTGTGTAGAACATTTTGCTCTGTGAACCTGTGCTCAGAGTCCACTGCAGGTTAGGGGGACTGACACCCCTGTCAGGGGGAGTCAGGTGGCAGGGCTGACTGGAGGGAAAGCACACATTATGACTGCATTAAAATGACTGGGGAGCCATTATTCCTGGAGTAGTGGCTGTCACAAAAACAACCCTTTTGTATAGTCCTTGAGGAAAGGTGGGGTTTGGGTTGTTGTTTTGTGTAACTTAATTTCTGAGAGCACTACAAAAATAAACAAATGGCTGTGGATTCAAAAAAAAAAAAAAAAAAAAAAAAAAAACTCTTGGGAGGCGCTTGCTCCCATGCATGCTCAACAACAAAACCAAAACAAACCAAAACCCAATAAGGAACTCGACTGTCACCAAATTCTATAGTTGGCTAAGTAACTTAAGAAAAAATAGTAGCCTTGTTGAAATACACGCCCAGCACCGTGGGCTTTAGTCTGCTGGCCACAGAGCACCACCACCGTGCCCGAGAACATTTTAGAGCATCTGAGGGCATCTGAGCCCTGCCTCTGGCAAGCAGTCTGGTGAGCTGTTTTCCATGCAATTACCTTCTTAGGAGAAATGTCTATTTCTGTCCCTAAACTAGATAATTTACGGTTTTAACTGATTTAAAAAAGTTCTTTATAATTCCTTGATATGGCACATACACATACATAAATGTCTGATTTGTAACTGTTTTCCCACTCTGCGGGTTACCTCAGACATCACTGCCTAATTACAGGTCATAAGGCTTGGCCTGTGGGCTCCTCTCAAGGGCCTTAGCTTTTCCACTGGGTCTGAAATTCATTGTGAGCTTGCTTGTGTGAGGTTGGGGAGGGAGCCTGCCTTCGTTCCTGGGAAAATAACTTTTCAGCTTCAATTTTCTTCCCATGTGAACCTCTCCGTAGAGACCTATTCTGTCATGGCAACAGTGCTCCATCATATGGTTTCTCCTGTGCACATTAACAGACTTGAGAGGGGCTGTGCGTGTGAAGGAGTTAAATCTCTGAAACTAGCTTTGTCCTCCACACACTCGGTGTGATGTCAGAGCCCCTGTCTTCTTTGTTGAGTTCTGGGCTCTGACGGCAGGCACTTTTCCCTGCTCGGCCATCACACAGGCCCTGGGCGCTTTATTGTAACCAGCGCTGTTATTTCAGGGGCATGGACTTCAGCACTATCTTCCAGGGCTGGAGGCGCAAGAATCTCAGAGGCTCTTTTCCAAGATAAAAAAATCAGCTGACGGTCCGAGTAACTGCAGAGTCTCGAACCATTGTCAGGGTTAATTCCTAACCTTACAGAAGAACACGATGTTTTCTATACAAGGACACTTTAAAAGAGTTTTAAAAGCCAGGTTTAACATGAAACACAGTAATTACTCCTTAAAAATTTGACTGTTCTTCTGAGATTGGACCTTGCAGAACTTCCAGGACCCTGCCTTACCTCTCTTGATCCTGCCATCTCGAGCGAGGCAGCCGTGGGGCGGCACGCTGGTCACAAAGATGGGCAGCTCACCACTCTTGCTCCCTCTGCCCCCAGCAACCGTCATCCCGAGGGACTCATGGGGCTCCTTCTTTACAGTGATGTGCTTCTCCTGACATGTGACACACCGGGTGAGGTCCTGCGGTACAAGGGAAGGTCTTGGATTTACCTGGAACTCATTCTGGCTGGCCTTGAACTCACAGAGATCCGCCCACCTCTGTCTCCTGAGTGCTGGCACTGCAGACGTGTGCCACCACTGCCCAGCCAATAGATGGGGATTTTAATACCATAAAATCACACACTATCCATGTGCCTGTCAAAGCCTGCGATTCCCAGCCTCAGTGTTCACACAGCTAAATCTGTTACTGTAGCAATGTCCCTAGGTACTAACCACGGACTTTATCATGTTCTCATGATGCATTTTTAGTGGTAAAACTGATGATCATATCTAAAAACAGGCAAGCCGAGAAGAACCTGCTTCCAGGTAGCACTAAGCACATGGACTGTCCTGGAGGGTCACTTCTTGTCAATCACTGGACAGATGAAGCCTCCTTGACGAGAAACTACAGTGGCTGACGTGGGAGGAGACTCTCAGACCGTGAACCCCCAACACCTAGGCTCAGCTCTCCAACAGAATGGCAGCCTGTATTTCAGACTTAAAACAAAAAGCAGACAAAACCCAACAAAAACCAAACAAAATGAAAAAAAAAAAAAACCAACTTTACATTGTGTTGTGACTGGAAGGCCTACACAAGGCCTACGCTCATACCTTTGCGGGGTAACAGTGATCCTTGGAAGGTGACAGGGGTTGAAGGAGAGACCCGCCCTTACCTTGTGTGAGCCCGGTCGGCTGTGCGAGGGTGGCTGAGCGTGGCTGCTGCTGCTGCTGCTGCTGCTGCTGTGTGCTCCGGCCTCACGGCTGCCATTGCTGGGCTGGGGCTTCCCTGGTCTGGCAATTGTTAAGTTCACCCTCTCTCCGCTGGCCTGGGGAAGACAGTTCATCACTACCCATCACAGAGGACTGCTTAAAGATCGCCAGTGGGACCCATTCTCTTCTCTCTCATCAAGGCAGGTTCTCACTGAGTAACCCAAGGCTGGAGGCTCCTGCCTCAGGCCAGTGAATGCTACCACTGAGCAGTGCCTGCGATACTGTGATACTCTACCAGTTAGTCCCTCAGCAAAGCCTCACAGGCAGTCACTACCTGGTGGCAGGAGGGTCACAGGCTAATATTTTCAAACACACACACACACACACACAGAGTCACACAAACACACACAGAGAGAGACACACGCACATACACACGCATACATGCAACATTAAATTTAATATAAAAAATGCTTTGTTTTTTGCTCTTCAATTGGAAAATAAGTGATAACAGCTCTGATACTGTACTATAAGCCATTCACCAGCAGTAGCTCCAGGCTTCAAGAGGCAAATGATTACTATGTCACACTGTGGGGAGTGCCAGGTGGCTACTGGGCTTTCTTACAATACATGCTCATGGTCATTACTGCTAATACCCAGAGCACCAAACCAGCATTTCAGCTGTCCTTGGAAACTGCTTTGACAAGCATTATTGGTTGAAGTGAACCCTTGCTTCTCCTGAAATGATGTGAGCTGAGGTGTTTACACTGTACAAACAGACGCTTCAAAGTACACGGGACCACAGGTTCTAGGAAAACAGTCAACACCACCCTAAACAAACGGAACACACACAAACACATTTACTTAGGGAAGTTATATATAACAGTGTAGGTTTTGAAGACTAAGTTTTAGATAACCATGTCTGATTTTTCCAAAGAAACATCGCTGGCTCTGGTTATGCGCCAGTGAAAACAGACACGGCCGTGAGAGGATCCAGGCTCAGTACTGGACATTTACCTGAATAATCTGGGCAGCGAGCTCTGGGGTCCCATGCTTCAGGTCGTGCCCGTTGATGGCCAGCACCCGGTCGTTGCTGTTGAGCCTGCCGTCCTGCGCTGCCAGCCCCCCTTCCAGGAGGTCGAGAATGAAGACGCCTGGCTCATCTGTCCTTCGGACTAGTTTAATGCCGAGCTGCTCAGCCGAGTCGCGCTTGTGGAGCACCACCTGGAAGACCTCGTCCCGAGGCGCGCTGCCGTCTGCGTGGCTGTTGGCACGGCTGCCGAAGCGCCTCTCCCGCAGCACTGTCAGCTGCAGCGTGCTGCAGGGCTGGGACAGCACGGCCCGGGCGTGGTTGTGGGACACGTTGCTGATGTCGTAGTTGTTGACCTATGACAGACAGACAAACAGAACTCCTATGGCCAGTGCAATACAATATTCTATATTCCTAACTCGCAGAAATGTCCAGATGACATCTCCAAAGGAAACCAACATGGAGAAAACGCTACAGGATTCCTTAGCTACAAGGAAAAGGCCTTGAAAGACTTTTACAGCAGAGAACTTAAAATGCACTACACTACAGCACAGTGTTGTAGTAGGGACACTGATGTCGATGACACTCTGGGATTACAGTCCTTGGGTCTGCTAGTCATTCATTGGTAACCTGGGGGAATATGGAATTTGGCTCCTCAGGGTCTACTTCCCAGGACCAGTGTGAGAGAGAACAGGCTAGCTACATCCCGGCAGGGCAAGCCACATCAGACAGCTCTAGTGCCTCCCAGGCTCCCAGGCTCAGGTTCCTGGACTTCAAAGCTGCTTTACCTAACGAAACACACTTACTTTAGACAAAATAAATCATTTTATTTCTTAAAAAGTTGCACATTCTGAGTGACTTTTAAAGTATATAATTACAATTCCACTCTAATTATCAGCATACCCATATAATGCATATTTAATATGCCGAGTGTAATTCAATATTCATGTACTCATTAGAATGTACAGCCTTGATACAATTACAGTGACTGATCTTTGAACATGTAACATATCACTTAGGAAAATAGTCCAGCTTCAATTACCCACCTAGGAGGTGAGTATAATTTTCGTATTTATCACAATTAGAGTTCTCTGAATCCATCAGAGATAAAAACCAATGTTGTCTAAGCACCTCTAATGGGAGAGCTCTGGGTTAGTACTGTGACATCAGGAGCCAGGGCACGCGTGCATGGCGCTACACAAAAGGCCTTCGTCCTCTTACCTATCTCGGATGGGTAGTTAGAGGTCTTTGAATTTGGGCTGTTTGCTTTATTCCGAGTTTGACAATTTTGAACAGTACTGCCTTGTTAATTCTGGTCTACGGATGGATACCTTTTAAAATCCAGTCATCAAATCTGCAGGCACTGTACACAAGCTTACTGTTCTCCCACGTTTATAGCATTTGTGCAAGCAGCACCAATTCCAAGACACTGACAGAATGGACTGAGGCCCAAACTTCAAGGCATGTTCCAGAAAGCCAGGCCGACAGGACCCATGGGCCCATTGTCATTTTAGCGGCTCTGCTGCGAGCTGATACCTCTGTGTTCACACTTTCCACCTTCAGACAGTCACACGGGATAAAATGCTGGGCTGAAAACCCGCTCTGCTCTGCAGCCAGAAGCATGCAGCCTGCTTTTTCTGCAGAGCAGGCTGGGGGAACCCAACTATGAAAAGACTCCTTCTCCAAGAATGCATGCATGGCTGTCAGTGAGATTGAGAGAAGACAGACTGTAACAGACTTGTTTCTTGATTTTGTACAAAGACAAAAACAGTAAGCGCTATCGTGCATTTTGACTAAATATGGTCTTTGTTTGTTAACCAACAGGATGTAAGTCACTGATGTTTCTGATCAAACCAAAAATATTTACTTTTAATGTTCTAGAAGTTGTATCTCTGTTAATAATATTGACATACTTTATAAAGAGCAGCATTTTTCCTCTAAAATTACTCAAAAGCTGCGTATGGATCTCTGAAGAGGCTTGTAAAGCTGTGATAACACAGGTTCCCCTTGTAAAGATGCTACTGCATTGAGTGTGCACACACACACGCTTTAATATGGAAAACTCAAGTTACTCCATGTTTACTGAGATAAAACTACAGTGTAGCTGCCACTAGTCTGTAAATGAACCACCTCATTGCACGGGGATTTTCAAATTGGCACACTTTGTTTTTTTGTTTTTTAAAAAAAAGACAAAAGTATCCACTTAAACGTATTGCTAGAAAGGCTGGATGAGGCGCAGCGGGGCTGCAGTAAAGGCCAAGGTATCCGGCTGTGTGGGAGGAGTGTACCTGGGAAACAGCTTTCAGACGGCCTGTAAATGCGGGGCAGGAGGTAGGAACCAGGAATACAGGCCAAGTGTCCTTAAAGTGGTGGCAGCCTTGTGCAGCCAGAGGACACACAGGGACGACAGAAAAGATACAGTACGTGCAAACGGTAGATCAAAAGCAATTTGAAGTTCCGTCTGTGTCAGCCACACCAGTGGCCTGGAAGGATGTGGGGCCTGAGGACTAAAGAGAAAACCCGTGGTCGAGTGGACAGACCCACTAATGCTGTGGATCCCCAGTGAAAACCCCTTCCCTGCCTGCTGCCCGACGTCTGTTCCCTTCTCTTCCTGGTCTACAGGTTCCTCCCGGGACAGCTAAGTTCCTAGACAGTGAGGTTTCTTTTGCTACGGGGGACTACTATTCTCAACAGGATGTCACAGCCAAGTTCACTCTTTCTGTTGCCTTTTGGACCAACTGAGTGCCTTCCCTGTCATACCTGACAAGTCTGAACCACACACCAGACCCCTGGGCCCTGTGGCAGCCACCGGAGAAAGACTGTGCACGCGGTTCAACTTCAGGAGCACCTCAGTGTGGTGGATCATGCGCAGAAGTGTGATCAGAAACCTAGGTAAGGGGATGAGTGTGGGAAGAACGGCTGGACAGCTTGCAGAGGCGAGTGCACAGCCCGGAGCATGGCTGAGAGCAGGCTGAGGAGAGAGAGCTGGTTTCCCAGAGGAGGGCAGGAAGGCTGGCATGCTCGACCTTCCAATGGGAAGAGATGTTCCGTGAGGGCAGGATAGACCTTTACTTTTAAAATGTATCCCTGGAGCATTGTAGGGAAGAACTCTGATTAGGAAGTGAGGCTGCAGTCGGGTGGTGGTGCACGCCTTCAATCCCAGCACTAGGGAGGCAGAGGCAGGCGGATTTCTGAGCTTGAGGCCAGCCTGGTCTACAGAGTGAGTTCCAGGACAGCCAGGGCTACACAGAGAAAAACCTGTCATGAAAAAACCAAGACGAGGCTGCATGAGGTCTTTGGACCGCGACTGCCGATGGCAATGAGGGCTGCAGCAGCATCACCCTGGAAGTGAACATGGAGTCAGGGAGGGGAGCGGGAGACAGGACACTGGAAGGAGTGTTGCCCCGAATCAGGAATGGAGTGGCAGAGGCCTGCACTGGAGAGGTAGCAGGGAAACGGGGAGGCCTCGGAGGAGGGAGACGGGCCTTGGAGCTCTGAGAAGGCAGTCTTCTGCTTGTGTGTGAATATTTTTCTTGTAGAAATTATCCTCCCCCCCCCCTTTTTAAAATCACAGGGACTCAAATGGCCAGGGCAGTTTTCCTATGAAACAGGACACTCATTGTCCCTGTCCTTTCAGTAATGTCTTCTAATAATAGAAAAATATCTGGTCCTATGCTAGTGCTCTGGGGCTGGGGTGAGATAACTGTTTCTTCCTAAAGGCAGTACTCTAGGGGACAACAGAGAGAGCAGCGACTGAACACCCAGAGCTGGATGCTGGCAGGGCATCAGGGAACGACTGTTCTGACTTTACCCAGCATTCTGCGGTACAAGCTGGTTTAACTCAGGCTGAGGTGGGACTCAGTGGCAGAGTGTACAGACCTGGGTTGAATGCCCAGGATGGTGCAAAAACTTAGCAGCAGCAGCCAGTGCTGGACAGGTCTGTCTGTCACATTCTAGCCATCAGGGAATGGAAGGACCAGTCAGACATGCAGGGACAGAATGGATAAAAACTTGGGTATGAAATAAAAGCAATGGGAAAGAGAGGTCTGGCCTGGTCAGTGGTAGCGCTGGAATAGCCAGAATTGTCCAGTGTCCCACACGCCAGGGAGCCCCACACCAAGCGCCCAGTCACACATAAGACTGGAATTAAAGTGAGAGAAGAAAATAGCTGGGTATGGTGGCGCAGACCGTTAGCCCCAGCCACAGGAGGCAGAGGCTGGTAAACTGAGTTTGAGGCCAGCTTGGTCTACATTATCCGGATCTAGGCCAGTCAGAGCTTCATAGTAAGACCTGCCTCAAAATAAACACATACACAATTAAAACCAGCAAAACCGACTTTTTGATAATTCAGTTTCTACAACATCACGGTTGTCTAAGTTGTGGTGGAGCTGGTACCTGAAGAATCTGGTCTCCGGCCAGGAGCCTTCCATCTCTGGCGATGACCCCGTCCCGGTAGACTTCCTGAATGACGATGTTGATCAGTGGCGTCTCGTTGCCGCCCACGATGCTGATTCCTAACTGGATGTACGGGTTAGAGCGGTGGATCTCAATGGTGGTGATCTCTCCTTCTGGTAAACTAAGCGGCTGCTGTACAGCTGCCAAGTCAAAGAGAGAGCAGGGGTTACGTTCAGGGTCTCTCCGCTCAACACGGGGTCCTGCAGATGAACAGTGACTATGCCAATAAAACAGGGTTAAAATTAGTCAAAGTTTCTTCTTCCACAGGCGACTCATCAGTAAGCAACAGTAAATAATTACTAGGTACTAGGCCATTAGGGGCCATACACTAACAGAAAGCCACCGTGCACAAGCACAGATTGTGCAAGGCTGGTAGGAAAAATAAAACAAATAAAACAACCCCCCCCCCGTGGTCTGGTGGATAACCCCAGAGGAGCAGAGGCCACAGCTACACAGAGTGGGAAGGGGCAAAAAGTGTCACCGATGTGTCAAGAAACATATGAACATGGAGCCATCCATCTTATGATTTCTTAGAGAAAATGAGTTCTAGAAGTAACAGCGGCCCAGGCTCTGTGTGCTTCCTGTTGGGTGTGTAGGTAGCCCGGGTGTGGGGTCAGAAGATGTATCGCCAGGCACACAGTAGCGGGCTGTTGAGCCTTCATCTTTTAAGACTCAGGGGTTTTAACCTGGTTTCTTTTGTTTGTTTAATTCTTAATGCTACACGCATCTACTTAATTAACACAGTGTTTAGTGTAGTGGCCTTCTGAGTTGTTTGTGTTGTGTTTGTGGTTTTACTGTTGATGCAAGCACGGTTCTGATCACACTCATGAGAGTAGCGGGTTCCAGTGGGGGAAGGATGGAGGACCAGCTTCCTCCAGGTCAGACTCTGGCTTTATTTCTGGACTGCAGCCAGCTAGAGCTGCAGGGTGCGGAGGGGGAATGATGTGGCGTGCAGACCACACTCCAGTGCAACTGTCTGGACAGGACACAAGCGCATGCTGCAAGGGCAGGGGAGGAAAGGCAAGGGAGGCCAGATACACGAGGGTGAGCGAGGTGTGCACCTACAGTCAGCTGCGGCGCTCTCCTCGAAGGCGGGGTTGTCCAGGCCAGGCTCCTCGGTCCACACAGGAAGAGGTGCCGGTGTCAAGTTCCTCTCTCCGGGCACAGTGCCCGAGCAGTCCATTTCTGGGGGTGAGGTGCCTGGAGGATCTATGACAGTGGATCCAGTTTCACCCTCAATCTGTGTTTGAGTTTGACTCGTTTTCCTTCTCTCTAGATCGACTCTCCGGTGAGAGGCTCCAGGACACCTAGAAAGAGCAGCAGGTAGCTTTTCAGATGAGAAGGAGAAGTTGGGTATGGAGGAGAGGGTGGGTGGGGTTGATCAACAGCGCACACCTGAACAAATACACAGCAACTGCTTATAGGCAAGGGAGCCTGGAGTACTCACAATTCAGCACACGATTCTGATCCTAATCTAAGTTCTCACTACTCTACCTGGCAGGCAAATTCAGGAAGGACATGAAGACAACGACAGCCAAAAGCCAATACTCAGGTAGACACTAGTTGCCTGGAAGTATCCCAAGAGTTCCGTTTGTCTGCACCGAGAGAATGGGTGTGAAATCTGGACCAGAGAGTGCTTTTCCCAGGCCAGGGTTCTCAGCCAGGGGTGGCAATCTGCAGGTTTCTTCACGTGAACGTGCCACGGTGCCACACTTGTGAGCACACGCACACAGGAAGCTTTACAACACTCGCAGGGCTCTTGCTGGTCTTGGTGGCCGGAGTATGCCAACACCTCTTTTATCTACACACCGGCTGGCCATGGCGATCAGTAACATGCAGAATGAAGGGTGGGAGACATGGGACAGAGTCAGTGAAGGTCCAGAGGCACAGCAGAGCACGCGCTGGGTGAGGGTCACAGACTTGCTTTCGATGACAGTATTTAAAAATTCCGAGATTTTTCACTGTCACAAAGTACAGGCCAGATTCAGTTAAAACTGAAAGTTAGCCTGGGCCATAAAGCAGCTCATTTCCCCCACAGAAGCCAAGCGTGTACACATAGATATAAAACCGCTTTCAGGGACACAGCTGAGTCTCCATCTCGCACTGCTGAGCAACACCCCGGGAACTGTCCTCGAGACTGCCTGGCACGTATTTTTGAAACAGAGATCAAGGAACACAAGTACCGTGGGTGGATTAACCAGAGTCACATTTGAAAGCTACCTCGCAATAAGGGAAAGAAGGGGAGGCAATGGAGTGGTGTGACAGAAGATGGCGTCAGATCTGAGTCCCATAAAACTGATGAAGGGGATTACACGGAAGTAACCCCCTCCCCAGGAGATGGAAAAAGGAGTCTACAGAACAGGGAAAAACTGTCACCAGGAACCCATCAGCCAGGTGGTTCATTAGCAAGCTCTCAAATCATTGATGAATGAATACATGTGCTGATGAAAAGGACAGACAATTCATGCAGAATGAACATGGGTGGCCATTATTACTCAAGTGCTGAGCATCCTTAGCCATCGAGGCATCTTCTCACCCCAAAGGGAATGGCCTCCCCCGAGCAAACACACCAGAGGCAACAAGCGCGGGAAGGGTGTGCAGACAGAGGGGCCTCGGATTGCTGCTTCTGAGAATGTCAATGTGCAGCCTAGCAGGGGGTCAGCGCTGAGGCTCCTCAAATATCCAAAGCAAGGCCACAGAAACAGCAAGCGAAATTCAGAACCCAGCGACACCACTCTTGGTACACATCTCTGGCGTGTGTGACATCAACGCACCAGAGACACTTGCACATCCCTGCTTGTTGCTGTATTATTCATGGTAGCTCTTAGAAATAGAACCAGTCCCGACATCCATCAATGACGAATGAAGATGATGGCATATACACATAATGACATTTTCTTCAGCCGTGAAAACTGAAAACCATGACACCCACCGGAGGATGGATGGAGCTGGCATCACACTGCACAGTAAGTCAGCTGCGGAAAGACAGCCACTGCACACTCTCTCACGTACACTCTCACGAGTGGATAGGGCCAGGAGAGTAGACAGAGGCTATGAGAGGGTAGCCATCTTACGGGAGGGGAGGGAGGGAGGACACGTAATGGAATACGTGTGATATGAAAGTACGACTATTTGGCAGGAAGCCAGGGATGGACAGTCCCAGAGGAACAGAAATAAGAACAAGATATAATAACATGTCAGTATACTTTCTTCTGTTGACGTGCACGGATGTATGAAAATACCATGACAAATCTCTCACTCTCTATGCTCACTTGAAAATACTTTTCTAAAAGCTAGGTATGGTGGTGTACACCGTTAATCCGAGCACACAAGAGGCAGAGGCAGGGAGAACTCTGTCAACTCAAGGCCAGCTCGGTTTATACAATGAGACCCTAATCTCATTTGTGTTAAAGATTTAATTTCCAGAACACGTTATTACATGTAAGCATCCATTTCAGTGGCAGTACATACCTTTTACCCCAATACTCAGGAGGCAGAGGCCAGCCTGATGTACAGGAACAGAGTTAGCTGAACTAACAACCCTACAAGGTATACAACGCCTATCCTAGTGCTATTGTATACTTTAAAAAATTTTTTTTAAATGGAAAACTCTAAGCTTGCTACAAAGGAAGAAGCAATTATGCTCGCATTCCCGATGGGACAGGCAGATCCTTAACAACAGGAAACCACCCATAGGACAGGAAAAGACTAAAATGGCATCACGGGAAAATATGGGGACAACGGCTTTGGGGGAGGAAGTCTATAGATAGAACCTTCGGGAACACCCGCACTTCCACAGGACAGCAGGGCCACCGTGAGCGGAAGACAGCCAACTATTCAAGGCAGAGCAGAAGGCCCACACAGAGCAACAGCCAAGAGAGCCAACTGCTACAAGGGACAATGGTGAGACCCAGGGTTGTAGGTGTGGCCTGAGGCAGGCCTTCCCTAGAAGGGCTGAGGTCCTAGTTTCAATCCCAGGGACACAATCATGCAAGACACAAGGACCACAAAGTGTCAGTGTGAGGTGAGTGAACGCTGGTGTGCACACCTATGCTCCAAGCACTCAGAGGACAGGGTTAAGGCAGGGGGCTTCCACAGAGAGATGGCCAGAGCACTAGCATTTCTGTCCACACTTCTGTCCTGGTTGGTTCTCTACTGCTGTGATAAACACTACTACCGAAAGCAGCCTGGGGAGGAGAGGTCTTATCCCATTTTACAGTCTACAGTCCATCACTAAGGGAAGTCAGGACAAGTACCTGAGGCAGGAAACTAGATGCAGGAAGTGAAGCAGAGGCTGTGGAAGACTTCCCCTTCATGGCCTGCTCAGCCTGCCTTTCATACAATTCAGAACCCACCCAGGGATGCCAATGCCCACATCAATCACTGATCAATCACTGCCCCTCCAGGGCCACCTGGTGGAGGTGGCTCCTCAGTTGAGGCTCCCTCTCGCCACAGAACCTTAGCTTGTGTCGAGCTGATGAAAGGCCCACCAGCATAACAGCAAGCACCCTGCAAACAACCAAATACTGGAAATGACAGAGTCTGAGTGGAAGACTAAGTTAGGGCAGCTTGACCCAAGCCTGGGCGTGTGAGAGCACGGAGGGGCTGCTAATGCGTTTCAGGCTCCTTTCCAGTTGTTGGAATGCTCTAGAATCTAGATGATACACAGCACTGGGAACATACAATGGCACCGACACGTACACTTTAAAGAGGTGAATTTCATATGTGAAATGCAAAGCAAAGCCGTTAAAAGGCCAAGGATGGAGTAGTTCACAGTGGGCTCGAACAGAGGAAAACCCAGGACCACAGCCTACTCAGAGCCATGTCCCTTGCTTGGTACACACAGAACTGAAGCCCCAGGAGGCTGCGCTCTGCTAGTCCCTGTGTGACAATGACGATGTGCACAAAGCTCCTGCATCCTCGCAACTGCTCTATTAATACACACGGGACACTTGAAAGGGAGCTAAGCCAACATCACAAAGCAACTGAATTGCAGGGGTACAGCCCAAACACACTGTGATCAAATTTCAAAGGCTTTTAGCATTTTCCTCATTAGCAACACTAAGTTTATGTGTGGAATTCTTTTTAAGTCCTAAAAAAAACAAATTAGATTTGTTCTACCAACAAGTACTTCAAAACACCACTATGGGATATCAGCGCTAACCAGACCTAAGTGACCATTAAAACCAAAAGGCTGAGGTGGGTGTGGTGGCATGTGCCCACGACCCCAGCATTTAAGAGGTGCACACAGGAGGATCAGTTCAAAGCTAACCTAAGCTGGACAGAGCTCGAGGCCAGCATGGTTATGGGAGACCTTCTTAACACACAACCACACACAACCACACACACACACAATCATGCAACAACAAAACCAAGGGGGCAGGGCATGGTGACACCTTTAAGAAGAGGCAAGTCAATCTCTGAGTCTGGGAGCAGCCTGGCCCACAAAGGGAATTCCAGACCAGTCAGGGCCATCCTTGCTCTTTGGAGAGCCTGTCTCTAAAACAAACAAGCCAAACCAACGCTGAGAGGAGATAGCTTCACAAAATGCTTGCCTTACAAGCCAGAAGATCTGAGTTAAATCCCAGAACCCATATTAAAACAAAGCGGGCATGGTGGCACATGTTTCTAACCCCAGAGCTGGGGTTACTGAGCTGGGCAGCCAGGCGGCCCCCTGAAGCCTGCTGCCCAGTGAGGACCCCTGCCTCAAAGACGAGCAAAAGAAATAAAGAACAGGCAGACAGTGCCTCAGCAACACCACACCACACAACACCACAGCACACAAGGCTGTCCCCGGGCTTGACATGCACGTGTGCACACAGACCAAAACAAAAGGACCCCAAACCTCCAAGGTCCAGGTGTGGGACAGGGTCATCCCAAGAGAACCACGTACAGCCCAGCTCTTCAGAAGCCGAGGCAAGGGCATCATTTGAAATCGGGAGTCCGAATCTGGCTCAGGTACCACCACCAGCAAACAGCCCTATGTGTCTTTGGAGATGGAGCACTCAACAGTAACACAGACTCCTGCTTGTACTGCGGGGCAACCTAGTGCATACGGGAAGCTAGCACAGAGGCCTGAAAGCAGTAAGTCAACAGACTAGATGTGCGTGCATGGCTGAGACCACACTGGTCCAAGGCAGCAGTGGTCGGGACCATGCAGCCAGCCACAGGCTGGGAGCTGCACAGGTCCACAGCAATCCCTGATTAAAAAGAAACCAAGGGGCCCAGGTAGCAGCAAAGAGCCAAACACTAGTTTTCCTTTCCTGCTGGCTAGGTACCTGCTCCATGACCTCGGCTCTCTGAAGGAAATCACATGCACTACGGGGACATCACTCCCGGCGACTAGGTACACAGGAACATCAGGAGACAGGGCGCAGCAGAAGGCCCTGTGCATTATTATGTATGGGTCGTGGTGGGGAGATGACAAAGGGATGCTTGCTAAGCCTGGTGGGTCCTTGGACTCTGCCTGCTGGTGACGGAGACACAGAATGCAAAGCCATGATCCCTGCTTTTCCAAAGGCAGACACCCTACTCTCTCCTAGCCTCTGTTTTAGGCAATATACCTTGGGATCAAGCAGTTTCTCTGTAAATCTTCACATTTCTCCTACTTTAAGACTTTTGTTCCCTCTGGTGCAGGGAACCAAACCCACAACCTTGTACATGCTGAGCAAGGGCCTCACCCCCCACTCTGTGTCAACAGAGTGTATGAGGTTCTCATCCCCAGCTGAGAGACTCAGTTTCCCACTTCTCAATCATTTGAATAGTGAGGTCCCTTTATAACACTGTGATCTCGGGGCTGAACACCCACATGCAGCCACTTGCATAAGAGAGACTGACTGCTCCCTCCGGCAGAGCAGTGCACAGACTGCACGGCAGAGCAGCCTGGTGCACACAGCAAAGTTTAAACATATGCACACGTTAACTAGCGTTAAATCTCCATGCGCTGAGATGACAGGATTGGATCAGTCTGGTTAGCTCTAGGACTTTATGTGCTCGTCCGCATTAGACCTATGCTGTATCTGAATGCAGTGTGATGTGCGATGTGCTGTTGGCCAGAGTCAACATGACCACACAAGTTCTTTCAACGGATGCTTAGAAACAAATACATGTGTTTTTGTCACTTGAGTGTAAAGACGTGGTGGTTGCTATTTACGTATTCATGTGTGTGAGCGAGTGTCTCTGTGTGGGCGCACACACCAGCAGGCACCCCAGTGCCCGTGAGGAGGTTGGAAGACAAGCTGCGGGAGCTCCTTCTCTCCTTCCACCCTGAGGGTTTGAGGGATCCAACTCAGGCTGTCTGAATCAGGGTCTTTACTCAATGAGCCCTGGGGAAGGCCAAGTCTTACTAAAATCATATTGTGAGACTCAGAAGCTAGCACAAATAACTTACTTAACGTTTGAAACAAATGTTTATTAGAACAAAAATCACCCCTAAACATTTCTGTCTCTAGTTCCTAGTTCTTACTCAGTCAAGGCTCTCAACACAGAATCTTCAAGAGCTCAGCCATATCACTTCCGCCTTTCCTTGCTAGCGGAACTGCTGTTTGCGTTGACTGTGGGTTAGAATTCTGGGGTATATTTAACCCTTCACCTCTCTTTGTGTTGTTTGTTTTGTTTGAAACGGATTTTCACTCTGAAGACTAGGGTGGTCTAGAACTTACAGAGGTTTGCCTGCCAAAGGCCCGTGCAGCCCCGAGTGGCTTCCCCCACCCTTAGGTAACTGAACTGACTCCAGTGTACCAACCATGCATAAGGCTGCGTAAGGCTCTTCATGTATAGCTCTTCCTTATGGAAACAAACTAGACAAAAGAATTTATTTGCATTCAGTCCCTTTCTTGCTTATTTCCTCTGATGCTAACCCGGCTTGCAAAAGGACTCTGATGTCCTGTCATCCATTTGAGTATAAATTGCATGGTATGGTGAAGAAAATATTACTAAGTGCTACCTGCTTATTGTGGCTTCCATATCCATACCTTTGAGGTATATTATTAAATATGAACCAATGCAACTTATTTATCGCACCTCCTATTTGACTGGTTCATGTATTTACGGGTGCTCATCCCCCTGCCTCAGCATATCTGTGCTGGGATTACAGGCACAGGCACCATTCCCGGCCCCGAGTGTGTGGCTATTGGTCATAGCGGCTCTCTGATGCCTTCCTGCTCACCTGTTTTTAAGATGTGCCTCTAGGTCACAGCGCTGCATCACATCTTGGCACACGGAGGAAAAAGGACACAGGACCAGCAGTTTGTCCAGAAGCTTATGGACCAGGATGCTAGACTTCTTACACAACTTGAAATGAAGCCGCTTGCGGTCCAGCGGACAGAAATCCTTCTCCTGCAGGAAGTTTCTGAGGCACTTGTGGCAGAACGTGTGTCCGCAGGGCGTGTCGAGCGGCTGGAGCAGGGGCTGGAGGCAAATGTGGCACATGAGGTCGTCGTCCACCTCCCCCTGGTAGTTGTACAGGTGGTTTTCTCTCGCCCAGTGCTGCTGGCCGCACTCGAAGCATAGGGGATCTAGGGAGGAGGCTGAGGAGGCCTGCTCCACCGGCACCATCTCGTCACTGGTTGTTCCCATTGTGAATTGGCAGTTCCCGGAGGCTCATGGGTCCAACGCTTGCCGGGTGTGTGTCTGCGTAATGCCAAGCGCCAACAAAAGTGTATTAGAAACAAAGTAGTAATAAAAATAATAAAGGAAATTAATTTCCCTGGTGAGTGAGAAAGGTTTTCTCTGCCAAGCTCTGCACAAAGAACTTGCAAGCCAAAGCAAAGGCCAGGTATCCCCCAGAGAAACAGTGGCACCAGTAAGAGCAGCCGGCTTGCTCTCCTGACTGGTGCACGCTAGCACCTTACTGTCCCCTGGGACTCTCAAGCCTAATTAATCAATTATGTTGCCTTGCTCCACTGACTGGTGTCCCCCCCTCCGCACACTGATGTCCCCTGGGACTCTCAGGGCTAATCAATCCCCAAGTCACCAACAATGTGGCATTCACTATGGGCTCACTTACAGCTCCTCACGCTGCTTGAGCTGAGCCCTCAGCAAAGGCAGCGCCTCTTAAATGCAGTCAAGGATAATTCAGTTTGCCAATGAAAAGAAGAAGACTTTGCTCCACATGATGGGGAAAACACATGTATTCCCCATGTATGATTTGAATGCTCTCCCTATACAAAATACAGGGAAAGACACATTTGACTGTACATCAAAATAACATCTCTGCAAACTCTGGAAACACTTCTTATGCCAAAGGGGGGGAAAATGCTACAATTCAACTAAACACATAAAAGAGGTTATACGTTAGTTCTGTCCGTTAGCCCCACTTCCACTTGGTCTTATTACTTAGAGCAGCTAGCTGTGCGTGCATGCCTTCACTAACATGACTCAACACCCCCCACCTGCACGCGAGGCCCAGAGGATGCTCGCCTTCTGAAGGCCTTTTGTCCTCACTGCTAAGGCACTAAGGGTTAAGAATTCAACTCCAAAGGCAACCGCTCCCTGCCTCCCTTCTGCAGACACTGGCAGAGCCTCCAGTGTTTGCTGAAGAGTGAACATGGGCAGGAGAGGCAGAGCGGACAATTACAGAGTGGATCATAAAACTGCATGGCATGAGCGCTTTAAGAGGTAAAGTCAAGGGCAGGACAGGATAACAGTGCAGGAGAGAGTGAGAAACTGCCATTTGATTGTGCTTGTGGTTGGGGATATTTTTTAAAAGGAGAGAGAAAAAAAAAAAAAAAAGCAACCAAACACAAAAACCATAAAAACTGTACTGCTGAGTCATGACTGGAAGCATCAGGCAGAGCAGGGATGTGGGTATGGGATAAGGGCATCTCAGGAAAGAAGGACACCACACAGTCACACAGGCAGAGTGGCCACGGGGCACGGCGCACAGCCTACAGCCAGGACACGGCAAACAGGCAAAACATCCATGTACGAAACACGCTTGGGAAATCCAAAACTGAGAGCCCCTTCCCAAGAACGGAAAGGGCAGTGCCACGTGGATTCCCTGTGCTCCAACAGTAGTTGTTTCTCCAAACCACGTGCCAGCATTTGCCATTTAGTTATTTAGTGTGTGCATAAGTGTGTGTCCGTGTGTCTGCGTGTCCAGCACATGTAGAGATCAGAGAACTGTGGCAGTCAGTTTTCTTTCAGCACGTGGGATCTGGGGATTGACTTCAGGTTTCCAAGCTTGGAGGCAGACACCTTCTCCTGCTGAACCATCTCGCTTGTCCGGTGACTGAAATTTTATGTAGAATATTCATTTTAAAAACAAAATAAAAATCGGTGCACACTCATAATCCCACCACTTGGGAGACTGAGGCAAGTTCTAGGCCAGCCTGGACTACAGAGGAAGACCATATCTCAAATATACCTACATCAGCAAATAAAAACAAATACCAGTTCTAAGGGATTTAACAAGAACAGCAAATAAAAACAAATACCAGTTGTAAGGGATTTAACAAGAACAGCAAGTAAAAACAAATATCAGTCGTAAGGGATTTAACAAGAATGGCCATGACTGTGAGAAGGACGGCTTGACCCAACCACAGATAAACTGACAACCGAGCCTCCCTTACTACTGACAGCAAGTCCTTCCTGTGGTGGGTGGCTCATGGGTCCTGGTCTCCACCCTGGCAGTTGTTCTGCCAGTGGAGGATGAAGGAGGTGAGGGAAAGCAACAGCATTAACCCAGAATTTCTTCCTGTAGCCTCTTGTTTCCCACCCCATTTGCAAGAAAACTCTCATATCCTCTGCTCTCCTCTGACGTGACAGCGTTTATTCTAAGTTTTCTTTTCCACAAGAAAATCTATGGTACTGCTACCCTCCCACATAATGACTAAGACAACACTTATTTCAAGACTATTATGTTTTAGCTGTTCCCTAAGTCTCTATCTTTAGTTCTTTATTTTCGTTTTGTCACAAAATCTTTTCATAAGGAAAATTAACATAATAACAACTACATTATCTCCACCCACAAAACATGTCTTTGCTGCCACGAATTAAATGTTCATTTGAACTTGCAGCACTAATTGGGAACACAGACCCGAAGCGGGCCTGGGGGGGGTCAAGTCCTTGCTGGCCACTGAGCAGACTTGAGACCTTCTGTGTCTGTCAGCTGGTGACAGTGGGCCCATAGAGAGGACAGTTAGCATCACACGTGTTCTAAAGCATTAGCTCTTAATACGATAAAACTGCAGAACCAGCCCGCCATTTGCTCAATGCTAACAACTTAACAATTAGTAAGGGGAAAAAAAAAAATTGAGTTCTTCCTCGCTTCCAAACCGTGAATGGTGAACTAAGTGATTTCCGCGAGAGAAGGATTTCGTGAGGTGAGTTCTAGGGTAAGGCAGGCCTGGACCCACTTTCCAATCTCCACTGTTCCGCCACGGGCAGCCTAACAGGGTCTTTCCCCCCTCTTTCTGTCAGGGTCCACTATGAGCTTTACACACTTCCTGGGGTTAAGCCATGTGTGTCTGGGTGTCCCCTAAAGGCCCTAGCTCCAGGATCTTGGTCCCAGCATGATGGTGCTGGGGAGGTGCGTAACGGAAGTGTTCAAGTCACTGAAGATATACACTGGCAAGAACTGAACACAACCTCACAAGACCCTGGTTAGTTCCCACAAAGGTGAGTAGGTCCGACAACAAGCTTGGGCTGGAGAGATAGGGCGGCGGTTAAGAGCCTTTCTGCTCTTACCAAGGACCCGGATTCTGTTCCCACCACCCACATGCTGGCTCTCAAGGACTCAGGCTTCCTCTTCCGACCTCTGCAAGCACACATGGTGCACATACACAAACTCTGGCAACATCTGCGGTCCCTCTGACTCACCAAGGTCGGCATCTGAGCATACCCTCCCTCTCATCCTCCCCAGCACACCGTCCTTGCCAGCTCTCCAGTGACTCCTTCCCCATCAGCTCTTACAACCTCTTTACACACCCTCATTGTAAACTCTTTCTATAAGGTGTGTTTGCTTATATATCTTATTTGTCTCTTTAAAATTTTTCCATAGTTGGTAATTTTTAAGTTTGTTGAGAATCTCAGGCGTCCTGGCTGCCCTCTCCCACCCTTTTATCCCCCTCTCACCTCTTGTCCCCATACCTCTCTGCTAGTCCCTTTCCCACATTCGTGTCTTTTGTTTGTTTGTTTTGTTTTGTTTTTTCGAGACAGGGTTTCTCTGTGTAGCCCTGGCTGTCCTGGAACTTACTCTGTAGACCAGGCTGGCCTCGAACTCAGAAATCCACCTGCCTCTGCCTCCCGAGTGCTGGGATTAAAGGCGTGCACCACCACGCCTGGTCTCATTCCTGTCTTTTTGCTTCATTTTGTGATCCACTGATTTGGGGTCACCTGTGTTTGTGGATCTATCCACTGGAGGCCGGGTGGTTCATCAGTGGGCACACAAAGACACCATCTGTGCCTCCCCAGAATCACTCAGTAGCCAACAGGCAGTACGGCCGACTCTGACAGGCCTATTGAAGGAAGTCACGGCTGCCCTGGCTGTGTCCTGAGGAAGACAGCATTTCCCAGACCTCTTCCCCGATCTTCTGTGATGTCCCTTTAAGTGCAGGTGGTATAAATGCCGTTTGTTTGGGACTGCCACTCAGCTGTCACTCATTCTCAGGATCTTGAGCAGCCATGTTCTGTTGCATTCACTGGCTCTCCTTGCCAAGGGAAGCTTCTCTGACTAAGGGTGGGAGCAGCAGTTGTCTCTGGTTGTAAACATAACCAGCTAGGAGCCTGGAGCCATATCAGTTCAGATAAACAGCAGTGAGCTCCCCCATTTCCGCTTCTTGGCATATACTATGCACTAACAGAAATCTTACAAGAGTTTGAAATATGTGACTATGTGTCACATGAGGAAACTGTATGCTTGTGCCCCCACAGAGCAATGGAGCTGACCTGGCAACTAACTTACAAAGAACAAACACTGCTCCTTTAGCTCCCCGGCTAAGAAAAAGTTTCTCCATGATGCCAGCACCAATCTTTCCTTCCGGTTCCCATGGCCGTCACCCCTGACAGTTGCCTCTCAGGAAGCACTGGTGGTGAAACCGTTAGACCTCAAAATCTCTTCACCCACTCTGGAAGTTCAGCTGTATATGAAAAAACAAACAAAAACAAAGACAGAAACTTCCCAGCTACCATAGGTCACAGCGCCTACAGCCCTGTACATCATCTCAGAGAAGCCAAAAAAAACAAAAAACAAACAAACAAACAAACAAAAAAACCCTCGCTTCCCACAAAAATCTGCCCAAGAATTCTGAAATGGCTCCACTCAGAAGGAGAGCAGCTGAAGGGACGGACCCACAGACCCTGTACAGCTAACCAGCCACCAAACCATGACACAGCTGGACCATGGGATACCGCTCGGCGATAAAAAGGAATAGACACAGCCCACAGTCTCTCTGAAGGGCCCGCCTCTTTTGAAAAGAATAAAACCTGAACAGAGTAAAATGTCAGGATGAGCCCTGCCTGCTACCTGAGGTAAAGCTCTGGTCTTCAGCGTGGCGATAGTGGAAGATGGCAGGCAGGTCCTTTATAGGTAAGGCCTGGTGGTACCCTGGTCCCTCCTTCACCACAGAGGGAGCATTTCTGCTCTGCCATGAACTACCACCCCCTGCCCAGAGTAACAGGCAGACAGAAGTGAAGCTCCCAAACTGTGCCACAATAACGAACTGATTGTCTTTGGTATCAGATAGCACCAATGGACTCAATCAATGATGGGGAGGGAGGCCTTCCTGGAACATGGCTCTACCCAGGGCCTCTTTCTGCCTGAAGAAGCATCTGGGTCCCTGGCTGTAGAAAAGTAGTTAGCATGTCACATGGGAGCTTCACATAAATTCTACTCTTCATCAACCGTTCTTTTCTAACACAACACCAAGAGCGAGGAAACCATCAAAATAAGTTTCAACAGTTCCACATTCATGGTTTTCTCGCTTCTGTAACTACTTCAGGGCATCCAGCTAGCTACTCATCTCCTGCCCCGCTCAGCAATAGCAAGGAATCATTTCAAGTGTCTGGAAAATCACTTTTGACTGATTTTTTGTTTGTTTGTTTATTTTGGTTTTTGGTTTTTCGAGACAGGGTCTCTCTGTATAGTCCTGGCTGTCCTGGAACTCACTTTGTAGACCAGGCTGGCCTTGAACTCAGAAATCCGCCTGCCTCTGCCTCCCGAGTGCTGGGATAGTGCTGGGATTAAAGGCGCGCGCTACCACGCACGGCTTTTTGACTGGTTTTTAAGTTGCTACTTGTCATTAGATGTACCCCTATTTAAAAATCTACAAAATTAGTAAGCTAAACAAACAAAATGCTAGATATTGTGAAATTAAAGCCCAGAACTCTATGCCAGCCTGGCCATGAGGTCACTCCACAATGCACCCCTTCATCACCACACTCACCAAGCACCCACTGCGCGATACTCTAGATAACATTCCCTGCGCCTTGGCTTCCTCCTGTCTTTAACTAGTAGCTGTGCCTAACTAGTCATTGGTCACATATACACACATACCCACAGCGCTTTAAACAATTTTAATTTTATGTATCACCATCATTCCTGTGTGCGTGTGTGTGCGTGCAGGGGCACGTGTGGAGGCACACCCACGCACGGCCCCACCACACGTGTGTGGGGGTCAGGAGTGTTCCCAGCTTTGGATAGGGACTGAACCCGAGTCATCCACTGGCGGCCACCCGAGAGCCCCTGAGCCATCTTACCGGCCCACTCCACAGCAATTTAATTCAGAAGTGCTTAGCATCTTCTTTCTTTTTTTTTTTTTTTTAAATTGATTGCATTTATTGTTTTATGCATCTGAGGTTTTTTTTTGCATGTACACATGTACAGCGCACATCTGCCTGGTGCTCAGAGGCTTTGGAGCCCCCTTGAACCGGAGTTATGGATAGCTGTTAGCCATCATGTGTGTGCTGGGAACTCATCTGCGTCCTCTGCAAAGGCAGCAGCAAGTGCTCTTAATCACGGGCCTATCTTTCCAGCCTCGGTTGTGCTATTAAAGTTCAAGCTCAGCTATATATCAAGTTCGAGGCCAGTCTTCTATATACTAGATCCCGTCTTTTAAAATGCAAAAACAAAACGCAAACATGTACAAAACGTCTCTGTGGAAAGAATGAATGCAATTGCAGGGAAGCCCACAGCATATGGCTCCTTCCCAGGGCGCGCCTTGCCAGCCTGCTGAACAGTGGCATTCCTTACAGCTCAGACAATGCTACAGCCTCACTAGCATCCCATAATATACAGTGGGGTGGGGGAAGGGAACTGTGGTATCCCCTGCCTTGGTTTTATTGCCTTTATCTGCTGAGGTGACAGACAGGTATTAAATGATAAGACACTCAAAGGTAAGGGTTCAATTTTTAATCAAATAATCTCTTACCTTCTTTTAGCAGATGAAAGCTTTCAAATGCTTAACTCCTAGAAGAAATCCTTTAAAAATTATCTTCAGATAATTAAAGAGTTGACAAATTATTTAAGGCCTGTCTCAATGTCTACTTCCTATAATTTTGACTCAAAATTGCACAAGGCAGGAAAGGTCACCAAAAAAGTGATGATTTGAGTTAGGGTTCAAAAACTCAGCTCTGGCGCTCAAACGTCTGCAACCCTCGGCCCGAGCCTGTGAGGCAGAGATGGTGCGGTGACATGAAATCACTGTGGAGTACTGTCTCCCTTCCGTAGAGCCTCTCAGGGCTAAGGTAGCACTGATGGGAGAGGACGACGGAAAGCTGGGCAGCCATGCTGACCCACCAGACGGGTGACCAGGAGGCTCACACAGGATTCCTAGCTCTGCGTCACGAGGCCTCCCCAGCCCCATCACAGGACACCTGCAAAGGAGCTGCCAATCTAGGTGGAAGTAACCTATGGGGACGGGCTCACAGGGGCGGCCTCAGTTTAATCAGAGTTAGGTTTAAGACTTCATTACCCTCACTACAGAGAAGATGCAAACATAAACGCCGCCGCCGCTCTCAGAGTGACTCAGTGACACTGACAATTGGAACAACAGACGCAGGCTGCTCAGTTTGCTCCCGTTATAGCTTACTGTAGATGAGCCTCATCTGATCAAACGGCTTTGGGCCAGACTCCAAAGGCATCACCTTGACTCCCCACAACAGCCCAGGGGCTCAGGTCAGGGACCCCCGCAGGTCTAGTAATACTCTGAATGACTTGCGTGTGCCAACGGAAGGCCTTCAGACGAGAAAGGGAGCAGTCAGAGTCTACAGTGTTGTCACAGTTCAGCATCCATGCAGACACGCCACAGACACAACATCCCTTTAAAATACACATGACTAATGCTCCATGATAGGAGATAGAACGTTTGCTGTCAGTTCAGAAACACAAGGAGGCTGGATGTGCCCAATTACATTAATTTCCCAATTTTCAGAACCCATTCAAGTCTCCAGGTTTTATGTTATTATTTCACAAATGACTACACCAATTTGCTGTTTTTGACAGCTCTGCTAGGTAACTTTCACAAACAAAATATATTCAAAGCAAAACATTTGTCTCGACTCCCTCTTTCGTCCCCCTCTGTTCCTCCCAGTCATTCAGGATTTATGAAGTCTGTCCTGGTGGTGCACACCAGCAGTGCCCGCCCTGGATGGATGGCTCAGGGGAAGGATTGTAAGTTCAAGGCCAGTTTGAGCTGGAAAAGTAAGACCTGCCTCAACTCCCCCCC
Source organism: Mus pahari (assembly GCF_900095145.1). NCBI lineage: Eukaryota > Metazoa > Chordata > Mammalia > Rodentia > Muridae > Mus > Mus pahari. The sequence continues at coordinate 37,124,163 of NC_034612.1, forward strand.
CCCCGCCCCCAAACAAACCAGGGCAGACTCTCCCGGGGCTTCTGGCTTATTAGTGATAAAGATTTAAAAAGACAAAAAGCTCTTGCGGGCTGTGTCTGTGTTGTTTACATTAGGGTAGAGTGGCGTCACTTTCTCAGTGCTGATGTACACTCAGCGCCTCATGACGCAACGCACTGAACTGTATCTCAGCTTTGTATTTTAAATGCTGTAAACTCAAGCCATACAGATCACACAAAAGCAAGCGGAACAGAATCCTAAAGGGCAGCTAGCTTTGAAAAGTGTAGTCAGGAAGGCGCTGGGTTAAAATTCTTTTGACTTGAAACAAAAGACCAAGCACGTAGACATTCGCCTGGGATTACTTTATTCGTGTGGGTGTTTCCCCCACTCGTGTCTGTGCACTTCGTGTACTTGCTGTGTTGGCTCAGGCCAGAAGACGGAATTGGATTCCCTGGCACTGGAATTGCAAATGGCTATGAGCTGCCCTGGGAGTGCTGGAATGAACCCAGGTCCTTTGCAGTCCCCAGAAAAATACTTTTCAAAGGTAAAATTTACGGATATCAACACAAAAGTAACAGGGATTGAAACATTTCAGAAAAACCAAACAAACCACACATTGCTCATAGGAATCAAAATTGTGCTTACTATATAGAGCTGTAGCTCTCAACTTTCTCAATGCTAGGACCCTTTAAGATAGTTCCTCATGTGGTGGTGGCCCTCAACCATAAATTTTCGTTGCTGTTTCATAACTAATTTTGCTACTGTTATGAATAGTAATGTAAATATCCCAAAGGAGTTGCAAGCCACAGGTTGAGAACCACTACTCTAGAGGGTAGTTTGTGTAATATAAATTCTTTTTCTTCTAGCCTAGTTATTTTAGGTGGTTTTTTTTTTTTTTTGGTTTGGTTTTAGTTTTGCCTGTTTTGTTTTTAGTTTGTTCACAGGAAGTAACTGGACAGCGCTCAAAAAAGAGTAGTGAGTAACTCAAGAAACCAAATAGTACGGTCTAAGAAAGTCAGCAGAACTGAGGGGAAAAAGCAAGGGGTGGGGGTGGGGGGCGGTGGGTGTAGCTGTTCAGCTTCTGTCCACAGTATGACAATCCCAACCCCCAAGCTAACCACTGTAATAGCTGGTGGGGAACCCTTTGGGTAGAATGGGGACTCTTACATGCAGGCCTAACAGAAATATTGGTGGTGAGATGAAGGTGGGGGGAGGGTAACCCTTAAGGAAGAACACTTTCATTTTCGAAGTTACTGAGACATGAACTTTCTTCATGTGAAGAAGCTGAAGAGAGTTAGCCAGGGGGATGGGATATTAAACAGGAGGCCCCCAAGACTAGCCAGAGATACACGTATTAAAGCTTTATATGAGAGTAGAAGTCCAGTTTACCGCTGTGGTAGGGATGAGGATGTCAAAGGGGTTAGAGGTCGGCACCTCTCATACCCTCATTTCCTCCCCGAGCGTGTGGTTTCTGCCTACCCCACATGGTGCAGTTTCCCACGGAGTTGCCTCGGCCCTCGCTGCTCTCCTGAGCCTCTCTTGACCTTGACTTCAGGAGCTGTCGCTTTCCCCATCGAAACTCTGTGTCAAGGTCACCAGTAAATTCCACGTTGCTAAATCCACTGCTTAACTCCCAGTCCTAATCTTATTTGACTGGCCTTGTCTGCAAGATTCGACACAACTGATTACGTCCTCCTGCATGAAACCCTTGCGCCTGGTCTCTCCAAGTCGCATGCTCCTCATCTCTCTCCAGTCGCTCCTCTTGGCTTTCTCTTCACCTCGAAGGACTTCTCGCTGGGAAGCATCCCAACGTGGGACAAAGCTTACTCATCTACTCTCCTGTTGGGGACTTTTCCAGTTTGTATACCGGGCCGTGAATTCCAGTCAGATCCGCTCTTTGACGAGCTGACTAGCCAGCGAGCGAGTGTCAACGTCCCAGGTCTAAACCTGAGCGCCACCCTTACACCTGCTCTTTCAAGCTTCTCTGGCTCTGTCACTCAAGTTCTACCTTTCCAGTTGTGTAGGGCAAAACTCCTGGAGTTGCCCTCGCCTTTTCTGCAGACCCCGTCATCCTCAGCAGCAAACCATGCCGAAACTGCCTGGACATGTATTTGAAACTGAGTCATTTCCTGTCGTGGCAGCTCTGTCCAGCATGGCTCCCTTGCCTCATCACATGCTTGAACTGCTGCTTCAGGAGCCTCTCTCGGTTCCTACCTTTACCCTTCACTTCAGTTTCGACACAGACCCATCTGTTAGAAGTAAAAGCCGACAGTGGCAATCCCTTCAAGGTCGTGTGGAGGACTTTCTGCTTCCTGTTTTTATTGCCCATGGGAAAGATCTGTTTTCCCAACAAAGAGGGCAGGGGAGGCGAGCAGCATAGACACCGGGTCGTGAAAACTCCTCTGACAACCGCACTGAGACCCCTTAGCCTCTCTGTGACACAGCAGACACTCACTAGCTCAGCTTACTGTGCAGGAACTCTGGGATGTCCCCTTGAGTGCCGTGTGTGGATGCACGCTGACTGGTGTGAGTCTCCTGGGGTGCACTCTGCCTTATGCAATTGTGAAGATCATATTCCGTGCAGAGGCCTGATGGGAAGTGTGATACATGAAGAAGCTTGACCAGGGGGAACACAGCTCCACCTCTACCTGTGCAGCCACCAGGGGACTAGGTCCCTACCCTCCTGGGGAAGCTCTCAAAGTTAGTGGATTGGGGGGGGGGGGGCGACAGTTACTGACTGCTCACTGTGTGACAGGCCTGATGAGACGAGATGGAGTTACAGGTTTAACCCACATGATGACACCAAGTTAGGATCACTGTCGCCCAGCTTGCTAAGACCCCAAGGCTGCAGCTGATGAAAATGGGACTCAAATCAGGGAGACTGATTTCAGTGATTGCGACACACACACACACACACACACACACACACACACACACACACACAGATGCTAATCAAACCATACTCAGTGATTGCACATGGTATGCTTTATAGACACATATGTACTACTTGCATATACATATATAAGTATATATTTTACATAAATAACTGGATGGCAGACCCATAGGCAAATTATTTCTTTTCTACTGTTAGTACCTGGGTGACAGGTTTTCAGAAGAAACCACATACTCACTCCTATTTGTACAAAGGCCACAATGCTAGAAGGACACTGGCGTTACTTATTTATATAATATACCTTTAAAATGTGTATGCATGCTTTGCCTGCGTGTAGCTCTGTGTCCCATGAGTAGGCCAGAAACTTCAGCACACTGAAGTTACAAATGACTGCCTGCCCCGTGTGGGTGCTGGGAATTAAATCTGGGTCCTCTCTTAACCGTTGAGCTACCTCTAGGTCCTTTGGCAACCATAAAATTCAATAGCGGTTTCTGCATTCAGACAGCAAAACCAATCTGAACGAGCATAAAGCTGGGTAGCAGCTCAAATCAGAGCATCTGATGGACTTCCCCACAGTCTTCTTGAAAACATTCGCTTGTACTTGCCTCGGGGCACCAAGGTTTTCATTCGCTTGTACTTATCTCGAAAAGGGTCTGAAGAGAAAGGTTTTAACCCGGCTTAGGGCTTTCTCCCTAGGATTTGCCCATACAGACCTAAAGCAAGACTGTGTTTCCCCATTTAAAGCAAACCCATCATCTATGGCCACTCAGCCTCTAGGCTCTTGCCTGGTCTTTTCAGCTTAGTGGCCCCAGGTTAGACACATAAATGGTTACAAACCACTACCTTGATCTCTCCTAGCACTCTCAAAGCAATCTGAATTTGTGTTTCTAACAAACATTCAATTATCTAACGGGCAATGTGTATTTACAAACAGTGATAAAAGAAAAACCAGAAGCCATAAAGTCATCAAACAGAAGTAGTCCTTGTTCTGGGGTGTTCTCTGCTTCCTGGTTGGTTGTGACATGAATAGTCTCAGCCACACTCTGGGCCTGCCATAATCTAAACGGCTCTGTCCCCTGACCATGAAAACGGAAGGGTCGCCTATCGTAAGCCCAAATGATCCCTCTCGTAAGCTGTTTCTGTCTGAAGCCTCAGAACTAGGTGGCAACGGGTCTGGGAGAGTATCCATCTGCCATACGGACCCAAGAGATGAGACGCTGCAGAGCCAAGAATCAATCTCAGCAGTGGTATTTGCAGTTTGGGTCAGAGAAACCACAATGGGTGGCCGTGACTGCAGAGACGGCTAACTGATCAGAGTGAACTCACTGACTGGACAAAAGTTGGTTCTAAGCAGGACTTCCGCCCAAACCTCCATGGCTCAGGAACACTGCAGGAAGCAGTAAGAGCTGAGGAAGGGCTGAGTGATGTGGAACACTGTATCTGGGCATGCTAGGAGCGCTGTCCTCTCGAACCCACAGCAGTGGGATTATCTGACAAGCCCTACACAGTTGGGTCCCTTGATATTCCAGGATGCAGGGAAAGGGGGCTCACAAGTCCCTGCCCTCCTCTTGGAGGACATCTGGGCAGTCAGTGGTTGAGGGGACCCAGTAAGACATTTTCAGGACCTCAGATACCAGTGTGGTGCTCAAGCTCCTGTAAGTAACCTGCACGTGGGCTTAGGGATGCAGCCTGCAGGAGCCCACTGGTCACAAACAAGCAGAAGCCATGCAAGTAGGAGGAAAACTGACAGAGAAGGGAACCAATCAGTGTGGGTGGGAGAGGGACAAGGGAAGGGGCTTGAAGAGCATCAAAATATGTTAAATATACACATGAAACATCATAACAAAACCAATTATTACATAATTAACATAAGCCAATAAAATTAAAACAATGAAAATTATTTTAATAGAAAATTTTCCATAAATATAGGGAGAATGTAAGCATTTAAAACCTTTTTTTTCAAAGTAAAGTGCTATGATTTGGACTTCAAACCTAAGAAACACCTACCCAAACATTTAAACTTTCATGTATTTGGTTAATGGGAGAAAATGCTATCTGAAGACTACTACAGAAATCCTGGCAATCTTTTGGGTACTGTTTCCATGGAGACATCAGGATGAAGAACACATAGCATGGAATATGTTCTTAAAACCACTTCAGCTTGTTTCTTCCTATCAGTTAACTAGCACGGTACATGCCAGGGACAGAAATTAAGCACCAGAGCATTCACAGCTCGTTCAACAAATTATTTGTTGATTATATGCTACAGGCTGGGCACCAGGCTTAAGAGATAGGGTTACTTCGGTTAAACAAATAGTCCCTGCCCTCTCAGAGACTAGTCTGGTACAGGGACTTTAATTAGTCAGTGACACAACAGAAAGATAATGAGAGGCACATACAACTTAAATTTTTCAGTAGCCACATTAAAGAGAAACAGATGGTATCCACTACAATACGTAATGATACTTTAATCTAATCAGTTACCATGTAATCACCATGTAAAAAGAATACTGAACTATCATAATACTTTCTTCATGCTAGCATTCTGAAATCCAGTATTTATTTAAATTTTTTATAGATTTGTTTGTTTGTTTGTTTGTTTATTAATTAAGACAGGGTTTCACTGTGTAGTCCTGGCTGTTCTGGAACTTACTCTGTAGACCAGGCTGGCCTCAAACTCACAGAGATTCACCTGCCTGTGCCTCCCAAGTGCTGGTTTTAAAGGTGTATGCTACCACCACCTAGCTAGATTTATTATTTTTTTTCTTATGTCTATTAATGTATTGCCTGCATGTATGTATGTGCATCATGTGAGTACCTGTTAGGTACCCTGAAACCGGGGTTATGGATGGTAATGAACCACTATATGGATGCCCGGGTGAACTCAGGTCCTCTGTAAAAGCAACACATGCTCTTAACTGCCGAGCCATCTCTCCAGCACCACAGTGTTCTGTTTATGTCACATTCCAACTGGTACTAGCTATAGTTCAAACAGTGGATAATGTTCTATGGCTCTGCTACTGTCCTGGACAGAACAGAGAGAGAAAAAGAGAGAGAGAGAGAGAGAGAGAGAGAGAGAGAGAGAGAGAGACAGAGACAGAGACAGAGACAGAGACAGAGACAGAGACTGACTATGCATTGTAGGGGAAAGTTTCTTCTTTCAATAAACTCAAAATTGGCCACCAGACTAACCACTTAGAGGAGCAGAGCATATGACCAGAGAAACAGAGGCTACAGTAGAGTTAATGCGTGAGGGAGCCTTGAGCCATGCAGTAGACGGCAGACTGCCTGATGATTAAGTGGGTGTAGGATTCTCCCTCAGCCTCATATGCCAGAAAACTGAGTAAAAGTGGCCAATGGGACAGGTGTGGCTGACTCAGACAGCCCCGCCTCCTCTGAGCTGGGTACGTGTGTGGTGGAACTGTGGGTGGCGGCTGCTGCAGTAGTTTTGGGAGAGTGCAGATCCCCTTGCTCAGCCTCCACAATATGCTGATACCCAGAATCGTGGCTTCCTGACTCTGCAGTTTGGCTTGGGACATGTCTTAAGCTTAAGGCAACTTGAACCAATCTCAGTAGCAAGGAGCACATGAAAGTTTAGTGGGTTAAACCTTGGTTACTTCCAAAACAGGGCACAATGTTAACTTTCCCAGAAGTACAGGAGAGAGAAGGCTATAAAATGAAACTGAGAGCTGTGGCTGGAGGCCAGGTGTTGAACAGTGGGCATCGGGCCAGGATCTACTGTTCTCATTCCCAAACACCACTCAAAGTACCAGGCTTCACCATACCGGACCTTTTCTGTGGTAGCCTACTGGTCAATATCCTCAGAGAAGAATACAGACTTCCCAGGTGCTGTTCTAGGACCTCTGTCTGTCTGTCTGTCTGTCTGTCTGTCTGTCTCTCTCTCTCTCTCTTACACACACACACACACACACACACACACACACACACACACACACCACTCTCATTTAAAAACATTCCATCAGCCGGGCGTGGTGGCGCATGCCTTTAA
>NC_034612.1:37131226-37161335 GCF_900095145.1 Mus pahari
AAAAAAACATTCCATCTTTCTTCCTTCTCCCGCAACTCAGAACCCACTTCCAATGGCGTAAGTATTCCCTCACTATTACCAACTACTCCACAAGCATGGTTTCATGTAATCATTCCCACGAACAAGCCCTCTGAAGAAGCACCATCATTTTACAGAGGAAGAGAGGGATGAGAGGTTAAAGGTCAGGCTGAAAGTGACTCAAACCCTGGCTGGTCTGATCCCTGAGTCCCTGTCCGGGGGACTTGACGTTGGGAAACTTGCCACAGTTCTCTTCCTTCTCCCTGTCTGTGAAGAAAGCCGAGCCACAGGAAGAGGTGATACAACGGAGGAGAAGCCACATGGTGAAGGCTATGGCTGAAGGCCTCATGATGGAAACTATGACTGGCCCAAGGAAAGGCGACATTGCTCTGTAATGCACCTTCTCAGGCAGCTTATAATTTTATATAATTAGCAGGAGAGATAGATTCTCAACAGTTCTCAGACAGGCATAAGTTCACATGCTCAGGATAAACATCGGCAAGGCAAAGAGACAAAACATAGAAAATAACAAACCCTTCAAGAGCAAATGGGCCCATTAATATTCCCAAACAGCTTCTCCTGAGGAATTTCAACACACAACACGTCACCTTGATCTGCACCCTCCGAGAGGGTGGCACAGGTTACTCAGGTGCCAGCTAGGGAGTCAGTGTCTGGTGTCTTGACTGGAGTTCTGAGACAGGCTGCCCCAGGTTTCCCATGTGTCCACTGGGAGAGTCACCCACAACCACACTTACTGGCATTTAAGTTCCCTGTCAAACCACAGCTTCTAAACCTTCTCCAGCAACCTAGAAGTCTCTGGTGTCTCTTTATAGGTGAGTGTGGCCATTCTAAGGTCATGAACACTGAATATTCTCTCTTTTCAGTAGTTCTTTTATTCAGCAAAGCTTTTTGTTCATGTGGTTTTTTTTGTTTTGTTTTGTTTTTTTTTTTTTGAGTTATTTTTCTTTCAGACAGGGTCACACTGAGTAGCCTTTGCTGGCCTGGAACTCACTACGAAGACCAGGTTGAACTTGAATTCAGAGGACCGGGATTAACCGCATGCCCACCATCCCCAGCTCGGCAAATGTTTGAGATCCACCTATTTCTGATATCAGTGTTCCCTCCAGCTGCTTAGGAGTTCCCCGTGACAATACACTCCTTACAGATACACAACTGGACTGTTTCCATTTTTGGTGACTATGAACAAGAGCTTCCATGAACCTATATTTTCCTTTCTCTTGGGTAAATACTTCAAAGTGGAAGGGTTGAGTCACAGGGCACATGCTTAGTCTCCTAAGCAGTCCCAGGACCTGTCCCCAGAGACTTTTACATCTCCAAAGATAAGCTCACGTTCTTAGGCAACATTCGATGTTGTCAGTCTTTTAAACTTTAGCCACTGTGTAAACTACAGGTGAGCAACAGACATTTTGATTACTTTTTGAGTTGAGTATTTTTGTTAAGGCATAACAGAACATAGTTATAAAGAATAAAGTATGATAAATAAAGCCTTATAAAATATACAGCAAAAAGAGAAATTATATAATGTTAAAACTTTTAAAAACTCCTTAAGGACTTTAAAAGTTGTGCTTGCTTGTTTTACATTCATGGATGTTTGCCTGTGTGTGTGTCTACGCCCCTGGTGAGTGCCTGGTGCCTGCAGAGGCCAGAAGAGGGTGTTGGACACCCTGGAACTGGTGTTACAGATGGCTGTGAGCTGCCAGGTGGGTTCTGGGAAACAAACCTTCTTCCTCTGGAAGAAGAGCCAGTGCTCTTCACCATCTTCCCAGCCCTACTATAACTTTTAAGTGCTTAGATATAAACTTTGTGGGACTTTAGAAGTCATGTGACTAAAACTATACTTCCACTTAGGAACTCATTACAAAATTATGTTGTCAAATATTAGCACTGTTACTGGGTGGACTAGCACCAGAATAACTTTCCTCTGCTTATCTCTCACCACTTACAACAGCAACAATCTATGGCTTGCTTCACTTATAACTCAGACCTGTGACAAAAAACTGAAACCCGCCCAATGAGCAGGACATTGTCGTCAGTCTCTCTTAGAAAGGCTAGTCCCACTTTCTACACTGTAAGAACTGACACTGTCTCCAACACAGCTCTCTTAGAACTCAAGCGGATAATTTTAAATACGTTCTGAGGAAATAAGGTAAGGACTTGGTGTCAACCTTAAAATTACAAAGCACCTTGGTAGGACCACATACTCTGAGCAAGGCAGCAGAGTGTCCTAAAACTAAGAGTGAATCACTGTTGAATGCATTATGGCCATTCTCAATACGGCCTTGCATAACCAATGTCATTACAGAACCCAGTGGGTGACTGTCCAAACTAATAAAGTACCATCTGCCCCATAACCGAGAAATAGAGGCGACAGCAGGTTACACAGACCCAGATCTCTCTTGTCACGCAGCTACCCATATAACATGCCAGTGGGCAGCTCACCCCTCAATAAGTAGATTTTAGGGCGGTTCAGAGTGCCGACTGCTCTTCCAAAGGTGCAGAGTTCAAATCCCAGCAACCACATGGTGGCTCACAACCATCCTTAATGAGATCTGACTCCCTCTTCTGGAGTGTCTGAAGACAGCTACAGTGTACTTACATATAATAAATAAATAAATAAATAAATAAATAAGTAGATTTTATTTTTTCTTCTACACAAACGCCAATGATTGAACACAGTTTTAAGAAATGCCTGCTGACTAACCTGATGGCATTACACCAGCCAATGACAAACTTTAATTCAGTAAAGAAAAAAACGACTGCAGTCACTGTATTCCCTCCATGTGAGAGCAGATACCCAACTGAACTTTAATACAGGCATTTTATTAGCGCCACTTTACAAACAGCCAACTTGCCTAAGTTTTCTTTAAAAACAAAACCACCACCACCACCACCTCCGCCACAGTTACCTGCAACCCAGCTCAGCCAGTGGGCTGCATGGTGCAGATGCTCCTGGCCGAGGGGGGCCCAGTCCAATCCTACACACCACACAATCAGCAAGACCAACTGCTTCCTTGCATTGGGTCTTCCCCTTTCCATGTAACAGCTGAGTGACAGTTTGACCCACCAGGCCACACGCCACACGCCACGACAGAAAAGCTACACAGCGAAAGCTCAGGAAGCTTCTGGGAAGCAGCACACTCCACGGAAGCAGGCTGGCAAGGGCTTAGTCCAAGTCCTGACCTTATAAACAGCGCACAAACCTCACTCATCACAGCGTCACTGGACACGGCAAGAATGTTCCGTAATTAAGACTGGGAACAAGAACGCTCTATGAGCAGAGACAGAGCTCGTCCTCGCCACTGCCTGTCCACAATGGATCTGTAACACTACAAGCCCACTGAGTTTCTTTTGAAAAATCACCTATGAAGATCCACTACCCAGGCTCTATGGCTGGATGACTTCATGACAAAAACATGAAAATTTCTATTGCTTCACAAACTAACTGAGGAGGGAGGAAGCAAGAGAAGAAGGGGGAGGGAGGGAGTGGAAGGGAGGGAAGGAGGCCTTGACAGAACAGTTCATCTAAGATGCCGGTGGGCCTCTCCTGGCACTGGCTAGCTCCTGTGCTGCCATTCTCTACTGAATTGGTGAGGGGAAGTCTTTTCTGAAAGCTCCATATAAAACACAGTTCCACGCTGGTGTGCATCATATAAAACACAGTTCCACGTTGGTATGCATCTCACTGAAGGGCTGCAAGCAGAGCCCGATGAGAGGGAAGTCAGCCCTTGCTGACAGCTCTGCCTCAGCCAATCGGCTTCTCCCCTTCCCCACGCACCCCTCCCAACACCGGCTCAAAGTCAGGCAGTGGACTGAAGCAGAGCAGTAAGAAGGCAACCATGCACTGACACAGATGAGGAGAGAACACACACCCTCCCTTGCCATAAAACTTTTACCTCCTCCTCCTCCCTCTTTAAAAACCTATATATAAAATACATTTTAATATTATTAATTCAATATTATTATTAAATTATATTAATATGATCAATGCATATAACATATCAATGTGATTAATGGTAATATACTGATAACTTGATATATTAATAAATATATAATATGAATGTTATATACATAAATATAACATATATGTCTACAGAGTGAGCTCCCAGGACAGCCAGAATCCTCGCTGCCCTTAAACTTACTAAGTAGCCAAGGCTGGCCTTGAACTCTGATCCTCCTGTCTCCAGTTCTCCAATGCTGGGATTCCAGGTATGTGCCACCATGTCCAGTCAGGATACTGGATTTGAACTAAATAATCATTCTGAATTTCTTTTGCTTAATCTGAAGCTTTCCTCCTCCTCCTCCTCCTCCTCCTCCTCCTCCTCCTNTCCTCCTCCTCCTCCTCCTCCTCCTCCTTCTCCTCCTCATCTTCCTTTCCCTCTTCCCCCTCCTCCTTCTCTTCTTCTTCCTCTTTCTTTCTTTTTTGGGTTTTCCAAGACAGGGTTTCACTGTGTAGCCCTGATTATACTGGCACTCGGAGATCCAGAGCGCTGGGATTAAAGGTGTTCGCCACCGCTGCCCGGGTGAAATCGCCTTGTTCTGAGTTCAAGCAAACGGATGCAGATGTTCCACGTGGAGCCTACCTCTTCACTAGCTCGCAACGCCCTTTCCAGCCGGAAGGAAAGGCAGTTAAGAGTCTATCAAAGCCTTCCCTCCTCACACAGCCCAGTGCAGTGCAGGGGAAGGTGGCTTGTGGTAAAGCAGTTCTGGTTTCTATACACAGGCAGCCACTGTACCCTGTGGGAACTCCAGACTGCCTCCCAGTCCTCTGGTGCAGAGCAGTGCCCGCACGGGATGCCCCTGACAGCTGAGGGAGAGGGAAAGCCTCCAGCTGACCAGCAGCAATGCAGAAGTCATGCAAATGGTCATTACTATTACGACTAAGGCTGGCGGTTAGACAACTCCATCCACCCACCCATCATCCATGTCTGCAGAACACTGGAGATGCCCAAACCCTCTAGAGCGAAACTTGTACATTTCTGAAGAAATTCACTTCCCTCCAGGTCTGACGTTATATTCTGATTGAATTCAGTAGAAAGACCACCTTTTAAAATGTACAGAACAGATGCAGTCAACAGTGCTACAACTCAAAGATACCCCGAGTGCCCTTGACAAGCATTAATGCAGAGGAGATAATGTGCAGAGTTGGTGAGCCCTGTAAGCCACACCAAGACATTCTTCAGTTAGCAATTAGTAGTGCCAAACAGGCAAATTTTAAATTAGGCACAGTTTGTACTATAGTATTTCTCTAATAATCTGGCTTTTTAAAAGAATTTAAAACATGGCCAAAGTAGGTATTTTCTCCCATGATCGATTGCACCGTGTATATATAATATCCCAATTTCTTCTGACTTATATAGGTGAGTGACATTCATTTTTGTGCTCGGCATTCCTCAACCTTGCCTGCACAGTTCAGGCTGGCCTTAGCTTTGGCCTTGGCGATCCTCACACCTCAGCCCCTTGAGCGCTGGAGAGCAGTGCTGAGATTACAGGTGTGTACAATCGCCCTTGGCTTCAGCACTGCCTTTAAACAGAAGAGAGCATTTATGTGAAGTGGCATGCACCTATAATCCCAGCCCGTGGGAGGCTAAGGCAGAAGGATCTTAAGTGTGAGGCTAACCTGGGCTACACTGAGTCAAGTCAGTATAGGCTGTATATAGGAAGACCTTGTCTCAGAAGACCAAAGGAGAGTTGTGGATGTCGCCTCTGTGGTGCAGCATCCCTTGTGTCCCCAAGACCACTGGTTTGGATTTCTAGTACCAGCCCCAACCCCACTCCCCAAAAATTCAAATAGGCATTCTTGTCTGTATCCATCAAAGAAAGTCTCTACATGGTTAACACCTACATGTAATAAAGAGATGAATGATGTTTTGCTTTGTTTTTTAAACTAATATAATTTAGTTGCAATCTGGAAATTAAGAGATTTCCGAGTGAAATTTCAATTGAATAAGCAGTTTAGAACAAATGTTGAGCTTATTTAAATCAAGATATAAGATAACATGTTTTAAAATATCTACACATGGGCTGGAGAGATGCTTCAATGGTTAGCTGTTCTTCCAGAGGTCCTGAGTTCAATTCCCAGCAACCACATGGTGGCTCACAACCATCTGTAATGGGATCTGATGTCCTCTTCTAGTGTGTCTGAAGGCAGGACAGTGTACTCATACACAGAAAATAAATGAATAAATCTTTAAAAAACATCTACACATATAGAGATGTATATGCAAGATGTCACACAGCAAACAGGGTTGCTGGGATATAAAAGAACTTGAATCTATATGCGCACAGTGACTTCTCATGTAATGTCCTGAGGCAGGAACAAAGGAGTGTGCACTAAAAGAAATAAAATATAAACCAGCTGAACTAGGTCCTTACATACATGTTTAAAATTAAAGACACAGCAGATAAAGAAGAAAAAAGAAAGGAAACGAGACAATTCCCCAGATCCCTCCTGATGTGCTGAGCCCTGGACCAGACTACTCCATCACTGCTTCATCTGCATGGTTTAAAGTGCGTATACAAAACAAACCCAAATATGTAAAATAAACCTAAATAAATAAGTATATAAACAAACCTCACACTCACTAGCAAAGTTACTTCATACTTAAAACTGGGGAAAATGCAGCCAGTTTGCTGCTAATATGAATCTTTTTTAGGAGACAAATTTTTACTGGGTCTACTCAGAATCACGTAAGCATCTGGAATCAATGCATTTCTCAGAATCATTCAATACACAGCTCAAACCACATCAACACGGTAGGGCGACGTCTTGTTTTTCTTGTATTTACTTCTGCCTCTGGGGAAAATCTACTATCACCCCCTTTGTTTCTAAAACTGCACCAGGACGTCAGCTGATGAGTCATCGATCACACTCTAAATCCTTATCATCAAAAGAGAGCAGAGCTCAAAAGTTTTGCACATCAATTTTAAGACTAAGTTACATATTGCCGCTTCTATGACGTGACAGAGATGAGCTTTAAGAAGTGAGAAACTTCAAAACAAACTGCAAATTCAAGGACTGGCAACATTATTTTCCTTGTTCCCCTAGTAACTGGTGGGGTTTTGTTTTCTTAATTCGGAAGAGAAGAACAGAAAGTGAGTTTGAGATGCTGACAGACACAACTAAACAAACGCCTATCTCCGAGAAAGCTAAAACTCCTTTAGAATTACCTTCCCAGGATGCTGGCTTCTCTTCATTCCTCCCTACGCTTTTTGCTCTTCAATCATTTCTCCTGTGTGGGAACACCTCCAGGACAGGGTGTGCAGAGGGACGAGAATGTGGCTGGGGCTGGACATGTGCCTCAGTGATAGAGTGCACAAGGTCCTGAGCTGACTTCCGGGGAGGACTTTCTGTGGCAGAACTGCTTATAGGGTTCCCTGGTGAAAGGGACAAACCGCCAAAAGGAAACTTACAGACTTTGGCCACTAGAAATAGATGGCTGAGATCTAACACATCACCTTCATTAACTCTCCATAAATGTGCTCACCTTCATACGTGTCTAATAAGCAGCATATGCCACCACCTACTCCTGGCTCGGTGCGTCCGATCTCTCTATATAAGGATTCCTCGATCTCAGTCTGCCACACTCTCACCACACTACAGACTCAATAACTATCCAGTAACAGAAGGGGTGTGGAATGTCACCACCATCACAAGGAAAATATAATCAGTTACATAGCTACCATGGGGCTTGAAGAATTATGAAATTTATTTCCACTTAAGACTGCTCTTTACCCACAGTTCCTAAGCTTCGTCTCAGCCTCCACAAGGCTGCCTGCATTAGTGTCACCATGGTACATTTGGAGTGGTAAGAACTACCCTACAGTCCATTTTGCCTCCTCCAGTACAAGCTTCAGTCCGGCTCAAACCACAGGAAAGCAGCTTGAAGCATGTCAAGTCTGGAAGGCTAACGTCACATTGAGGAACTTGATCATGGGCACATTTTGGAAGGGAAGCAGTTAACCTTATGAACATCACTTGACAGTTGGGCGTGATGTGTAAGAGTCCTCTGGTTTGGGAACTAAAGGGCTCTCGTGACTGTGAGGTTCTCACCCATCAATGAAGAGACAACTTTTTGTTGCAAATGGAGGTCACCACAAGGAACCACAAGTGGTCAAAATTCAGAATGTGTGGCTGTGGCGTGTCCATCTCCAAAGGTGACATCTCTAACACAAGCCTTGCACCCAAGGCTCAGGGGACATCGCAGAAAAGGGAGGCAGAAAGAGTCTAAGGACCAGAGGACCACTGCGAAGAGTCTTCTGGCCATAACAGGAATGATGCACGCATGGACTCTTACCAGCCATGGCTACCTGCACAAGACGTGCCAAGGCCTTGCCAGTCTACCTGCACATGGATGATGGATGGCTAAAGGAGTCACAAGCCCACCCTCCCAGCTTGAATAGCCACGGGCAGCCTCAGCTGCTGAGGGAGGGAGAGTCAACTACTACTACTATGACTACATCATCACCACCACCAACACCACCATCACCACCACCATCACAGAAGAAGACATGAATTTGAAAAGGAGATGTAGTGAATGAGCAATACAGGAGGAGTTATGGGAAGGGAAGGGTTCATCTAATGAAATTCTCAAAGAAAAAAATTTTTTTTTCTTGAGCTCAATCCCTAGAACATGGCAGAAAGAAAAAAACTCCTTCAGGCTGTCCTGTGACTTCCATATGCATTCATTATGCACTCACTGGTTTAAAGAAAAAAAAAAAAAAAAGAGTGCTCTGATTTGGCATCTGCATTCATCATCATTTGTCAGAGGTATGACAAAATGCTTGAACTAGGCTGTCTTTATGAAGAAAAGAGGTTCGCCTGGTTCACAGTCATAGATCTGGAGAGCCAAGGCCGTGACAATAGTGGGAGATTGCTGGTCTTCTGGAGTCTCAGTCTCTCTTTCATTCTCTCTCTCCCTCTCTGTCTGTCTGTCTCTCGCCCCCTCTCTGTCTGTCTGTCTCCTTCCCTCCTTCCCTCTTACTCCAGAAGAGCAGAATTTCCCTTACAGAAAATGACAGGCACAACTGTGAGAGAGTGAGACCAGCTCACGCAGGAAGGCAGAGATGCTATTCAAGGGGACCAGGCGTCCACTTTTATGACAACCTGATGTCTTAAAAAAAAAAAAAAAAAACCACTCCAGAGCAGAGAGGACAGCTCAGTCTACAAAGCTCTTGTCTTGCCAAGGACCTGAGTTTGACCCCCAGAACTTCCAGAACAACGCTGGGAGAGGTAGCATGCTCTTGGAATTCCAGTACTTTGGGAATAGAGAAAAGATTCCTGGGGCTAGCTGGCCAGCTAGTCTAACCTGGTGAACCTCAGGACCATAAAATACCTTGACTCAAAGGAGGCAGTTTCCTGAGAATGACAACTGAGGTGGTCCTCCAGCCTCCATGTTCAGGTTTCCACAGAAATACGTACTCATGGATGTGTAAGAATACATGTGTGTACACACATACACTCGTGGGGCGGGGGGATTCCAGAACACCAGCAATCCCTTAGAAAACTTTTCTCCAATGGACCTCGAGACCACCCATTAGGTAGGCTTCATCTCTTAAAATGTCCACCACCACACATAACATCATCCTCTGTATTCTCCAAAATGCCGTTCCTCAGAAGAAGCCAGTGATTTCTACTTGGTTGTTTCTTCTTTCTTCCACCCTTCTCCACCCGTTTTCTTCCACCCCTCTAACCCCTGAACATTAGATAGAGTGAAAAAAGGCTAGGCAGGAAAACAAAGAGATACCTGAATAAGGTCAGAGGTTGGAGAGGAGGCAATGCTATTGTTAGACTACTTCCTGCTGAGGAGGGGTATGAGCTCCTCAGGGCAAGTTTGACTTTAGCCTTCAGGATACTTAATTTCTTCTTTAGTCTTCTTTGCACATAACCAACACCAACCCACTCTTAGGGCCCTAGCATTTATATACCCTCTGAAAAGTTCCCAGAATTCCAAATGTCACACAATCACTGAGACTATCTGCAGCTGGCAAATTCACACAGCTGCTAGAGCGCCCAAGGCAAATCACCATCAGCTGCTGCGGACCATCTAAAGCAGCCCCAGGTCCCACACCTCGGATTAAAACGAAGACATATTCTTATATACCTCTGTGTTTTTTAAAGAAACAAAGTTCTAGAGCTGGAGAGATGGCTCAGCGGCTGAGAGCACAGACTGTTCTTCCTGAGGTCCTGAGTTCAATTCCCAGCAACCACATGGTGGCTCACAACCATCTGTAATGGGTTCTGATGCCTTCTTCTGGTGTGTCTGAAGAGAGGGACAGTGCACTCACGTATATAAAATAAAGTTAACAACAACAACAAAATCTTAAAAAAAAACAAACTAAAAATTCCTAAACTGTCACTATAATCTGCTATAAATAAATAAATTATATATATATTTTTTTTTTCTATAAATAGTTTCCATACTGTGGTGATTAATAATTGTCAACATGACAGGTTTAGAATAAACTAGAAAAAGAACTTCGGGCATAATTACAGATGGACTAGCTAGTGTCTTATTTATGTTTCTATTGCTGTGAGGAGACACCATGACTAAGGAATTTATAAAAGAAAGCATTAATAGGAAATGTGCTAACAAGTTCAGAGGGTGAGTCCATGATCATCACAGCAGGAAACACAGCAGACAGGAAGACAGGTTCGGCCCTGGGGCAGTACCTGACAGTCCACACCTGATTCCAAAGTTTCAGGCAGAGAGTCGGGGTTGGGGGGAGATTGGGCCTGGAATGGACTTTTGGAACCTAAGCCCATTGACACACCTCCTCCATCAAGGTCACACCTCCCCATCTGTCCTGAACAATTCCATCAACTAGGGATCAAGCATTAGGACATATATGAGCCTCTGCAGGCCATACTTAGGCAAACCACCACTAGGTTAGCCTCTAGGCTTATCTGGGAGGCAAGTCTAAATTCGGTTCGCTGAGATGAGATGAGATGAGAGCACTCATCCTGGGCCTAGACTGAAGACAAAGAAAGGGGATGAACATGAGCACCTGGACCACTCTGCTTCCTGGCTATGAGTGAATGAATATCCTCACCTACCTCATGCCCTGCCGCTCTGACTCCCTTGTCATGATGGAAAATTGCCTAGAATCGTGAGTCAAAACACATACCTGTTTTCCGTTAAGTTGACACCTATTTTTTTCTTTAAAAAATTATATTTGCAAAATAAACTCACGCTATTATATTTCCTCGAAGGTAGAAAAGTCATCCAAATGTGATATAATACCCAAAAAAAGGAGGGAGCCACTGTTTCAGACAAATTATCCCTATTTTTAATAAAAACTGAATCAGTCTATTTAAGGATATTAACTATCTCATCTATAATGGAAGCACAAAGTCTAAAATTAGAGAAATGCTTGGAGTCAATGCATGCTTCACACGAGACCTGCTCAGCTCGCTCTGAAATCCACCGAACAGTGCTCGCGGATGCAGATGCTGACTGAACACATTACATACCCGTAGCAGGGACACGGGACACAGAACTGGCTCTCCCATAACTAGCTGGTCCTCACTGGCTTCATTTCAGCTTCTGTTAAGCCTAGACAATTGTTTCCATATAAGAAACAAAAAGGATAGAGGAATCTATAAAACAGCACACAGGGATGCACAGCTCGGGAGCTATGTCCTAGCCCAGTCCCTGCCACCAACCACCCCCATCCAGCGTTGAAACCAGTCTCTGTAGCTCAGAACTTCTCCTTCTACAGCTACAGTAGAAAAGACTGTAGTTTATGGACCTTAATCTTACATCATATATAAAAATAGACTCCAAATAGATTAAAGACTTCACTGTAAGACCTGACACAATACAACTCCAGAGACTGGTTTGGGGGAGCAAGGAAAAATCATCATGAAAAACATGACCTCAAAGGTACGAATAAGGGCTGACCAGTGGGACACCCCAAGCTGAAGTCTTCTGCACACCCATACAAACGGCCGGCAGGGTGAAAAGGCAACTGTGGAACGAGAGCCAGTATTCGCAAACCAGATCTGCCAAGGAGTTAATATCCAAAATGCATTCAGAACTCCAAGTACTCAGAAGTGGATAGAGAGCTGGAAAGCACTTCCTCCAATGATATACAAATGACCACCAAGTATGGCAAGATATGCAAAGTCACTGGCCGCAGAGATGAGATCAAGCCAGAAAGGTGTTGCCTCATATCCATTAGGATGGCTCCGACCCAACAGAGCAGAAGGCTGGAAGTGCTGCTGAGGCTGCAGAGAGGTGGGGAGTGTGCGCTACTGGCAGGGCTGGAGAATGGTACAACCAACTGTGGGAAACCGGAGGGGCTTCAAAACGTCACTGATGGAACTGACACTTCACCTATCAACTGCATTCCTGATGGATGGTATTTGCACGCTTCTGGTCACAGGAGCGTCATGCAAAAAAAGCACCAAAGAGGCAAAGGAAGCCAGGATTCCATTGGCATAAATGGCTAAACAAAATGTGGTATATTCCATATGGGAAATTTTTCTGTCATTAAATAAAAAGGAAGGAATTTCTGTCACATGCTACGACACAAATGAACCCTGAGGTCATGCTGCTGGCAAAACAATCTGCAAACACTCCCCATCTTCCAAATGAGATCCCTAAAGTTGTCAAATGCACTGAAACGAAAAGGAGACGTGTGCCCGGGCTGGGAGGGTGGGGATGGAAAGCTGCACATGGAAACAGTTTCTACCTGCAACACAAAAAAGCCCTTCGGTGATCTGGTTCACAATATATTAAGCACAATATACTTAAACGTACTTAGGAAAAAATGAATCACCATAAAAGTGTTCCATTTGTACTATTTTGGCAGGGTTCCTTTCCGTAAACCACTCAGTAAATGAAGTACTTGGATTGACGCATGTTGTAAGTGCTAAATATTTCATCCGATTTCAAACAGGGAAGGACATGAAATAATGTGAACTCTCGGGAGTAGCTTGTGATGGCACTTTAATGCGTCTTGTGAGACACTTATGCAAACTTCAATATAGGAAAATCTTTAAGAACTTGTGCTGCTGAGAACAGTAAGGGGAGGCCTGGGGTCAGTGGAACTGTCCTGTCTGCTGTGGGATTAGTATTAGACCATTTCTTACCAACTGTGTGGGAGAGGAAGGAAGAGAGGGGGCAGAATTAAACCGTG
Organism: Mus pahari; assembly: GCF_900095145.1. Taxonomy (NCBI): domain Eukaryota; kingdom Metazoa; phylum Chordata; class Mammalia; order Rodentia; family Muridae; genus Mus; species Mus pahari. The sequence goes on from NC_034612.1 coordinate 37,144,406, forward strand.
AGGCTCTCCTGAAGGAGAATTAAAAGGGTGGAACTGAGGAGCAGATCGGGCCTTCAGTAGACCTGAGACTTCAGCAGGAAAGCTGGGAAGGGGAAAAAGAAGCCTGAGAGAAATCACAGAGGTCACTTCGGATTCCTACCAGCTTGCCTGTGCATGAACTAGGGGCTGGGTAAAAGTTTGTCAACGGTGAGGGTTTGGAATAATGCATGAGTTAACCAGACAGAAACCCTCACTAAGACCAGCCAGGCACATAAGAGCAGGCCCATCCACCTCCCTGGCCCCACCCCTTGCTGCTCCTTCTTCCTTAGAGTGGCACCACCTCCAATTCCTTAGGGAGGGTTTATCTTTCTAAGGCCCAATCATCCACATAGCCCTTCAACTAAACTTACAAAGGAAGGCATCAGTGATCCCCTACTCTGCAGAAAATGGCTAGTTTTTCCTCATCAATCTGACAGGTGACACCTTAGCTAAGAAATATGTAAGCCTAGTCTATCATTTTAAGTGCTTGTTTAAACCCATGTCTGAAAAAAAAAAAAAAAAAAGAGAATAGGTAAGTGCATTATTTTAGTGTTTTTACCTCATCCAATGCAACCAAAAATGTTGCCAATTCAAGATGTAATCGACATAAAAATTACTGAGGTTTTTATGGGTTTCCTATTTTACACTGTTGTATTTCTCAGCACAGGGAGGTCACATTTCAGAGCGCCACAGCCAAATATGGCTAGTTAGTACAGTACCAAGAACACAGGCCTGCACCACTTCAGAGCGCTTACTAGCTGGGAACTGTGTGATGCTGTCTCAGTTCTTAGATGAATTCTGTCTAAGGTCAGTGTCAGAACACTCTGTAGACACAGAATGGACAAAGGGGAAGGATGGGGCAGAAGGGCGGCCGAAAGAATTCCCAGAACTGAGGAAAGGCAGTGCAGGGGTGAAGACAAGCTGGAGAGAGGCTGAGGTGCCAGGAACAGCGGATGGACGCCAGATGCTTAAGCCAGGGCTCCAGATCAGACCATGAAGACAGCAAGCCTAGCGGATATTACTACCACAAGGAGGGGCGGATGGGACAGGAGCAGACAGACGGGCAAACTGTCTCTTTGAGGAGGATGGGCGCTGCGCTGCACTGGAAAGTGTGGGCCTAAGAAAGGGCTGGTGGGTGATCATGGGCAGAACAGGGACACGTGTTTAATGGGATATAAGTTCCTATTGTGGAAAACACCAAGGTACCAAATGAAGAGGAACTGGAAGCCAGGGGTGTGTAGTCATCCTGCTTTCAACCACTATCATCTCCTCCCTGAAAGGGCTTCTAAGATTTGAATCTCTCCAATGGTAGAAACCCTGTTCTTGGTGTTTCCGCGGTCAGCACCGATCACGTGGCACAGGCTTACAGATCTGGCAGGCAGACTTAAAGTTGAAAACTGAAGTTTAAAGATTGAAATCACACAGAGGAAAACATGGCAGTGTCACCACACTTAAAGATGACTTAAACGAAAGGTCCCACAGGATCAGAGCCAAGGTGACTTACATGGTTTAACTGATGAGGGAAGATTTTGATGAAGAATTAAATTTTAAGTTTAATTGAGGCTTTGTGGCCAAAATCTGATGGGATGGGTAAGTATTTCTTGAATTTACTAATAGCCAACATAAAAATCAACTTTTTTTTTTTAACCTAAGACTATGGCCCTCAAATTTTGGTTATAAACTTTTTACCACAGTCCACTTTTGGGTACCATATTATTTCAAAAACCTCCCCCCCCCCCCATAGCTCTTAGATAGACAGGATCTCTCTCTAGGACGCCCTGGCTGTCCTAGAACTAGGCATTTGTCTCTACTTCTCATTTCTGCCCAGACTAAAAAACTCCAAATTTTCACTCACACATTTTCTCCTGAGGGAAATGGCCTGTTGAGGTAACATTCTAAAACGCCCAGGCTGGGGCAATAGAACTATCTAATACCCAGCCTTCTCTGGACACATTTCTGCCTAGATCCTCAATTATCCCCACAGAGATGCCAGAGGCTCTCCCGGGGAGCTCTCCCAGTAACTAGGAAGCTGTGGTCAGTAACCTATGAACAAGGTTATGCCCTGTGTGTCATGCAGTTAATACTGAACTATGACACAGAGGTCATCTCTCCATTGGAGAACTTACCACACCCCACAGCTATGGCGGTGAACTGTGAAAAGCGAATAATTACAGCATCTCAGCTGGCTCAGACAACCATCAGTTCTTACCCAGTGTATCTTCTTAAAGGCATGCAAATACTGTAGGGCCTCTTGTCACAACACAGTCTCTTTTGTTTTCCCTCTGACCAAACATATGCAGAAAGACAGACCAAAGCTGGTGGGCTCATTCTTTCCTGTACACACACACACACACACACACACATTTTTTTTTTTTTTTTAACGTATCTGGGGAATTTACAGTGAATAAAACAGATGGAACCTTTGCTCTAGAAATTAAACAATCTAAAAGATAGAAACTCTAACACTTGGGTTTTTTTTTCAAGTCACATAAACTGGGCTTCTGAAAGGGGTTGTCACTCTGTAGTAGAGAACTGAAAGGCCCTCTGAATAACTCATTAGGCTAATAGCTCTCACCTTCAGGATCCAACCAGCCCCAAAGTTTACACGACCTCAGACCTGTCCTGTTTCTGCTGCCTGAGAGAAGCTAAAGAAGATCTGTTTTCTGAAACTTTCTAGGTCCTTCATCAGTCAAGCTTAGACCTGGCGAACACTACAATTACAGTCCTACGTGTGAGGTATGTGCGAATGTGTGTGAGTATGTGTGTGTAATTTTTCACTTGTCACCACTTTATTTTATTTTGTTTATTTTTTATTTTTCGAGACAGGGTTTCTCTGTATAACCCTGGCTGTCCTGGAACTCACTCTGCAGACCAGGCTGGCCTCGAACTCAGAAATCCGCCTGCCTCTGCCTCTGCCTCTCAAGTGCTTGGGATTAAAGGCATGTGCCACCACTGCCCAATGGCACCACTTTTAAGTTAACCTATGAAGTAAGACCTCTCCCATCATTCTTGCCTAGAAGAAGGCATATATGGAAGGATCTGCAGTTCAGGAAGCAAGGGGAAAATGTTGCACATTTCTGCATAGTAAGAAGGATTTGAGCTGGAAAGTTGGGGATGGGAGAGTGGTAACCAGAAAGCAGAAAGAGAGTAGGAATCAGAGCCAAGTGGTGTTGGAACTTGGGATTCTCCTTTGATGATGACCAAAATACATCCGGTGGGGTCAGGGTGGGCAGGCCAGGGTCTTGTTATGTAGCCCTGGCTGTCCTGAAACTTGAAATACAGGCCAGGCTGGCCTTAAACTCTGAGATCAGCCTGCCCCTGCCTCCCAAGAGCTGAGATTAAAAACGAGTGTCGCCACACCAAGGTGTGGTTTTGTCATTTCGTTTCTATAATTTGGAGGGGTTGTTTGTTTGTTTAGACAGGGTTTCCCATGTACCCCTGGCTGTCATGGCTCTCACTCTGTAAACCAGGATGGGCTCAAACTCAGAGATCTGACTGCCTCTGCCTCCCAAGGGCTGGGATTGAACCTGTGCCAACACCACTGGTACTGTTTTTGTAATTTTTAAAGTCAGGATTCCACTATGCACCCACAGGCTGGCCTCAAACTCAAGGCAATCTTCTTTCGTCACAGTCTCTGGAATGAATGAGATTACAGTTGTGTGTCTCCACACCCAGCTCTGAAACGCAGCTGCCATTCCACACAAACACCCCCAAACTCCGCCTTCCCCTGTCCCCAAGAGTTTACCACACACATCCAAAAAGACTTTATGCAAACACTTTTGCGTGCTCTCTTCTGTCCAGGCTTCTCGTGCGGTGTCTATCCAACATGCTGGGTTGACACGTCAGTCACGCATGTGGCAGCTCACTGAGCCCGAGCCGGACTTCCAAGTGGTTTAAACTGTTCCTTCTCAAGCCTTCACCATTCCACTACCTCACCAATACTGTTGTCACTAAAAGAACAACTAATATTTATTCAGCACTTGGAATGCACCACAGACTGTGTCAAGGGTATTACATGCGTAATTTCACTTGATCCTTAAACCTTACTAAACAGCACCATGACTATTTCCTGCCTGTTAGGGAATCAAAACCCAGATGGAATAGTAATTTGAAAGGCAACTGGAAGAACCCGACCCCTCTTTTGCCTCCATAAGCAGTTTTACTAGTCCCTCCCTCCAAAAAATTAGGAATCACAGGGTATAGTGGCACAGGTCTTTAATCCCAGCTCTCTGGGAGGCAGAGGCAGGCAGATCTCTGTGAGTTTGAGACCAGCCTGGTCTCCATAGTGAGTTCCAGGACAGTTAGAGTAACACTCTGTCTCTAAAACAAAAACAGAAAACAGACAAACAAACTAACACACCAGGGATTATCTTCCATTGCTCCTACCTAGTCACTCACTTACGAGTCCGCCCCTCCTGAATGCCACACCAGCTTTCTTCAGACTGATGATGACAAGCTCTGGTTGAGGTTTTACTGAGCCAGGGCCACAACTGTTTTTTTTTATTTTTTTCGGGTTTCCAAATCCTACCAGACTAAAACATTAAAGAACAAAGAGGGGGGTAATAAACCCTTTGCAAACACAGATCATATGCACAGAGACTACACAGTAGCAGCCCCAGTCGGTTTCTCACTTATTGTCTGGCCCCCCACTGTCCTCCAGTCAGTTGCAGTTATCTTTATGGAATGCAAATCTTACCACAGCATCTTCCTGCTTGAAAGGAACACCTCACTCTCACTGACTGGATGAAGCGTCCAAATGTCTTGAGATGATACACAAAATCCTTTCTTTTTATTATTTCAACAGATATCTAAGGGTCCACTTGTAGAACGTACCATGAACCCTACCTAAGATGAACAACAAACCAGCCCCCACCCCCATTACTTTAGCCCCAGTGTCCTTTGGATGAACAATATACACAGCAGATGATGTCGCACTCTACGGCTACAAGCATTTAGGATGTTCCCAGAGAAAGCCCATGCCAATTTGAAGACGGCCTAGGATTTCTCTGGCACATTCTAGGCAGAAATGATTGTAAGTTCCCACATTCAAACTCCTTTCAGGTAATGGACTAAGAAGTGTACAGACACTGAGCCACTTTGGGCAAGAAATTCCCTTTCACCCATGTCTGGAAAGTCATAGATGCGGAGTAGCTGAGTGTTTATACAATAAAAAGGTTCAAACTTGAAGATGAGAGGAACAAAACGTGGACTTAGTGGATGGACTGAATTCAAAGCAATGTGAATTCTAGAGCTGCTTTGACTTGGCCTACATCTGACCCCTCTGGGAAAACTCACATGGAATTTGGACAGGCTAAAACGGCAAAACCTTGTTAGCTCAACAATGATCCGAGGGCCAAATAGGACACCAGGTTCCCCCACGTTCCTTCTTTACCTGCCAAAGTCCTTTTCTCCAAAGGTGTGGGGGAGGGTGTTCAAACCTATCAAAGCAAACAGGATTGACCTACTGAGACCCAACTGCGTCTGTGCTGTGTCATTGAACAGGCTAGAGAAAAAGCAAATTGTGTCCTGGGAAGGAGGCCAATGTCTAAGTACTGTGACTGAAAAGAATGTGACATTCTTAAAGTGAAGGCAGTTTGGATAAACTGGAGCTCAGGGTTGCCTCCAACTACCCTTGCCATTGGTTTCTGGGATTTTTTTTTTTCCCCAAAGAAAAACTGGCGGGGTGTGGGGCACACGCCTTTCTAACCCCACAGCACTCAGGAGAGAGGCGGATCTCTTTTGAGTTCCAGGCTAGCCAAGGCTACAGAGTGTGAAAAAGAAAAAATTGATTCGATAAAGCCATGCGGAAGCGTCCTTAAGGCTCCTGGCAAACACCCACTCTTAAATGCAAACGGAAATACTAGAACACTCCATTAAAAAGTCCTTGCGTGAAACGTGGCAGAAAGCTTTGAAAAGCCAGCGGTGTCTTTCCCAAGAGGTGCTTTGTGCGCAAATGCTTCCAAATCGGGACTCGTATTTTGGAAATTATACCCCCTACGCTCCCAAACATGTCAAATCTGAAGAGAAAGGTGAGAATTCCGCACCCCCACCCCCCGCAACAGGCTGGGGCAGGGAGGAGGGTGTCCTCTCTGCTCATCCTTTCCAGGGAACAAAACCAGAGAGGGCAGTTAGCTAGCGCCACTCTGGCTCCCGACAACGTGCAGACGCAAAGTGCAAGAACTCGTCCCCAAACCTCCATGTCTTCTTGAAAAGCGAGAGGCGCACAGACCTGGAACCCGCACCCGCACCGGGCCGGGCCAGACAGCACGCGGCCCCCAGTGGGTCCCCAGATGGTCCCCCCCCCCTTTACCCTGACGCCACACCCCGTCACCGCCCGCACCTGAGGCGAAGTAACTCACTGAGGAAAAGCGCCGGGCTCCCCGCGAGAGCGCTGACGAGGACGCCGCCCGGCTCCGCTCCGCCGGGACTCGCCGCCGCCGATTTCCCGGCGAGAAGCAAAGTCCGGCCAAGACTTTACTTCTCAACCGCCCCTGCTGCCTTTCCCCTCGGGGGCGAGCGCCGAGGCCCAACCCGACACGCACCTGAGCCAATCAACGGCGGACGAAGGCGGGACTAAGAGCGGACTCGGAGCCTCTCGACCAATCAAGGAGTTCGAGGGGCCGGGTCGGCCCTGCTCATCACCCCCGTGTTAGAGTGAGCGCGTTCCGCCCTCCGCCATCGCTCCCGGCCGGATTCTCCCCCTTAGACCCGGAGAGAAGACGCTCGGGAAGTGTCTGCGTGCATCCCTGGAGCGCCGCGCCGGGCGTGGGACAGCTGAAGGGAGGGGAGGGCTGCGGGACCAGGCTGAAGGAGAACAGGTAGCGCGGGGCGGCTGACGTGTAGGTGTGCAGGGCGAGGGGACAGCTGGGCGGGGCGGGGACCCAGCCTGGCCAGGGTCAGGTGGGAGCTGGGAGGATGCACCTGAGGAGAAGGGCGGTTCCTTGGGATCAAAGGGAAAAGGAGCTGCCAGTCCCACAGCGTGAGCTCCGGAGGAAGGAGGGCGGTGCTCCAAACTCTCACTTCTCTCCCAAAAGAAAGACCATCGCAGCCCTTGCACCTAGTGGAGACGTACAATTGCACCCCAGGGAGAAAATAAAAACCCCACTGTATCGTCAGGAAAGTCATCTTTTGCACAACAAGTCTCCCTGCTTTTTCAAGGTGCCCCACGAAGGACCCCCGAGGACTCAAGTCCTGGGAAGAGCCAGCCCTGGGGCAATCCGGTTCCTGGAGAGCCAGGCAGGCCAGAGATCCGACTCCGACCCTTTTTAAATAGCAGGTGTCTCGGGGCGACAGGTGGGAGCCTGTGCTCGTCGGTGGCACTCGGGGACAAGCGGTGCACGGCGGCTGACTAGCTTCCGCAGTTCCAGGTGAGCGGTCCGGCCCGGCCCGCGCCTGGGCGTGTCCGGGGGGCGGGTCTCGGTTTAGACCCGCCCACCAGAGGGCCCTGTCGCGCCGCTGCGGCTCCGCCCCCCTCCTTCCGTCATCCGCTTCTTCCGTCGGTGGTTTCTTCCTTCCTGCCTTGTCCCGCACCTTTCGCGACATGGGGAAGAGCTTCCATTTCGCCAGCGCCACCTGAGGATTTCCTGGAGCCGCCCCACCCCTTACCTCCCCGCGATGGAAGACGATCAGGAGCTGGAGAGGTAAGGGTGAAGGAGAAGAGTGGAGTGGGGCGGCGGGTCGGGCCAGCGAAGCGGGTGGCGAAGGGGCACGCGGCCCGGCGTGGCGGCTAGGCCTGACCCCAGGCGCTGGGGAAGGGAGGGGAGAGAGTAGAGCGGGCCGTTGGGAAGAGGGAGGAGCCGTGGGTTTATTTATAACAGAAAAAGCCCAGAGGGATGCGAGCCATCCGGGAGGGGAGGGAAGTTGGGGATCCAGCTGTAAGTCCCAAACTACCACCCCACCCCCCATTAGAACTGCCTCGTGTAAGCTCACGCACCGGGCCAGCCGTCCCGAGTGGCGATCCTGGCGTGTTAAGTTGGCTAAAGTTACTGCAACTCCGCTCAGTGCAGACTGCTCGTAAATTCTCTCTGCCCACCAAATTCTCCTTCCTGTTAAACTTTCCACTTCCTTTGACTTAGTCGTTTCCTTACCTCTTTTCACATGGAAAGGCCGCATCTGAGCCTGCCACCCTGATAACTTGTGGTTGCCATTTTTATGCTAAAGCAATCGAGTTTTTTATGCCTGTCAACTCCCTTTTCATCTTGCAGCAGGGCCTACCCTATTGTAACTCTGCCCCTTTCTTTTGCTCCATCGGAAGAAAGATTTTTGCAAACATTTAACTTAGTGTTTTGTTTTTGTTTTTGTTTTTTTCTGAGATGACACTCCGCCCCCCCCCCTTTGCTGGTGTCAAATGAAGTAGGGAAAAACTGGAGTTAAATATCTATGGCTAGAAGTGTGGAGGCAGGAAAATGAGGCAGTGGATCATAAAAAGTTAATCAGAAAACGATATTCCATATGATCTTATTCTTACAAAAAAAAATATGTGTGTAGAAAAATATCAGGATTGAAGACCTCAATGGCTGAAGGCGAGAGGAAGACAGCCCTGGAAATGGTCCAGGCAGCTGGAACAGATAGACAGTGTGTGACATTTGTCCTGCACGAGGAGGACCATACACTAGGAAACTGTCTGCGGTACATAATCATGAAGAACCCGGAAGTGGAATTTTGTGGTTACACTACGACCCATCCTTCAGAGAGCAAAATTAACTTGCGAATTCAGACCCGGGGTGCCCTTCCAGCTGTTGAGCCGTTTCAGAAAGGCCTGAATGAGCTCTTGAATGTCTGCCAGCATGTGCTTGTCAAGTTTGAGGCCAGCATAAAGGACTATAAAGCTAAGAAGGCAAGCAAAAAGGGACCCACATTCTAGTCCCTCGTGCAGGGTACAAGCAGGACTACCCTCAGGACGGTGCAGAATCCAGAATTTGTGATTGCAGCATGTTCTGTCCTGTAGGAAAATGTGGCTCTAGCTATTGACCCATTACAGCTGTTGGAATCTCTGCAAGTATATTTGCCTAATAAATTCTCTCTTTTGTTTAAACTAGTTTTGAGTGGTTTCTCTTCCTTGAATCTAGATGAACCCCAAGGATGGTGTCACCCCTTAATTGAACCAACACTAAAAGTGAACAAACAGATAATTGGGCCAAGGTAGGGGTTTTGATCACAGATTTTTTTTTTTTTTTTTTTTTTTTGAGACAGGGTTTCTCTGTGTAGCTCTGGCTGGAACTCACTTTGTAAACCAGGCTGGCCTTGAATGACTCAGAAATCTGCCTGCCTCTGCCTCCCAAGTGCTGGGATTAAAGGCGTGCACCACCACCGCCCAGCTTGATCACAGATCTTAAAAAGTCTATTTATTTCTATATGATTGAGATGCTAAGAAAAGGAGAGATAAAATAGAACAAGATCCAGGAGAGTGTGATTAAAAGGGGCTGGAAAGAAGACTGGCAGAGGGACTTGATTTTTTTTTTTTTAACATTTTACTTACTATTTGTGGACACAAACATGCCATGGCACACAGATGGGAGTCTGTCCTCTCCTTCCATATCGGAGCCACTTGGTGATTGCTGGGCTTGGCAGCAAGCACCTGTACCCACTAAGCCATCCCACCAGTTTGTTTTTTTTTTTTTTAATTAATGTAAATGCATCTTTTGATACGATTAGTAGACTACCTTGAGGGTGAAGATAATAGGAAGTGCTCTTCAGAATTTTAATTGGTATCAGGCTCTACTTTGTAGCACTAGTAGGGTAGATGTCAGTTTACTGCTTGAATTCCAGAACACTAATGAAATGTATAGGTGCAACATGAGTAAACCAATTTTTAGTAGGCTTTGTACAGGCATGTTTGTGTGCATATGCATGTATGCATATGGAGGCCAGAAGTTCCATAAGGATGGTTCATCAGGAGCCAGCAACTTACTTCGGTTTGGTTGGTTTTGAGGCAGTTCTGCTAACTAGCCCTGGCTGACTGAGAACACACAGGGTAAGCTTGCCTTTGCCCTAGTTTCTCACAAGCTGGGTTAAGGGCGGTTGTCAGTTAGGCTAGGCTACCCCAGGAACCCACCTATGTCTGTCTCCTGAGCACTGGTTGGTTGCAAGCTTAACAAACCCACCCAACTTCTTTAATGTAAGTTCTGGAGATTAAAATCAGATCCTTGATTTTGTAGCAAGTGCTTCAGCAACTGAGCTGTCTCTCCAGCTCCAACTTTAATTATTGGAGAGACTGGGATTACCAGGTAACAATTGTAGTAAATCTTTAGGTAGGTGTATTATTAAATAGAGCCCAGGGTTATAGAGAAGAGAGAATATTTGATAGAAAGTCAGGATTTGGAAGAGCAGAATTCTGTACGGAAGAAATGACATTTTGGGAAACTTAAAATATTAACAAAGCATATCACATCCAAGAGTCATCTGGTTTATCTCTAATCCTGTCTTGTAAGTTTCCTACCCAGGTGTGACTTAATTCACCTGAAATATCTGTACGCCCTTGAGCAGAGTCACCTCACGCTCTAGAGCTTTGTTGCTTTGGGGTCTTTGGTGATGCTTATCTTCAGTCAGAACCCCATTGTCTGCCAGGGATGATGGTGCATGCCTGTAACCTCAGCATTAAAAAGATGCAAACAGAATTGCAAGTTGAAGACCAGACTGACTGTATAACAAGAGCTTGCCTCAGAAAAACATCACCAATATACTGAAGATATGGGACCCTCGGCATATGCCTTTAATCCCAGTACTCTGGAGGCAGAGGCAGGGGGATCTCTGTAAGTTTGAGGCCAGCCTGGTCTTGAGAGTGAGTTAGGAAGGCCAAGGCTACATAGAGAAACTGTCTCGAAAAGCCAAAAACAAAGAAAGGAACCTTTAAGCTATATTTGACCTCTTCTGCCCTGTCAAGAGCCTGTATTTCCTACACTTGGCCCACTTTTTAAAGAGATAATTTTGTACTCATTGAGTGCCTGGATGGTAGCAGGCCTTGAAACAGATAACTGCAGGGACTTGTTTTTATTTTTTAAAAAAGGGTTTTCTCTGTAGCCCTGGCTGTCCTGGAATCCCATGCCTGGGGATTAAAGGTGTGAACTACCACTGCCTGCCTCGGCAGTAGAAATTTTTGAAATCGTAGTTCTGTGAAAGAATCAAATACAAGGCCAGGTAGAGAACTTGAGAAGTATCTGCTTTGAGCAGAGAAACCAGGGAAGGTCTTCCAGAGATTGTAGGACAAGAAGGAGGTGGCTGTGCAGAGTGGAGAGCAAAAGCATGCTTGTGGGGGAAACGGGAGCTGTCCTGAAGTAGAAGCTAAATGTTGGAGAACCGAAAGATTTGCATGATTTAGTATAGCAGCTAAGGAGAAGGGCCTGTCCTCCTGATTCATTGAGGAAAAGAGCTGGAGTGATGTGTTATTTCAATTACAGTGTGGGATGACGGGGCACATGTAGCAAAGCCAGACCAGAAGTTTCCCAAAATGTTGATACACAACAATAGGGAGAAGGGTGAAATCCTAGGAACGGGATGTGGAAGATACAGAACCAGATGTTTCCATCTCTCATCTAGGATGGGGGCCAATTAATAATACAAGGAGCTTAAAAGTCAACTATTGTGTTGTGAGGATTACAGGCCATGGGAGAGATCTAAGCAGAAAGTAAACTTTGTGAGTCCTGATCATAAAGATGTAAGTCAACAGAGTTACAACAGAAAGTGATAAGGAAGGAGCTGGGAACCAAGCCTGAGGCAACCCCAGTGTTCAAGCCAGGCTAAAGAATAACTGAGGAGATAGTAAAGACTGCTGCTGGAAGTAGAGCTGTGGAAGCCAGGGAAAGTGATGCTGAGTAAATCAGCCCCGCAACACGGGAGAAAAGGTCCTTGGAATTAGCACAGAGGCTGCTAGTCTGGGCCAAATTCATCCGGGTCTAAGGATAGGACTCTGCTAGGGAATGGCTTGGTTTGAGTTTTCCAAAGATAAAATATACATGGCCATTACTGTGGTATATTTAGTTGGCAACAAAGATGATGCAAGTTGAGTTAAGATAAAGAATATTCTAGGGTGGGGAAGATTCAAGAAAACCAATTTTCAAGTAGGGAAATTGGAAGGTGTAAGAGTCCAGTTAGAGAAGACAGTGTATCGACTGGTGAACACCTCCGGATCTCACAGTTTCATTGCGGAAAAGGGTTGTCACTCATGCTGTGGCATGAACTGTAAATCCGTTTAAGGTGGCCATAAACAGGCTCACATAAAAAGTGTCTGTAGAAGGCAGATAGGCTCAGGGAGAAAATAGGATAATCAGGAGTGCCACATGTGGGGAAGGAACTGTGCTGTCTGTAGGAGCTCGAGGGCTGAGAGCGAGTTTTGGGTGTTGGTGCACCCTCTTAATACCTGCAGGCAGAGGCTGGTAGAACTCTGAATTTGAGGACAAGCTGATCTGTATAGTGAGTTCTGGGCCAAGGCTGTGAAAGAAAGGACAGGGAGAACGGGGGAGACAGATTTATACTTGAGTCATATTTATTTATATAAACTGAAAAAAAAAAAAACCTCACTACCTCACTTACTCTTTAATGACATTGCGCTCAAACCATTGCAGTGTTAATGATTCAAGATCAGAAGTTCTGCTTGGCAATAAAATCCTGTGCCCTCGAAAGAGCTAATCATTAAGTACTATGCCTATATGCCAAAGGCTTTTAATATCTAATAATTCTGAGTATCTATCTGGCTTAGCACTTGCCATTTTCAAAGCACTTTACAAACTAGTTCTAAATTACGTATAGCAGTAACATTTAAGTGCCCTAATTAATTGACATAATACAGGTTTGTGCAGCATCTGTAGAGAAGGAAAAGTGTCTATATACAAAGTGATCCATTTAGTTGTTACCCATACATAGCATCTTGCATTTCAAGAGATAGGAAAACGTATTGGATTCCATGATTAACAATTCTTCTTTTCAGTTCATTTATTAAGATTAGTGTCCAGGGGGAAGGGTCCGTGATTGACAATTCTTTTAAGTCCATTTATTAAGATTATAGTGTCCAAGCCAGGCGTGGTGGCGCACGCCTTTAATCCCAGCACTTGGGAGGCAGAGGCAGGCGGATTTCTGAGTTCGAGGCCAGCCTGGTCTACAGAGTGAGTTCCAGGACAGCCAAGGCTATCAGAGAAACCCTGTCTCGAAAACCAAAAAAAAAAAAAAAAGATGATAGTGTCCAAGGGGAAATTATTGAAAAAGAATTTTAGTTGAAAGAAATATTTTGAGAATGAGGTTTGAGACGGTCTCTATATAGCCCTGGCTGTGCTAAAACTTACTGTGTAGAGCAGGCTGGCCTCAGGCTCACAGAGATCCACCTGCCTCTGCCTCCTGAGTGCTGGGATTAAAGGTGTGCCGCCACACTCAGCTAATAAAATAGTGTATATTTTTAGAAGATTATAGTCTTCCAGGTCTTTAGACAAAAGTCGTATTTCTGGTTAGCTTCATTTATAGATTCCAATGATCTTTGGAACATCCTTCAAATAGAGCCCCCAAGAAATGCTTCTAGTTCCACCAGCCTACTTTCAAAGATCTGTAATAACTCCAGATCTAGCCTATTCTGATCAAATTCTTTTTTTTTTTTTTTTTTTTTTTTTTTTGGCTTTTTCGAGGCAGGGTTTCTCTGTGTAGCCCTGGCTGTCCTGGAACTCACTCTGTAGACCAGGATGGCCTTGAACTCAGAAATCTGCCTGCCTCTGCAGGGATTAAAGGTGTGCACCACCACGCCTGGCTCTGATCAAATTCTTAATACTGTATTTTCTTTTGCTGCTTTAGCTTTTATAAGACATGTGATACAGCTGCTGTTTGGGTCTGTTTGTTTCAAGGATGGAATGCTTATTCCCGCTAGCCTACTCTGGATCTCACACTATCTACACAGCAAGTAAGGCCCGATAGCACCATCCTGAGAGTTAGTGGGGGTAGAGTCTAATGAGTCCATTCTGACAAGCCTTCTGTGGTTTGGGTGGGGCAAATAAGTTGTACATAGGAAAAAGAAGACTTTGTTTTAATGTGTGGTGTTGCATAGGTAAGTATGGAACATAAAATGTAACAGATAAGGGCTGGAGAGGTAGCTCAGCAGCTAAGAGCACTGACTGCTCTTCCAGAGGTCCTGAGTTCAATTCGTAGCAACCACATGGTGGCTCACAACCATCTGTAATGGGATCGGATGCCTTCTTCTGACTCATTATATATAAATGCATTAACAAATCTTTAAAAATTAACAGATAAGACAGGATTGAGGCAGTCACTGTTTTGTGCACTCCCACATGCTCTTGGGATGCGAACCGAGGCGCAGAGGACTGAAAACGAGGCAGGTGTGGTCTGCTTTCCAGGAACTCGGGAAATACTCGTTAGTAGCTTGTGAGCGAAGTCTCAGTGTTCAGAGATGTATGGCTTTCCGCTTTCCTAATATAAAGGAGCTGTTAGCTGGGCCTGGTAATTCTCTCTCTCTCTCTCTCTCTCTCTCTCTCTCTCTCTCTCTCTCTCTCTCTCTCTCTCTCGCCTAGTAGTACTCATGTAGGAGGGTCTCAAGGTCATGGATAGCCAGGACTACAGCAAAACATCAAAGCCCAACCTGAACACCTCAGTGAGACTATGCTCACGCCATGGGACAGCACCACATGTAGCTCTGTGGTACAGTCCTTGCCCTAGCATGTATAGGTCTGCACCTTGATTACCACCCGGGGGGTATAGGAGCGGAGGGGGGAGCAGCAATGAAGCTTGAGTCAGTACATGCCATAAACTGGTCTTTCATCCCATATCTGTGTGGCGAGAATAGCAGAGTCAGCAGTGAGTTCAAACCACTTAATAGAGCAGGTATGGTAGACTAGCAACATAGATGGAGGACTGGAGACTTAAGCATCAGATACAAGGAACTTCTAGAAAAGAAATCTAGATTCTGTATGGTAAAGATGCAGAGAGAACACAAACTTCTCTGGAGCCTACATCCATGTTCACTTAGTCAGAGGCTTTTCAGCCACTCCCTCACAACCAAAAACCAGTAAGGCAAGATTTACCTCTCCCAGGGCCTGTCCTACTAATAAGAGTTAAACAATTCAACTGCTCCAAATCCATCTCCCTGCCAAGCATGTCAGAATAATTGGTATCTTTTAAAAAGGATGCAAATCTAGGGCTTCCAGGTGTAAAACCAGAGGTGGGAAGAGAGGGTCAGGGAAGCGAGCTGGCTGCTGCCGGGTTCGTCTCTTCCACGGAAACAGTTCAGCCAGGCCTGGTGGTGTACAAAGCGATCCCAGTCCTTGAGAAGCCAAGGCAGGAGAATGGAGAATTTGAGGCCAGCCTGTGTCACAAAGCAAAACCTTGCCTTCAAAATATAAATACTCATTTGTTAAATAACTATTGAGCACAGGGATATAGCAGGAAACAAAGTTGGCCCTGCATGCAGCTTAGTTCTAATGGCACAGAGAAGCAATAAATACATGTTACCAATCAACATTAGTGGTTACTGTGATTATTATAATATTGGTAGGTAGGTCGAACAAGCAGGTTGATTTGTTTATCTTCTTGAGTGAAAATCGTGGAACAAACAAAAACTCAGTTGCTCTGTGACTTTAGCCCCAGGGAGCACTGTAAAGAGGTCTGGTGGGCTCCCAGTCCATTTCAAGCTTATAAGAAAAGCCATTCTGAAATAGCATCCCTATTAATAGCATATGCATAACAATCAAAAAGAAGTGGATTGGATTTCTTCTCTCTTCAAGAAATTAAGACTGCTGGAACATTCACACTCTTTCCCACACTTGGAAACGAGGCGGGAATGACAGGGTCTGCAGCAGATGAGCGCCTGGTGCAGTGCCAGGTGTCTGCAGTGTTGGTTGGAAGCCAGGGCTCAATCTAGGCCAGTGAGCAGAAAACTGCGTAAAGTAGACCATATGTAGGCCTCAGTCAGTAATTCCTGCTTCTTGTAAGTCATCTTTTCTACCTGCATCAAAAAAGTTCCAGCTGGGTGTGGTGGCACACACCTTTAACCCCAGCTCTCTTGGGAAGCAGAGGCAAGCAGGAATCTCTGTGAGTTCAAGTCTAGTCTGTGCTGTACAGAAAGACCCGGAGAGAGGCAGAGAAGAATATGTATAAGGAGCCTGTGAGAAAAATCAATCTGCTTAGAACATCTGAGGAAGAGGCAACCAGGTTGCTTAACTATGTGAGATTGGGTTTCCTTCCCTTTTCAAGGGGAAGAAACTCTGCTCTGAGTCTTTTTTCCGTATTCTGTAAGGGCCAAGATCGAGAACTGGGGTGAGAAGGTCTTGTGGCCCTACCACTTGCAGGCTTTTCCGAACCTCTGGTTTTCTTATCTATAAACTGGGTGAATAATAACACTCATTTGATAGGATTATTATAAAGAATAAATGAATTAAAACAGCACAGTACTTAGAAGATACACACTCTCAGATGTCATCTACTGTATTGGTAGTCAGTCAATGCAGGTAATGGCGTCCACAGGCTGTGTCTTGTTATCTATGGGTATATCAGGGCTGGCTTAAGTCCCATCTTTCCATACTGTCAATGTAACTGTCTACCGTCAGTCACTGGCCTGGCTAGTTTTATGTCAGCTTGATGCAAGTTGCAGTCATCTTGCAGGAGAGACTCACAATTGAGAAAATGCCTCCATAAGATCAGGCTGTAGGGCATTTTCTTAATTAGTGGTGTGGGAGGGCCCAGCTGTTTGTGGGTGGTGAGACTCCTGGCCTAGTGGTTCTGGGTGCTATAAGAAAGCTGGCTAGTCTGATGGTGGTGGCACATACCTTTGATCCTAGCACTCAGGAGACAGAGGCAATTGAATCACTCTCTGTGATTTCAAGCCAGTCAGGTATACATAGTGAGTTCCAAGACAGCTAGAGCTACACAATGAGACTCTGTCTCAAAAACAAAACTATAGGGAGGGAGGGAGGGAGGGAGGGAGGGA
>NC_034612.1:37161630-37166992 GCF_900095145.1 Mus pahari
AGAAAGAAAGAAAGAAAGAAAGAAAGAAAGAGAATATACCCAAAAGGCAAACAAAAAGAAGAGCAGTCTGAGCAAGTTCCGAGGCACAAGCCAATCCAGTAAGCAGCACTCCTCCATGGTTTGTGCATCAACTCCTGCCTCCAGGTTCCTGCTGTGTTCTAGGATTCACTGTGGTATGGAAGTATGACTGAAATGACCCTTTTCTCCCCAAGTTGCTTTTGGTCATGGTGTTTCATCACAGCCACAGAAACCCTAAGTAAGACAATCATCTCTCAGCCACAAGGGGCTTTTTCTTTTGTTTGTTTGTTTGGTTTGGTTTTTCTAGACAGGGTTTCTCTGTGTAGCCCTGACTGTCCTGGAACTCACTCTGTAGCCCAGGCTGGCCTTGAACTCAGAAATCCGCCTGCCTCTGCTTCCCAATTGCTGGGATTAAAGACGTTCGCCACCACGCCCAGCTCGACAATCATCTTTCATAGACACCTGACTTGTTTCCTGTCTCAGGGCTTTGTCCCTTGTCCCATTCTTACCTAAGATTCTCTTCCCTTACCCTTTCATACGGTCTGCCCACAGCAAGGCAGTTTGCTCAGGGACACCACCCTTGACCGCGGTGTTGATTGCTCATTTCCATGTAGCTAGTTAGCCCAAGACCTAGGGACTGGAAACAAACTCTTCTGTGTTTCTGTGGATCAGGACTGCTGGTAGGGCTTAGCCAAGTGCTTCAGAGTCAAGGTCTCTGAGAAGACTGCAGTCTACAGTTCTGGGGCTTGCATGGAGGAGGACTTGTCCGAGGCTGACGTCAGGGACTGCCTGGTAACCTTGGCTGCTTGTTTCTCCCAGAACAACTACAGACGAGAGGGGGCACTGCTACACTAAAGCTGTCGTGCTCTGTATTCCCAAATCTCAGAAGTGACACCTCACCCATCCCACTGGTAAACATGAATCAGTATATCCAGGCCACACTGCAGAAGTGGTTCTTCCAGAGTTACTTGGAACGTTGGCAAGTGAAGCCACAGGGCCACTTTAGAGGTTGCCACTGCAGTGACCTCTCAAAAGCATCTTACATCCTCAAGAAAACCTGCCTTGCAGCCGGCTGTGGTGGCGCACGCCTTTAATCCCAGTGCTTGGGAGGCAGAGGCAGGCGGATTTCTGAGTTCGAGGCCAGCCTGGTCTACAGAGTGAGTTCCAGGACAGCCAAGGCTATACAGAGAAACCCTGTCTCAAAAAAAAGCCAAAACCAAAACCAAAAAAAAAACAAAAAAACCTGCCTTGCCTTGATGGCTTTTCCTGAGTTTGTTCCTTCACAGCTCACACATCATTCAGTGAGTTGGGATGGACTTATTTATCGTCTCTTTAACTATAAACTGTGGAGGCAGAGTGCCTGGTTTGCAGTGAATGAGTGGCAGTGTGTGTGATGATTGCCAGCTCTCCATGGAGAGGAAAAATCCTAAAGGACTGATAGTTGCTAAGGACGTGATTTCGCGTACTCATCAGGAGAACGAGTGAGTGTTTGTTGAAGACTCATCTCGGTGTGCGGGAGGCACTCAGAGTGCGAGGCATCATTTCTTCTAACTCTTAATTGCAAGCTCTTTCCCCAAACCCCTCCCTGCAGGTCCCCCTGCCTCTGTAGTACTTCCTGCCTTCAAACTTAAATACGTGTGTGTGTGTGTGTGTGTGTACATACAGATAGACAGTTAGATAACTATATACAAATAATTTACATATTCATTGGCTGTTTCCTCTTATCCACCCCCCCACACACACACACACACAATCCAGTACACTGTAGCATAAAACTCAGTGTAAAGATTTTTGTCTGAATGGTCACTGATGTGCCCATTAGTGCCTTAAAACACTGCCTGGCCTATAGTGAATGCTTGGGAAGGGGAACTCTTTTTTTTATTATTATTATTAAATGTCCCAAGAGCTGAACTTGGATTTCAAAGGTTGGAATAACTGTTGGGTCAGTTTGTAGCCACGTGTCTATAGCTCCATAGTCTGTCATACGGACAATAAGAGACTGGCCTATCCGGGAGTTCATTGAGGTTGAGGGTGGCCATGGTTAGACAAAGAATGTCAGGGAAGTAACCCAGGCAGTGGTGGCGCACACCTTTAATCCCAGCATTTGGGAGGCAGAGACAGGCGGATTTCTGAGTTCGAGGCCAGCCTGGTCTACAGAGTAAGTTCCAGGATAGCCAGGGCTACACAGAGAAACCCTGTCTCGGGGAGAAAAAAAAAAGACAAACAGACTCTTGCATCCCTCCCTTGCATCCTCATGGATGTTTAGTGAATAGATGTTCATTTCTGCCTTAATTATAAGTTTCCTTTATTCTTGAGACTGTCATTCATGAATATAATGAAATATGTGCCCTCTATCCCTCCATCTCATTCTAACACGCTCTCCTCCCAACTCCATATGATTTTTTCTTTTTTAATAACCCACTAAGTCTATGCAGTCTGTACTGCCCATGCATGGCTGTGGGACCATCCATTGGAGCATGTGTGATGCTTCCCCAGTAGCTATCAAGTGCCAGTGGCTCCACATTAAAGGTGAGGCCTGGGGAGCGCCTGCTCTCAGCCGTGCCGCCATCCTGACTGGCTTCATTCTGCGTGGGTAACCACAACCACTGCGACTCCATAGTAAATAGCCTTGTCGTGATCAGAGGCAGCATCTCACCGCACTCCTCCCTGTCCTCCGGGTCTGACATTCTCTCTGCCTCCTTTCTCAAGATATTCCCTGAGCTCTCCGGGAGCCAGGGCTGGCGATGACAGATATCCCGTTTAGGGCCGAATACTCGGTCTCAGCGTTTTGATCAGTTAATGTGTCTCTGCATTGACTGCTGCCTGCTGCAAAACAGAAACTTTCCTGATAAGGTTGAGAGCATCCCAGATATGTGGCTATAAACACAAATATCTAGAAAGCAGTTTAACAATGTTACAATTTAGTGAACTAAAAATAACAGGTTCTACCCTTGTGCCTATGATCTCTCCAGCTATGCGCATTTGACCAAGATTAAAGTACCAGACATGAAATTCTTGCTGTGGAATGGGCCTCAGGTCCAATCAGAAAATGAGAGTGACCCTCTAACAGTACTACCACGATTGCACTAATAGGTCCATCTTGCCTAGGCAGGTTGGCATTATGGCATACAGTGTCTAGCGCTGGGTAAAGGTACCGATGTCTTTTCTCTCCCAACAGCCTGCGTAGATAGCACCTTCTGACATGGAACACTAGCCAGCAGGAAGGACATTTCTTGCTTGGTTTGAGACTGTTTTTCCTAGCCCTGTAGCCAAATAGGGTCTTAGCATGTAGTTATTATGGAGGTAGCCAAGGGCAATGGTAATAGCCTGTGTTGTTTTAGAGACCTCTGGGGCCTGCCTCACCAATAACTCGTAGGGAGGTACCCCATGCCTTGCACTGCAGTTTTCATTTAATAGCCTGTGTCTTCTGGGAGCGGCATTGCATAAGTGTTAGTTTCTAACCAACTGGGATCCCAGAATAAGTTGTAATTGGAACTCAGCGTTCAAGGATCACGCATCATTGAGATTCCTCATTTAAAGTGGTTTCAAATCCTGGGTTGCTTGCTTACACTGTTCTGCATACTTAAGCATAAATCTTGGTGCTAAGAATACTTAGCAGGATTTTTCTTCAAAAGTGATTAATCTATGAAATTGGAGACATAAGTTTCAATTAGCACTGCATTCCAAAGATGAGGCATGGAGCACATCTTCTTTGTCAGAGTAAATGAGTTGGATTTACGTTCCGTATCAGATTCTGTGATCTAAGCATTCAGGCTTGATGCTACAATTTTATTTCTGTCTTCATGTGAAGATTATACTTTGCCCGTAAATGGATAGTGAAAATGGGGGCTTTAGAAGCTTATGAGTAGGAACCTTGATTGAAAATGTCTTTAGAATTGTCAACCTAAGGGTGTGTCCCTGCCTGCTGCCCAGACTTGAAGCAGGCAAAGCAGAAGGTTCCCCTCCTGTTGGCTTGTTCCAGTGGGCCATGCTTCTCTGAGCTGTGTGCTTCCCAGCAAGCCAAGACTTGAGAGAGCCAACTCGGCTTATTTCTAGCAAAAAGCAGATGGCCTCCTACCATGTAGCTCTGACTGCAGAGGGAGGCTGACTCAAGTAGGGAAACCAGTTTAACCCTCCTTTCAGAGTTGATGGCATCCTACCTCTAGGAAAGGAAACTGAGGCCTGTACAAGTTAAGGGAGCTGACTTAAGTCAGACAGCTAGCAGGTTTTAGCCATGCAGAGGCCGGTGACTTACAGTCTGCCTCAGAACCCTTGTAAGCTCGGTTTGTGAAAATACAATATTTCAATCTTATTAAGCTTTATGGGCATCATCTTTAAATGAATTCATTTTAACTTTTTCACTTACATTTTCCCAAAACACCTCTTGAAAAGCCTCAGAAATACGGGAATTATCTTCATGGATGAGTAAAAATAAGAAAGTTGTGCAGACACAAGGTCAGAGCTTTGCCCCTTACTGTTAATCTAGGGCATATCAGCAGCACTGCCCCAAAGCCTTAGCTCTTCACCACTGAGCCGGGGAGGTGGGGCAGGGGGGCAGCCAGCTCAAGGGTTCTTCTGGGAGTCCATGAAGTAACATGCTGTAATCACTATATCAGAAATATGTGTGTGCTTTTCTTAACACACGTACAGCCATCAATACTCCATTGAAATTATACCTACAAAGTAGTTATTTAAAATCTCAAAACAGCACCTTTTATATACTCAGGGCCTTAATGTTGCATTACTATATGTATAATTACATTTAATACCCCATAGAAGCTCTAAAAGGCTGGTAGGAATGTCTCCATTTAACAGACTCCATAGCTCTGTTGAAGCTATCGAGCAGCCCAACTGGGATTCAGTGTTATAGATACCGTTTCCTCTTCTTAGGTAATCTCAGTATATTCTCAGTTCATGACTAATAGAAACTGTGTGGTCCCTCGTCTCAGAACATCGAGAGCGTGTTAAGGCCAGTTATTGGCTAGTTCTTTTTTTTTTTTTTTTTTTAAGGATTTTATTTATTATATGTAAGTACACTGTAGCTGACTTCAGACACTCCAGAAGAAGAGAGTCAGATCTCGTTAAGGATGGTTTTGAGCCACCATGTGGTTGCTGGGATTTGAACTCTGCACCTTTGAAAGAGCAGTCGGGGCTCTCTGCTCCTCCCGGTTTCAGAAACAGCCGCATCTTCTTGTGCAGTGCCAGCCTCGTCCCGTAGACAAAATGGTGAAGGTCGGTGTGAACGGATTTGGCCGTATTGGGCGCCTGGTCACCAGGGCTGCCGTCTGCTCTGGCAAAGTAGAGATTGTTGCCATCAATGACCCCTTCATTGACCTCAACTACA
>NC_034612.1:37167787-37173692 GCF_900095145.1 Mus pahari
ATAACAGGAGGGGCCTAGGAACCCTCCCTACTCTTGAATACCATCAATAAAGTTCGCTGCACCCACAAAAAAAAAAAAAAAAAAAAAAAAAAAAAAAAAAAAGAAAGAGCAGTCGGGTGCTCTTACCCACTGATCCATCTCACCAGCCCCTGGCTAGTTCTTCTCAGTGTGAGTTTTTCAGATGGAAAGTTTGCTGTGCAGCTTGTGTTTTTCAGAGTGTCCCTTAGTGGGCATGAAACAACACTGAGGCAGTGTTAATGTCCTTAGCAGTGATGACAATGTGCTGAACTGTCATAAGTGAGGTTAGCCTTTTGAGTCTTCTCCCTAGAGTGCTTGGCAGCCCATTCTTGCTTGGTAGGGTGAGTGATACAAATTTGGGATTAAATATCACCCCCAATCAGGTAATTATTTAGTCTTGGACAGGTTAACCTCTCTAAACCATAATCTCCTTGGCCTTGTATGACAGTTAAGCTACTCACCTCTGATGGTGACATGTAACTTTCGTCTTGCAGTTATAAAAACGTGTAACAGTGTATTTAATGGGTCTTTACCAGAGCAGTTTCCTTCATCTGGGGCTTTCTCATATTAAACTGAAAGCTGTAAATACGTAGATTTGGGGTCGTCTTGAAACACAGCACAGTGTATGTAGGGACGAATGCAGACAGTTGATTGATGGCATGGTTTCTGTGAGTTGTATTCCAGGCAATGTGTAACAGGATGAGCGGTTCCCAGCACTGCAGTGAAAAGGAGGTTCCCTGTGAGTGTGCACAAACGTGTGTGAGACTCGGGGCGGGGGCCGCACTACACTGTTGGAACAGCCAGTGTGCTCTTTCACTTAGAAGTGCCCCTGTGGTCTCCGCTGTGCACCTGTTCTGTTTTTAATTCCATCCTGGACTCTGCTAGCATGGCTCCATCCCATTCAACTGCAGCTGCTGCTCTGTCTTAAGGACGGTTTGTGTTTCAATGATAGAGGAGATGTTCTAGGATGCACAGCTATTTAAAGTGTGGCTTTAATGAAGGGCTAGAAGATTGTGTTGAGGTATTTTAAACCTTATAAAACAGCATCTATGTATTATAGAGTACTACTTTAGTGTGTGCTGGGTCTTAGTTGTCGTACTGCTGGCTTCTGAGTGCCTTCCCTGGTGGTTTCTTCTGGTTAGCAGCTGCTGTGTGATGGGATAGAGCCATGAGAGCTGGTGTAATCCCTAGTGGACTCTTCTGCCTTGGGCTTCTCCACTTGAGGAGATTCCTTCCTTTTATTTATCTCTGAATCCTGTCTGTTGTTAATGTTTTTATTTAAAGAAAGGCTCTCACTGTGTAGCCCTGACAGGTCTAGAACTCACTACATCAATCAAGCTGGCCTCAGACTTGCAACTATTCTTCAGCCTCAGCCTTGGGTCTGTAGGTGTGAGCCACCGTACTAGCTCTGCCATTGACCTAAGTGTAGAGAACATGTTTGCATTGCATCAGAGCCCCACAGCAACCCTCAGCTTTGAAGGTAAATGTTTATATCCCTTTACTTTCTAGTCATATAGCCCTGGCCACTTGTGCAGTGGGCCACTTAAGTTCAGTTCTGTGAACATCATCTTTGGAGGGCCACTGGGCTCCAAGTTAGATCATGTGTGTCTGTGTGTGCGCAAACGTGTGCGTGTATGTGTGTGTGTGTGTGTGTGTGTGTGTGTGTGTGTGTTTCCAGCTTCTGGATTCTATTAACCTACTATATTACAGAAAGAGTTCTCTCTCCAAACCCTGGTACGTGTGTTAAGTAGGACGTTTTCTTAGTTGTGAAAGGGGATTTGGAGTTGCCTTGCCCGACTTAAGTTCATTCTATATGAGTTAATACCTGGACTAACGACTTGAAACGACACAGCAGAGCTTAAGGAGTCAAGAATTTGCTGACTTGTTTTAGTACATTATTGGCAGAGTAGAAGTTTGGGCTTAATTCTTGGTGTGAAAAACATTTGTGTATGTGTTCTGCTTTGTTCATCTCTGCTGCCTTTGTGGAGGAGATTAACATATCCCTCATAGCAGTGTTTGACACCTAAAGTGTGGAAAATAGAAGTGTCCAGTGGCCTGGCGAGCCATGCACAGATCAGTGCACCCTGGCGCTGGTGTGGCCCTACGAGCTCAGTTCCTGAGGCACTTCATCATCTCTTTAGATCGCTTTAGATCTCTGTAGTGTACCGGCTTTTTCTTCCTCTTCTCATGGTGTATTGCTAGACTTGTTTTTAAAGATCAGTTTGTTTGTTTCTTTATTGTGTTACGAGTGTTTGCCGACAGATGTGTGAGTGTGTCACATGTGTGCCTGGTGCCTGTGGAGCTCATAAGAGGGTGTTAGACCCCTGGTGACTGTAACCACAGGTGGGCGAGAGCTGCCCCCTTTGGGTGCTGGGAACCAAGCCTAGGTCCTCTGCAAAAGAGTAGCCAGTGCTCTTAACCGATGCGCCATCTTTCCAGCCCAAACTTAAAATGTTAGATGTTCAGATGTTTTATATCTGAGTTAAAAACCATGCAGCTCACTTAATAATAGGTATATTATTTTCCTTAAAAACAGCAAACCCAAGGGACTAGTTTCTACATGTGTTAAAACATGAAAACACTCTTTAAGGAGTCTGTGGTTCTGGATCTCTCTCTTATCTTCATTGTTTTCCATAAGTGGGCTTTTAGCTCTGGGTATAATTTATAGTCACCCGATGAATCAGTGGCTGAGCCCTGTGGGATAGACAGCCTGTTTTCCAGCGTATGCCATAGCCTTGACACGCTGAGGAGAACAGCCCCCCACCCCCCCAAGTTGACCAGACTGACTGCCATCCATCCTCAAGACCAAGAGCTGAGAGCTCTGCAGCACGCTTAGGGCAGTCTGCAGGCCTCTGTGGAGAACAAAGCTCCTGAAGGATTAGGAGAGTGAACTAAGGACCCAGCTTTCCAGGAGGTGGCTTTCTTGTGTCTGCTATGTTTATCAAAGGAATATGCCAAATTTCTGCCAGAGCTTAAGAGAGCTGTGGTAGGAAACTCGGAGAGACTTTTCATTGTGGTATTTTCTTCGGTACAATTTCTGTACCTTTTTCTTGTTGGAATTGAGCTGCTGCTTGGTAAGAGTTGGGCTTTTATTTTGTCTCTGCTTTCCAGTCATTAGCCACATTTCCTAGCCTCTGCTCAGTTCAGGCAGCTGCCATATTAGCTGTTAGCGTTTGAGGGTGGGGAGCGCTAGATATTGGCTCCCCTCCACACTCATTTTTCTAGGGTATAAATCCTCCCCACACACATACTTTTTTGTCTGCACAATTTTGTTTTGTCTGTCTTCTTGAAGAGTAAGCAAATACTTCCATTGAGTAAAAAGGCTCAATAATTATTTTGACCTTATTTCTCTATTTGGATATATTTTTCCCAGCTTTTTTTTTTTTTTTTGTTTTGGTTTTTTTGAGACAGGGTTTCTCTGTATAGCCCTGGCTGTCCTAGAACTCACTTTGTAGAGCAGGCTGGCCTTGAACTCAGAAATCCGCCTGCCTCTGTCTCTGGGATTAAAGGCGTGCACTACCACGCCCAGCTCCAGCTAATATTTCAATAGGGCATATACATATATTTTTCAACTTACCAGTTGGTCTATCAGCAGATGGGTTATATAATCCATGGACCTCTCTATTTTGAGTTTATTATTTCCTAAGCAACCCCATGCTACCACCTCACAGTTATTTTCAGTAAGAGATACTTTCTTTATATAAACACACATATATATGGCATGTTTACTCAGATATTATAATAGGAAGCAAGCACTAATGACTATTTTCTGTATCCTGGTTTAGAGGTAAATATTTGTAAGAATGCTTCTGCTTTGAAAATGAGGTCAGTGTATGTACGGTCAAGCAGGTGGCCTATAAACTGAGCAGTGTTTCCTTTTAAGAGCTGAGGTAGTAAGAATCAGCCCACACAAACTGTTAACTGAAGAAGTCACCTCTGTGGTAATAACTCCCTCTCAGCCGTCACCTACACATGAATAACTGCAGTGACTGAGAATACAGAGGCCCAGGTCCCTTGTCCCCATGGGTGTTTCACTTAAGACGTTTAAATTGTACACACACACATACATACATACATACATACATACATACAAACATCCCTTTGTGTGCCTCCCTCTGTAGACTAAGTTCTGGAGGTTTTCCACGCCTTGCAGTAGAGCTGTGATGACAGGGTCAAGATCCCAGGTCCTAGAGTCAGCCTGCTGGTTATATCACAAGCACCATTACCTGTTTGTATTGTGACTGTAGGCGCGTTTCACGGCCTCCTGGGTTTCTTTTTGCTTCCTTCTCTATGGGTCGGCACAGAGGAGCTGTGAGGGTTAGGCATAGGTACATGGTGGGTGCATAGGTACTGTGGTCATTATTTTGTATCCCATCACAAACAGTGTGTATTATGTCAGTATCCATAGGAAAAGGGCCTGGAACAAAGTGGGTAGCCTCACAGATCCAGTGTAATGTCACTGTCATCAGGGCCCTGCACTTGGTGTAGCTCATAACATAGGAAGCACCATGACTGTGTTTTGACCTGCATCCTTGAATGAGAAGAATTTTGTATTAAAAAAAAAAAAAAAAAAAAAAAAACCCATTTCTGGCCCCATGGAGTAGTGAGTGCCTTTGATCCCAGCACTCAGGAGGCAAAGGCAGGTGGATCTCTGTAAATTCAAGGCCCGCCTAGTGTACATAGTGAGTTCCAGAATAGCTGAACCTACACATTGAGACCCTATCTCAGGAAAAAAGAAAGGAGAGGAGAGGGTTGCCCAGAAGTGCCCGACTTCCTTCTCTTGTCATTGTAGATCATGGTTTTGGAGGTACACATGACTCAGTATACACTAAAGTTTCATCTTAGCTGCCCTCTAAAGGTCCGTCTCTATTAAAGGGTTGACTCTCAGCTCAGTGCTTTGAGAGGTGGAGGAACCTTTAGGAGATGGAGTTAGTGGAAGTTGGGGTGTGGCACCACCCCAACTGTGGAGGGACAATAGGACCCAAGTCCCTTCCCTTTCCTGTGATGTTTCATCAGCCCTGACCAGCTGTGCTTTACCACCTGCTGTCACCACCTGTGCCACCTTCCAGGACTCTTAGAGCAG
This sequence comes from Mus pahari, assembly GCF_900095145.1. NCBI lineage: Eukaryota > Metazoa > Chordata > Mammalia > Rodentia > Muridae > Mus > Mus pahari. The sequence continues at coordinate 37,172,889 of NC_034612.1, forward strand.
CAGGACAGCTGCTTCAGCAGACACAGTGCTGCCGTCAGTTAGGCTTCCGAGCTGATGGGCTAACTGATGCTTCCGCTTCAGTAGCAGTGTCTCCAGGAGCTGGGGTCTGAGGAGGGCCTGCGTGGATGAATGAGGCTTCTGCTTGTGTATGGTGACTCCAAACCAAAGTGGGGGCCTGCTCTCTCTGATGGGTCTCTTGCTCCCTAGGAAAAGGCTGTTTTCTAGATGTGCGTCCTTGCTGAGTCTTTTGGATAGCCCTAGAGGATCAAAATCCTCTAGCATGGAAGGAAGAACTCTACTTGGCCTCATTCTGCATCTGACTGTAATTCCTCTCATCGCTTGGATCAGTGGTGTGGTGTGGTTTCCGCCAGTACACTGCGGTCAATTGCTTGGCCAGGGCCTGTGGCCATTCTTGGTCTGTGGCCCATGTTGTCACACAGGGATGTGCTCTGCTGCTTGGCTTTCTGTCTGTTAGCTTCTGCTTCCATGTCATCGGTTGTCCACTATTCTGCTGTAGATATAATATCTTGATTTAATTAACTAATGTAAAGTAACATATAGCTGATATACATTCATTGTGTATGCCAGTGGTTCTCAGCCTGAGGGTGCATCCCCTTTGGGGTCAAGTGAGCCTTTTACTGGGATCACCTAAGACCACCAAAACCCAGATACTTATACTATGATTCATAAAGGTAGCAAAATCACAGTTCTGAATAGCAATGAAAGTACTTTTATGGTTGGGAGTCACCACACATGGGGCACAGCATTAGGAAGGGTGAGAACCACCACTTTTTTTTTTTTTTT
>NC_034612.1:37173772-37192915 GCF_900095145.1 Mus pahari
AGTGCTGGGATTAAAGGTGTGCGCCACCACGCCCGGCTGAGAACCACCACTTTTAAAGTCTGTCAAACACCATGCAGTGGTGTAGTCAAGATAGTTGGCTTGCACATTGCTTCACATGCTTTTTCTTTCTGTGATAAGAACTCTTGAGATCTTCAAGGATTAACAGTGCTAGCTGTTAAAGTCGCCACGCCACCCAGCGGCTCACTTGAACTCTTCCTCTGAGTACCATCTCCCCAACTCCCCTTCCTCCTTCCCTCCAACAGACCTGGAATATCTGTGCTTTAGGTCACAGTATTATTATTATTATTATTATTATTATTATTATTATTATTATTATTATTGCGGCTGAGAAGAACTCCTGTGCACACAGGTTTGTCCATTTCCTCATTGATGAGCACAGGTTGAGTTTATTACTTTGCTACTGTGGAAATGCTGTAGTGGGCATGGGGATAAGACACTCTCCAACTTAACTGTGTCCTTTCCTTTCTGTTGCTGTGGTAAACCACTGTGACCAAAAGCACCATAGCAAGAGTTTAGTTTGGCTTATGGTCCCAGAACAGTTTGAGCCAAATTAAATTCCTGCTGCTTAACAACCTTGTGAGGCAGCTAAGACGATCACCACCGCTACAAAAAGCCGTCCTCTGCCTCTGATTGGCTTTTCTGTCGTTAGTTAAGCAGTACTTTTCTTTCTCCTTGGTCTGTGTGGACATGAATTAAAGGATTTCAGTAATGCTTCATTCAAATTCACAGCGTAAGTGTTTTCACAAACCAAGCCTGACATACTGGCATACATGCCTGTTAGCCCAGCTCCAAGAGGCAGGCAGGTCTCAGTGAATCTGAGGCCACCCAGGACTACAGAGTGAGCCCCAGATCTTCTCGATGCCTTTCCGTGAGTGCACCCACACTGAGCGTTAAAGTCCGTACATGAGTCTTCCTTTGCAGGATAACTAACAGCAGTCTTCGTGGGGAGGCCCTAGCTCACCTTGGAGGCTGTGGTATTTACCAGCCAATGGCTACATTTAGTACAACTTATTCCATGCCTCTTCCTCTTGTCATTTGGGACGGTTATGAGTTGGGGCCTTACATACATCCTTATAGCTCTCACCTTCTGAGGTTACAGGAGTGCACCACTACCATCAGCTCAGAGCTCATTCCCTGAAGTCCACTCATCCTTTAGCATGGCTTTAGGCAGAGTGCCATTGTGTGTCCCAGGCTGGCCTCACACTCCCTGGACCGGACCTCCCTCTCTCAAGCTCCTGAATGCTGGGGCCTCAGGCACAGGTCATCACACCCAGGCTGTCTCGTCTTGTGTAGAAACTCCCCAGGGTTCCAGTTGAGTTTTACCTTGTTTTCCAAACCTCCTCGATGTGGACCTTCTTCCTTGGATGTTGGCAGGTGCCCCCACACAATCGAATGGTTTTCTGAAATTAAGTTCAAATATCCTGAATTTCTTCATCTATGTCCTTAGACAGTAAATCATGAAGAACCAGTACTGTGTCTTGTTTACAGATCCACAAGACCTTGTCACTAAACTACTCATCACCGCTGGCTCCTTAGAAGCTGTGGGTGGCATTTTGCAGGTGTCCTGTGGAATTCCAGTCATCTGCTCATGGTTTTTTTGTTTGTTTGAGACAGGACCTCTCTCTGTGGCCCTTGGAATGACAGGGATCCTCTCGTCTGAGACTCTAGTGTGGGGAATACCAGGTGTGAGCCACCACACCCAGCTTCCCTCCCGCTTTCCAGTCAGAATTTTCTCTGGGCTTCCGGCCCTTTTGGAAGATCTAGCCAACCACGTGCTTTCCTCTCTAAGTCCTCCCTGCCCCGTGGGAAGGTGGTCTGGCTGCCATGGTCGCTCAGCTTCTCGTGCATTCTGCCCAGAAGGTTCTCACACGTGCTTGACTGAGTTGCGGACTTGAGGAATGGTAATGGCCAGGCCCTGTCAGAGAGCAGCAGTGAATGGTGCAGGTTCCTGCCAGTTAGAACATGTCTGTTATCTGAACCTGTTTTTCCATCCACCATGTGACATATCCTGTACTTTATAGTTAGTTGATCAAAGGTGACTTCTTAAAGACTTGGGAAGGCACCAAGCACTTGTGTCCCTTGTATTCTTGTCCCTCAGCTCTGGTGTCTGCGGGTCACCTGACTCGGTTCTGAGCCACTGCTGTGAGGTACAACTATTCTGACTTTAGTCCTTGTGAATTCTCTTTTCCCTTTGTTCTTTATTATTTACCTTTTATTTTCTCCTTTGATTGGTTGCCTTAAATACTTATTGCTGCATAAATGGACATCATTTCACTCAAGAAATGGGAGGAGGGGCCTGTGAGAAAGTCTACCAACCTTGATCTGAGTGGGATCCCCAGAACTCACATGAAGGAGAGAAGTGGTTCATAAGAGTTGTCTCTGATCTCCCCGTGCATGCTAGTGCACACACATGCGAATAAATTTCAAATTTTAAAAGAAACACACGGCCCCAATTATCTCAAAGCTAATTTCATTGACTTTGGTGCTAGGAGGTTCTGACAGGCATGCAGCCTCTCTCTACAGAAGGCTGAGCCACCGTCTTAGCGGACATGGTTAAAACGAGTGCAGGACGGTGTCTGGGATTGGTTTTAAAATGGTTAAGGTAGAACTCCCTTTGTAGACCAGGCTAGCCTTGAACTCACAGATCTGCTTGCCTCTAGCTTCTGAGTCCTAAGATTAAAGATGCCCACCACCATGCCTAGCCATGAGTGGAGAAAAGAGGAAACCCTCACTAATGTTGGGCAGAAATATTTATCATTGTTGGGTTAACTGACGTTTCAGGCTTGATTAGTTTCTTGGTCTCTGTTGTTGAGTTTGAGACAGAGTCTTACTATAGCTGGGTCGTCTCCTAACTCACAGCAGTGGCCCACGCCTGGCTGGACTCTGTGTGTGTGTGTGTGGGAGGGAGGGAGAGGGAGGACGGAGAGAGACAGAGACAGGGAGAGAGCTCTCAAGCTAGCTAGCTCTGGGGACCAAACCTGGCCCTTGCACCATGCATCTTAGGCAGGCAGGTGCTCTGGTCTGAGCGTGGCCTCAGCACTGCCATTTCTTTACTATTGTAAACATTTTAAATGCACACACACATATACATCTGGCAATTCATGTCTTCTGGTTGTTTTTCAAATTAAGATGAAACAGATTTCTTATATTAAAGATATATAACTTAATAATTTATATTGCATTTTCTAGTTTGTCTCCACCCCCGTAAAACACTTCCTTTTCTTTAATTAATTAATTTAGTTCACATCCCAGTCAGAGTTTTTCCTCCCCCTCTTCTCCCACTCTCTTCATCCCTCTCCCCCTCCTTCCCTCCCTCACTACCCTCTCCGTTTCCCCGAAGAGAAGGGGAGGCCTCCAGTGGGTATCAATCCTCAGCCTATCAAGTTGCACTAGGACTAAGCTCATCCTTTTTTTATTGAGGTCAGACAAGGCAGTCCAGTTGTTGAGAGTCTCACATGAAAACCAAGCTGCACATCTGTTACGCATGCGGAGAAGGCCTAGGGAAAACACTTCTTTTTCTGAGCTGGGAACATAGTTCTGTGGTAGAGTGCTTACCTAACATGTAAGGCTGGAAGGCCCTAGGTTTGCTCTTCAGTGACACGCGCGCACATACACACACACACACACACACACACGGAAGGAGGGAGGGAGACACAGTTTCTGTTTAAGTTTTTTTTTTCCTTTAAAGTTTATTCAATACAACATAATCTCCATCTTCACTGAAGTAGCTGACCACGTCCACAACCAAAGCCGCCTCTAAACTGGAATTCAGTTGCTGAGCCAGCCCCAGCCTCAGCTTTCTTGTCAGCTGCAAGGGGCACAGCACTCCTTCTGTAGGTGTCTCTGTCGGCCTCCCCTCTTGGGAATCTTGCAGGCCACTCACCCTCTGGACCTTTGGGCTGAGGCCTGCCAGTCTCAGGACGGCTACAGTGCAGGGTGGCGGGTACGATCTCCAGGGTTAGGTGCAGGTAAGCTCGGAGATACTGGATGCCCTCATTCGTAAGGTACCAGGAGAAATGTCTCCAAGCAAACCGCTCCTTCACGTAGCCGAGAGACTGCATGGCCTTCATTCCATGAAGGTTGGGCACATACTTGTCTGCGAGCTCAGGGTGTTTGGGCATGTGGACATCCTTTTTGGCGACCATCACGCCTTCCTTAAAAAAGGGGTTCATAGATGGCAATCCAATTCTTCTTAGGCATCAACATTGCGACGGCTGCAGGGTCCAAGGGGGAGGCTGGAAAGGAAGGGCATGTTTAAAGTTTTGTATTGAAAACTCATAGCCATTTTAAAGAAAGTTGTTCCAGCAAGGTTCTAGTTATGCAATGATGATTTCCAGAAATCTGTGCATGTCTGCTTCTCAGACATCTTCTCTTTTCCCAACAGGAAAGCCATAGAGGAACTGCTAAAGGAGGCAAAGCGTGGGAAAACCAGAGCAGAGACAATGGGGCCGATGGGCTGGTAAGTTCCTGCATAAACTCCTCAAACCTTAACCAACAAACAGGAGGGTCGCCACAGGTGTGATGCCAGCCTGTGATTCTGGGCTGGAGATGACAGGATGTGAGTAGAGCTTATCAAACCTCAGGAGCTGCGGGAATTACCCAGAGGCTGGTGTAAGATAGGAGTGTTGTGAGCCGGGTGTGGTGGCTCACGCCTTTAATCCCAGCACTTGGGAGGCAAAGGCAGGCAGATTTCTGAGTTCGAGGCCAGCCTGGTCTACAGAGTGAGTTCCAGGACAGCCAGGACTACACAGAGAAACCCTGTCTCGAAAAAACCAAAAAAAAAAAAAAAAAAAAGATAGGAGTGTTTCAGACAGCAAGACACAGTGGGCAGTGGGCATATGTAGACAGTGTGGGATGGAGTTTATAATTTATTTGGTTCACAAGGGCCTAAGATTTGGAGATATGTTGCCCAAATAGCAGTGTTATACCTGTGACCATCGGTTTAGCCACTTGAACCAACATTTACCTCGGAGTTTCTATACAAGCTAGAGTGTGTTCCGACTTAATAATTCGAGTGGAATTAGATGAGGCAATGGGAAAAGGCAGCCCTTGGCTGACAACCTGACTTCGATCCCAGGGACCCTCGTGGTGGAAGGAGAGAACTGACTTCCTCAGGTTGTCCTCTGACCTCCACACACACGCAAAATAAAATGTAAAATGATACCGTGAGCAGAGGAAGAGTGCAGCCGTGTGAGCTGCCTCGAGTTCGTCAGGCATGCGTGGTCACAGCAGATAGACGTCAGTAGCGATGCCGTGAGTGTGCTGACACTGGAGCTTTCCTACCACTAACAGTTCACCACAGAGGGATGCCAGGGGGCCCCAAGGCAGGACTGTGGCAGTGGGAGAAGAACAGGCACTTGGGGTTCCAGTGTATCTTGTTTTAGGCCTTGTGTCTTCTCTCCTTTGTAAAATTATTTCTTTTGGAGGTTTCCATACATGTGTACAATGAACTATGATCGTATCTGCCTCCAGTCTTCCCCCTCGAGCTCCCCCTGTATCCCACCCACTGCTCCCCCTCCCAACCTAACTTTCATTTTAATAACCCACCAAGTCTCTAGTAAGTGCTGCCCATATGTGTGTGGGTATGGGCATCCATGGAGCATGGGAAACCTAACACCTCACCAAAGAGTGCTTCTCTCCCTCCAGTGCTGCCAGCTTCCAGGAGCTGGGCAGTAAGGCATGGTGCCTGGAGATCACCTCCCCCATCTACACCAGGGCTTCTTTCGGCCCTGAGGGTGACTAGCTGCTTCCAGGTCATGAGTGTGACAGCCATGTCGTGTCCAGGAGGCAGCATTTCACATACTCCTCCCCACTCCATATTTACTTTAAATATGCCTGTATTTCTTACTTATTTTCCATGCGTGGGTGTTTGGCCTGCTTGTATGTCTGTGCACTGGATCAAAGGCGGTTGTGTGGGAGCTGGGCACAGAACTCCAGTCCTCTGCAGAAGCAGCCAGTGCTCTTAAGTAACCACTGAACCCTCTCTCCAGCCCTTGGTTTTCTTTTTGAGACAGGGTATCTTGTATTATAGATTGCCCTCACACTCCCTGTACAGCCAAGAATGATTTTGATTTTTTTAAAATTTTGTGTGTGTGTGAGTGTGAGTGTGAGTATGTGTGAGAGTGTGTGAGTGTGAGTGTGTGAGTGAGTGTGTGTGAGTGTGTGTGTGTGTGAGTGTGTGTGTGAGTGTGAGTATGTGTGAGAGTGTGTGAGAGTGTGAGTGTGTATGAGTGAGTGTGTGTGAGTGTGTGAGTGTGTGTGTGAGTGTGGGTGGGTGTGTGAGTGAGTGTGTGTGAGTGTGAGTATGTGTGTGTGTGAGTGTGTATGAGTGAGTGTGTGTGAGTGAGTGTGTGAGTGTGTGTGAGTGTGAGTGTGTATGAGTGAGTGTGTGTGAGTGTGTGTGAGTGTGAGTGAGTGTGTGAGTGAGTGTGTGTGAGTGTGAGTATGTGTGTGTGAGAGTGTGTGAGTGTGTATGAGTGAGTGTGTGTGTGAGTGAGTGTGTGTGAGTGAGTGTGCGTGTGTGTGTGTGTGTGAGAGTGTGAGTGTGCGTGTGAGTGAGTGTGTGCATATACCCTCCAGGCAGAAGAGAGCGTTGAGTCCCCGGGAGCTGCAGCAATAGCCTGTTGTAAGCGGCCTGACGTGGATGCTGCGAGTCAAACCAGGGTCCCTCTACAAGAGCAGTGTGTGCTCCCAACCCCTGACCTGTCTCTAAAACCCTGATCCTGCTGCCTGTACCTCCCAAGTGCTAACTTTACAGGGACATGTGACGAGGGGGCTAACCCAGGCCAGGCAAGTACTCTGTCAACTGAGCTACGGTCCGGTCCTTTGTTTTGTAAATTTGGATTTTAAACCATGCACACCATTTTCTTTTCTTTTTCTTTTTCTTTTTTTTTTTTTAAATTTATTATATGTAAGTACACTGTAGCTGTCTTCAGACACTCCAGAAGAGGGCATCAGATTTCGTTACGGATGGTTGTGAGCCACCATATGGTTGACTGGGATTTGAACTCAGGACCTTCGGAAGAGCAGTCGGTGCTCTTAACCACTGAGCCATCTCACCAGCCCCACACACCATTTTCTTACATTATAAAGCTAAATTAAATCAAAATAAAGAAAATATTCCTTGGAACAGCCTAAAATACACAACAATGCAAGGTCCCTCAGCACTGCCAGGTTAACCCATCACGGATATGACATAGTTTGAGAGTTTGTCCTCTCTTGAGTGCAATTTTAGTGTCTATTGAGACAAATCACATAACTGAAATAGGAAACAAATGTGGTCTCTTGGAATCTGTGGAAAGGTGAATAAGTCAAGTTAGCTCTGGAATTCTTTTTGTAGTATACTTTATGCTGTTTGATATTTTCATATAAAAGATGTTCTGAACAAAAAAAAAGAAAACATTCCTAACTTCTAAAAGCCAAGCAAAATAAGGCAAATAGATCCAACTAAGCCAATTGTGTGGGGTCTCTTGGCCCATGGGCACACAGAAAAAAAGTATTTCAAGTAATCTAAGATTTGACTCTATTTCTAGGAGACCCCACTACCACCAAAAAAAAGCAAAGAACCTGTCTCCCTCATTGTGGTATTGATGCTGAGATTAACCCCATGGCTGCCCGTGCTTCTGAGTCTGTCAGTGGAAGTGACGGGCTCTGCCACATTCCCTGCCCGATCATCATAGAGTAGGCTGAGAGTATAGGACAGCCCACCCGGAGCACCAGGATGCCAAGTATAAGAGATAACAGTCAGTAAGTTCTAAGACACAGAAATACTGACTGCCCAGCTTTCAGCAGTAAAGCCCAGGGCCAGCCCGTAGGAAAGTACTGTCTCTCACTGGAAGGAGATAGGGGGCCTCTGAGGGACCATTGCTCATACACCTGAAGCGAATAAGCCAGAATAAGCCAGACTGCAGGACTAGAGACAGTCTGGCAAGATAGCCATCATTTCTAATACCAAGCTTCCCAAGGTGCCTTCAGGCTTCAGTGGTTCGCTAGAACTTGCAACATTGCTAGACTCTGTTAGACTCATGGTTCTAGGGGATTACAGGGGAGAGATACAGATTAAAATAAGGCAGGATAAGAGCCTACAAGCACGGGATCTGGGAGGGTCCAAAACCTGAAGCCGCTCTGCCTCTCCCTTGAGGAGTCAGGACACGCTGCCTCCCAACGACGACAACATCAGTGAGAGGACTGGAGGGTTGCCAGCCAAGGGAGGGCCCACGGATCTTCATAGTTTTCACTATGGCCCCATTGTGTGGGTGTGGTTGACTGATTCATTACATGGTTGGCCGATTGTTTAAATGGTTGACTGATTGATTGATTACATGGTTGATTTTTTTTTTTTTAAGTTTCCAGGTTGGCCCATATCACATGACCTAAAGCTCTCACCTTACCTCAACATAGTTGATCTCTCTTGTGTGGCCAGCCCTCCTCTAGGTGCGGCCAGCTCCACCCTCAACAGAGACATTTCTGTCACGTAGGATGTAGATCACTTTCCAGAGGCTGAGAGTAAAGATGAGTGAGCCCACCCTTTCCGTCAAGTCAAGCTCTTACCTCACGGGAACAAACAGTAAGATCTGGAAAAGCTTGTCATGCCAGAAAGCAAAAATCTGTCAAAGACTAACAGCAGGTTGGAAAGTCTTTGGAACCAATCTGAAGTCAAAGATAGAATAATTTGATCAAAAAAAAAAAAAAAAATGAAATAATGATTAGATCACCTAAACCATATTGAAACCCTTAAGGTTGTATGCTGGCTGGTTTTATGTCAGCTTGACACAAGCTAGCATCATACTTGAGGAAATGCCTCTATAAAATTGGGCTGTAGGCAAGCCTGTGGGGCATTTTCTTAATTGGTGATTGATGGGGGAGGGCACAGCCCATTGTGGCCCTGGGTTCTATAAGAAAACAGACTGAGCAAGCCATGGGGAGCAAGCCAGTAAGCAGCACCCCTCCATGGCCTCTGCATCAGTTCCTGCCTCCAGGTTCCAGCCCTGTTTGAGTTCCAGTCCTGACTTCTTCCAGTGATAAAAGTGTAAGCCAAATAAACCCGCTGCTCCCCAACCTACTTTTTTGGGGGGGAGGGGGGTTCAAAACGGGGTTTCTCTGTATAGCCCTGGCTGTCCTGGAACTCACTTTGTAGAACAGGCTGGCCTCGAACTCAGAAATCTGCCTGCCTCTGCCTCCTGAGTGCTGGGATTAAAGGCGTGTGCCACCACTGCCCGATTCCAACCTATTTTGCTCATTGTGCTTCATCTGCAGTAGTAACCCAGCTAAGACAGACTGTGAGAAATACTGCATTCCAAACCCCTGGTCCCTCTGAAGAGTGTCAGGAACCCAAACCCCTGATCACAAAATGGGCATGGAGAGGTTCAAATACATCTCAGCACTGCGAATACCTGACAGAGTAACACTTAGAAAAGAGCTGCACCTCGCCAGGCGGAAGCTCAGCACATAGGAGACCAAAGCAGGCAGGATAGTAAATTCCAGAGCAACCTGAGCAAAATGGCCACTTCCAGATCGATCCATGGCCATTAAAAGATGGCTTCAAGGCAGAGCAAACAAGCTGATACAAAGTCCTAGATTTAATTCCCAGCATCTCTCCCCTCAAAAGCATTAACCTAGCTAACGTATGACAGAAGTGTGACAGAACAGAGAGTCATGGGCCAGTTTTCTACAAGATTGGAGGTTGAGCCCAGGGCCTCATGCAGTTCTAAGCAAGCGCTCTGCCACTGAGCCATAGCCTTAGCCCCAAACTGTATAAGGCAAGCAATCCTGCTTAAGAAGAATTTTATTAAAGAACCAGCCAGTAAGCATATCCTCAGATTAGACTGGGAAATGCACATTAACAGTGCAATGACTTCTGCTGTGAGTGCACTCACGGAGTGAAAATGTGAGGAGATTGCCAACCGAGTGAAGCTGAAGTGTGGAATAACCAGAAACGTAAGTCATACAACTACTTTGAAAGCAGTTGGCAGTTTCTCATAAATATACACTCACCACACAGCATCTTCAAGCAGCTTACCAAAGAGAATTCAAAACAGAAATCTAGGGAGAGCTTGGCTCAATGGCATTTATTGCAGCTTTGTTTATAAAAGCCCCAAACAGAATGGCTGCAGTAAACTGCCTGGATGAATCTCAACAGCAGCATGAAGACTCCAGACACAAAACATGGCTGTGTATGGTTCCACTTATTTGGCATTGGGACATAACAGCCATCACCAGTTGGTGGAACCTAGGGGCTAGAGAAGGACTCGGAGAGTTCCGTATCCTGACTCTGATAGAATCGGATTTCCTGTATTGGTTGAAGACCAGAAAACTAGTCACTTTAATAAATAAACTTGGAGACTAGAGAGGTGGACCAGTGATTAGGAACACTGGCTGTTTTTCCAAACCTGGGTTTGCTGTGCCCACATGGTGGCTCACAACCACCTGAAATGCCGTTGGCGGGGCTGGCACTCTTCTGGTCTCTGGAGGCATGCGCATGGTGCACATACTCTTGCAAGCAAACATTCCCACATATGAAATAAATCTTTTAAAAAGAGAGAAACTTACATACATTTTATGCAAATTATGCCATAGCAAAACCTGTATTGACAGAGGGAGGCCGGGAGCCTGGCTCGGTGCTAAAGCACTTACCTGGCGCATGCAAAGTTCTGTGTTATTCCCTAGGACAACAGAAACATTTATAAACTCCAGTCTTTGACTGTGACTGTGTAAAGGACGTCAGTGGCTGCTGAGTCTGTCGGTGAAAGGGGGTGGCACACGTCTGAGGGTCTGAGGTCTCCACTGTTGCAGTAAAGCATCAGGAACAAAAGCGGCCTGGGGAGGAGAGAGTATGTTTCATTTTACTGCTCTCGGCCACAGTCTTATCACTGAGGAGAATGAGGGCCAGAGCTTGGGCAGGGCAGGAATCTCCAGGCAGGAGCTGCTGCTGAGGCCGTGGAGGGCGCTGCCGACTGGCCTGCTCCTCGTGACTTAGCCCTCTTTCTTACAGACCCCAGGACCATCACCAGGGGTGGCCCAACCCACGTAAGCTGAGTCCTCCCACATCAACCATCCATCAAGAAAATGCCCTCCAGGCTTGCCAACAGGCCGTCCTGTGGAGGCATTTCTCAGTCACAGTTCCCTTTGAGATAGCTTTAGCTGTGTCAAGCTGGGGGAAAAGGCACTTTGTGCTTCATGTTGGTTTGTGACAAACCCCATCATATTAGTGATTGTTGTTTATGGTGCTGGGAATAAAGCCTGTGTGTGGCCTCACACAGTGCTAGACAAGCTCTCTTCTACAGAGCCACAGGTGGGGGGGGGGGCAGACAGACAGACATCGTGGTTAAGACACTGAGCCAGGTCTGGTCAGTCTCTAGTTAAAGCTGCTTCAGAGAGCAGAGGAGTGTTTTAAATGGCATCGAAGATTGCAATCCTAGCATCCAAGGTGTGGATTTTTACAGATCAAGAAATGCATTGCCTTTAACAAATGAATTACAAGGAGAAAAGAAGGAAGGACCCTGTGAATGAACAGATCTGAGGCATATCAAATAAGATGCTTTGTCAGGGTCCTTACCTGCAATAACTATTAGTAGTCTGGAGAGATGGCTCAGCAATTAGAGCACTTGCCACTCTTCCAGAGGACCTGGGTTCAGTTCCCAGCACCACATGGCAGCTCACCCACAGTCATCCCTAGCTCCAGGTCAGGGGACTGATGCCCACCTCTGGCCTGTCAGGCACCAAGCACACACATGGTATACAGACATGCATGCAGACAGAGCACTCATACACATGAAAATAAATAAATCTTTAAAACTTTTAAAAGTAAAATAACTCTGAAAAGGACATATGAGGGCTGGGGACTGACACAGGAACTTGCCCTGCAAGCATGAAGACCTGAGTTCGAGTCCCAGAACCCAAGAAAAAATGCTGGGCTTGACAGAGGGTGCTTGTGATGCTGGGGCTGAGGAGGTAGTAATGGGGCCCTGCTGTCAGCCAGCTTAGCCTGGTTAGTGAAAAGCAGGCCAGAGAGAGACCTGTCTGAAAGGACATTTGGAAAAATGACAACTAAGGTTGGCCTCTGGCCTCCGTATGCATGTACACACATTTGAACTTTCCAGACAGACAAGACAGACAGACACACACACACACCTTCTTTTCTAAGACATGAGGGAGTGAGAGAATGGCTCAGTGGTTAGGAGTGTACACCGCTCTTTCAGAGGAGCCCCTGTTGCTTGCCAGCACCACAGCGAGTGGCTCAGGGCAGCCGGTATCCAGCTCCAAGGAATCCAATCCTATCTTGGCTCCTGCGAGCACTGTACTCCTTCACACACACAGACGTGCATACACATAATTTAAAACAAAATAAATGTTCTTAAAATATGTGAAACAACTAGAGATATTTGAAGATACTAAGGAAATTCACGGTGGGTTTTTAGTCGTGATAATGGTCTTGATGTTTTAAATTATTTTTGTTACTGTGTGAGCATATGATACACATGAGGTCAAAGGTCAACTCTGTCCAGTCCTTTCTCTGTTTCTGCCTTTATCTGAGTTCTTGGATCCAGGCTGTCAGTCTTTGTTTGTTTGTTTTTCAAGACAGGGTTTCTCTGTATCCAGGCTGTCAGTCTTTTGTTTGCTTGGTTTTGGTTTCAACATAGGGTTTCTCTGTGTAGCCCTGGCTGTCCTGGAACTCACTCTGTAGACCATGTTGGCCTTGAACTCACAGAGACCTGCCTGCCTCTGCCTCCCAAGTGCTGGGGTTAAAGCTCCCGAGTGAGGCTGCCACTCTCACATAACAAGCATTTTACCTGCCAAGCCAGGTTCATTTGGTGTGTTTCCAGTTTTATCTACACATGTGGAATCATCTGCCAGATTTTAACTTCTGTCGTTCAGAAAACACTACTGAACACATATGTCCCGCTGTTGTGACTTTGGAGTGGGATCAGGGCATTGGCACTCTAACCACACACCCAAGTGATTCGAAAGGTGCAGACATGTTTGAAAAGCCACCGATCCTGCTTCACTAAAAAGAGTTGGAACACCTTGCTAGGCAGATGTAAAGTGGCCCTGCACCAAGGCTGGGGGCAGATAGCCTGCTGCACTCGCAGCCTGGCTAGGATGGGGCTCTGGCGTGGAGAACAGCCTCTGCACAGACCTTAAAGGAGCAGAGAGCAGGTTGCTCACACATAAACCATGGCTTGTTTTCTAAGTACATAGAAAGACTTTATTTCTAAGTAATGGTTTTAAATTTGTAATGTAGAATGTGAGCAGGATTGTTTAATTTGGGGTGTTCCATAGGAAAGGTCATGGAACCTTGAGCAGAGGCTGCTGAACTAGAGGAGGCATGAGTGGGACGCCATTTTTGTTTTCTAAAGAAAGGGACTGTTTGGTGGCTGGGCATACTGCCTTGGGTATGTCTCAGCAAACGCATTTCTGAGGTTTTTGTTGGGAGCCATTGCAAGTGACCTCCTGGCCCATGTGGCTTACGTTAGTGGGCGTAAAGGAATGTATAGACACGCATCGGAGCCTGCCCGCTGCCTGTCTTCCTGGGCTGCAGAGCCAGCTGTGCTCTGCCCACAGTCACCTCAGCGTCTCTGCAGCCCAGTTATCCTTCTGCTCCGATGCCTGACGGGAAGAAGCAACAGGAGAGGGTCCGAGGAGCAGCGGCCTGTGGGTTCTCAACCCGGCTGTTTTCTGGTGCCTGCGGGGTGTTTTTCTAAAGGGGTCGGGTCGACTGCAGGCAGAGAGGAAAGACCCTACCTCACCTCTGCTGCGGCATCCGTTTCCAGGCCTGCCACCACCACTCGGCTGCTCCCTGGCAGGCCGGTCAGGCATTGGGAAGGAGATCACTTCTCAATCTCTGTGGACATGGGTGGCTTTCTGATCCATGTGGACTCGCTGCCCGCTGGGCCTGAAAAAGAGTTAAGGAGCCTTGTTTTTCTGGCCTTTGGCTTTTCCCGCTCTGGTGGATAGACAAACAGGAGGTGATCTCAGTTGAGTGAGGAGGCTGGGAGGAGTGCGCGTTTGTCACAGATAAGCCCTCCATGATATTCCAGGACCACAGAAATCCAGACTTCTACTTTATGCTTCAAAACGATGGGGCCCAGAGAAGTTCCCTGAGACCCTGCCCTGCCCCAGGCTGACTCTCTGCTGTGGGACTGGAACATTGCCTTGTGGTTGGCTCCTGTGCCAAGCCACCATTCTTCCCTCATTGCCTGATAACACTGCAGCACAGTGCTCACTGGCCCTGCGTTCTTCTCCTGTCTGTGATGAAGGGGAACTGGGGCCCTGAATGTGCTGCTGAGCGGTCAGGGTCTGGACCAGTGGCCCATGTGCTGCAGCGCAGGGCCTTCAGTCTGTCGCAGCAAGCCTGCCTGCTTCTGTTCCCCTCAGTATTCTCCACTGAGAGCCTGGTTTGCCTTCACTGCACAGGGCTAGTATAATGTCCCACAGACAGAGGTTTTGAAAATAGTAAATGCTTTTATATATACATTGTGACACAGGCACACATATATCCAGTGTTTCACAGTACTTTTAGGTACAGTGTTGGGGACACAGTAAGCCTTGGGAGTGTTTAAGTCATGAAGGAGGTTCATTTCTCAGATGGCCACATGCTGAGGCATCTGATTGCCAGATTGTAAATGCACTACCAAGGGTGATTATGGTAGCTGTGGCAGCATTAAACAACAACATGAGTTGTAATCAACTGTAGTTTCGAGATAAACAGCACCTCACTGCCTCAGCCCCAGCCCTTCCATCCATTCTAGACTCGGAGTCTCCAGGCTTGTAGCCTCCGTAGTGCAGAGGGTGTATGTGGAGCTGCCATCGCTGGTGTGCAGCATGCAGCTGCTCCATAGCCAAGCATCTGTGTGTCAGCTCTAAAGATAACTGGGACTCAGCGCTCTCCAGGGCCTGTCATGCTGCGTCAGTCAGTGCTCTTTGCCGAGACATTGTCCTGTGTCTCTGAGTGGCCAGCTGTCCCCGCTATGTGTGCCTCTGCTCATCTGCTGGAAGGAACCTCAGTTGTAAGCGCACTGACACATTTCGCCCGCGGTTGCTTCCCTGTTTGCTGGTAGCTAGACACTGAGGCTGTGGTGAGCTTTCCCCACATCTGCCACAGCTGGGCTGTGGTGTGACTGGAGTGCTGATGACTAGAGTCTAATGAGGGAGCGCTGTAGTGTTCAGGCATGGGCCCACTGTGTCACCTTTCCAGAGTCTTGTTGTAGAGTCTTGACTGACCTGGTACTTGAATTGTTATGTACCCCACGCTGGTCTCAGAATCATGGCAGTCCTCCTGCCACAGCACTACATGGCAAGGAAGGCAGAACAAACTCAGGAGCTGGGTCTGTGGGACCTGAATTGTTTTGTACAGATCTGGATAGTGTGGGTCAGCTGGGGAGAGGGGGAGTTTAACTCTCGAATTTATGATGTCTTCTTCCCTCTTCACGTCCACAGGATGAAGTGTCCTCTTGCTGGTACAAATAAAAGATTCCTAATTAACACAATTAAGAACACACTGCCCTCCCATAAAGAGCAAGACCATGAACAAAAAGAGGGCAGTAAGGAGCCCGGCAAAAGCCAGGACCAGGAGGAGACAAGCGGGAAGAAGCACCGAAGCCACTCGTACAAGCGCAGCCTTCACTCGTCCCGGGGCTCGGTGGGCTGCTCTCCCCCACGGAAGCGGACCTCCCGGACCTCCCGGGACAAGTGCGACCCACGGCCCAGCCGGCGATGAGACAGAGCCGCAGGGCCAGCCCAGCCCAGCACTGCACCTGCCACTGGGTGCAGCAAGGAGGACAGGGAGGTGGCTGGCTGACACCCGAGAGTGACTTTCTCAGTGTGTCCTTTGTTTTAAGGAGGCTGTTGGTACTGTGTTGTTGTTCTTATTGCTGTTGTTGTTAACGGGAGGAGAAAACGTTACTAAAAAAAAATTCTTAACTACCTTATCCTGACGGTGTCTCGGGGAGAGCAAGCTGACTCTGCATGGCCCCCGACATCATCCGTGTTGTCTTTATCATACCTTACTTGGAAGTTCATTTCAAAACAGGCAGTTTTAGAATTTGAGATTTTGAGGTTGTTTAAAAACTCCTAGTTTTTTGATGTACTGTACTTTTGTGATCATTTCCCAGAATTTCTCAAAAAAATCAATAAAATACTTAGAAACGCTGTGTTTTCCTCTTTTGGGTGTCAGACGCTAAGCTCACAGTCTGAAGAACTCGGCCACGCTGCATGGCTTCTAAGTGACTGGAGTGAGGAGTCCTCACAGCTCTGGGCCTCGTGCTCCGTCAGCTCGCAGAGGGTAAGAGAACGGCTCTAGTCCATTCCCAAGCTCAGCCCTTAGATAAGGTACAGTTATAGATTTGCTTTTTTTTTTTTTTTTTTTTTATAGATTTGCTTTTAAACATATGTGGTTTGGGTGGTTCTGTTTAAAACCCGTAATAGCGTAATTCTTTTCCCTAGCAGCTAACAAGCCCATCTGTGCCAATCTCTGCAAGCAGGCATGGTTGAACTGCAGAGGATGGTGGTTGTCAGGCCTGAGAATAGGGCTACACAGGGGAAGCAGCCGGCCCGTGCACTCACTCCTACAGCCTGTGGAGGGGGTCATCCATGCTGCCAGCCTGCCAGCCAGCGCTCACTCAGAGAAACAGGCACAAGAACAACCACAGGGCTAGCTCCACTCCTCTTCACCCTAGCACCCCAGACGCTAGGCTCTGGGTGTCGGACATGGCTAAAGCTGTGCGGTGCTTACTAAGAACAGAATTTGCTTCTTCCTGAACATTTCCAGACCCTCCCCGAGGGTTCCAGCCTTCCGTATCAGTGAACTGTCTAGTTAATGGCTGCAGATTCTCTCATTTTCATTTAAAAACAACAACAGAACCAAAAAAACCATTTGTTCCAGTGAGATGGCTCAGTGGGTAAAGTTGCTTGCCACAAAGCCGGTGACCTGAGTTCAATCCCTAGAGCCTACCCAGAAGGAAAGAGCCAACTGGCCTCTGATCTCTATGTGTGAGTGCACACACACAGTTACCTTCATACACACAAGTAACACTCTGACTTCTGTGTGCGTGCACGTAAATATACACTAAATGAATAGAAAGGTTAGAATTCAAAAATGTCAATTTAACAAATTCTAATGTAATGACTCAAATATGTGCAGCTCAAAAATATAAGCAGAAGACTTAACAGTAACATCTGAAATGTCTTAAGTGGAGATTAATGGCAGATGAGACATGTATTGAGATGACAGTAGTAGACACTGTTCAGCATAAACATAAATGATTGGGTTGAAAGAGCTAGAGGACCAATGCCAATTCAAAAGACCAAGTATGCTCATAGTTGGTGTCTATAAAGACAGAAAGAAGCCAGGAAAAACATGTACAAAAGTACTGACAAAAGTTTTCCAAATATAACAAAACCTAAGCCACACTGATGGCTCACGCCTGCAATTCTAACACTTTGGAAAATGAGGCAAGATTGCTGTGAGTTCAGGACCAGCCTAAGCTACATAGTTCTAGATCTGCCCTGGGCTACAAGTGAGACACTGTCTCAAAACAAAATGAATAGAAGTGTAAATGCACAAACACAAAAAGCTCAACAAACTCCAAGGCTAAGAAACACGGAGACACGAAGGGAGACACAGCCAGGCCACACATGATAGGTGGCCTCGATTGCCGGCTGGATGGATTCAGAAGTGCCCAGGACATTATTGAAGCATACCTCTGTGTATATCTGGGAGGGTGCCCCCAGAGACGAGTGGGTATAGCGGTCAGACCACCATGGATGTGGCTGTACCATCCCATAGCTGGGGACCCAGACAAGAGTACAAGGCAGGCAAGGAGAAAAGATACCACACAGAAAGGTGGTGTCCACTTATTCTCAGATATTCTCTGTCTGTCCATCTCCCCCTCCTAAAGGTCTTCCATTTGAATATCACATCACCTCTAAGACTTCGCCTGAGTCTCCAAGGAGACTTTGAGCCTGAGCTTGCTAATGCCGTTGGCACTGTTGAGGCTCGGGAGGCTCTTGGAGGTGGCCTGTGTGTGTTTTGTGGTTTTGAGCCTTTTGGAGGTCAGAACTGAAATCTGACTGAAGGTGACTGACGTCAAGTGGGCACTAGATAGACTTACTCATCATCACGTTTGTTAACACAAACAGCCTGAGAAGGACCTGGGAGATTCTCCATGCTTACCTCTGGCTGTGTATGTGAGGGGGTTCCAGAAAGAGTTAAGAGATAAAAGACTCTCCCTGAACCATCCCACAGGCTAGGAACACTTTGAGAATAAAAGTGGGCAAAGGAGAAAGCTTTTGGGTACTGGAGTTTTCTCTAAGCTTCCTGGCTCCCACGAGGCTAACTCTGACCCTGCCTCCCCTTCCTTGCCGAAGTGGAATGAACTCTGAAACTGATCCAAACTGTCCTTCCCTTCCTTACAAGGTCTTGCTCTGTCATCTCACCACAGTACTACAAAGTCTGGTTAACACGATGGCTAAAACCCAAACCACTTTAAACCATTGGTAAAGAGGCATGAAAAACAGCCAGAGGGAATTAACAGGACATGCAGGAAAAGAGAATGATGAAGAATGTCATGGCTGGGTGTGGCGGCCCATACAAGAAATCTCAGGACTTGAGAGACTGAGGAAGGAGCCTAACCATGAGATTGAGGTCAGCCTGAGACACGTAGTAAGTTCCAGGCCAGCCTGGCTACAGAGTGAAGCCATGCCTTAAGACAAGCAAACACAAAATGTCACCGGTACAAGCGAGATAAAAAGACAGTGAGGTGAGACCACTGAAATGCAGGAAGAAAATTACAATCGTCAGCACAGACTGCGCCACCCCAAGAGGAAGTTTTTAAAGCAAAATGGCTTTGCTAATGTCCTCACATTCAGTCCTCAGCAACCTTCCCTGCCACTGCACACAAAAGGTTTCACAGCCCAAGGATCACCCCCGAGCTGCAGCTGCCAAAAGCCCCCAGCCCTTGTGACTTGTGAGGGAAAGTACTGAGCAGAACCACAGAGAGGCACTGCAGTCTTGGGATTCTTTTCTTTTTTACATGCTCTTTTTTTTTTTTTTTTTTTTTTTTTTAAGGGTTTTTTTTTTTTTTTTTTTTTTTACAAAAGTTGCACATTTTTTTTATTCCTAAGAGA
>NC_034612.1:37193000-37199420 GCF_900095145.1 Mus pahari
GCCCTTGTGACTTGTGAGGGAAAGTACTGAGCAGAACCACTGAGAGGCACTGCACTCTTGCGATTTTTTTTTTTTTTTCATTCTCTTTTTTTTTTTTTTTTTTTTTTTTTTAAGGGTTTGTTGTTTTGTTTTGTTTGCTACAAAAGTTGCACATTTTTTTTATTCCTAAGAGACAAAAAAGAAGACAAATGTATAAGTCACACTCTTTATATGATTTTAAAAGGCAAATTATTAGTACTTTCTTTATAGACAGGGTCTCATCTATCCCAGACTGGCCTCAAAGTCTACTTAAGGATGACCTTGAATGTGTAACCCTCTTGCCTCCACTTCCTGAGTGGTGGGGTTATAGACACCCACCACCACACCTGATGTATTCAATGCTGGGAGTCAAGCCCAGGGCTTTATGCACCTTCATGCCCTACCATGTATGCATGCAGCTACACTGCATTGCATATGATTCTGGAGGGTCTGGCCAAGTGCCATAGTTCAAGGAACCTTGGTGATATATCAGAATAGAGTAATTTAAACTCTTGATTTGAAGTACACATGATTTTCTATATAGAAGACACTGTAGCGTCTTCCAAGACTAATGGCTAAGGACTAAGTAGTTACCAGAATTTTAAGGAGTTTACTGTGAGAGCCAGGTGGGGTGGTGCATTTCTTAAATCCCAACACTTGGGAGGCAGGCAGATCTCTGTTAGTTTGAAGACAGCCCAGTGTAATGGTGAGTTCCTGGACAGCCAGAATTACAGAGAGAGAGCCTGGTGGGTGGAGAGGTTAGCTGTGGGTCCTGAGAGATGGCTTAAAGGCTGAAAGCACTGGCTGCTCTTTCTGAAGGCCTGAATTAATTCTCAGCACTTAGGCAGCTGACAACTGCCTGTAACTTCAACTTCAGGGGAATCTGGCGCCCTCTTGTGGTGTCTAGAGGCACTGCACACACGCGGTGCACATACAGACCAAAAGGTATGCTCACAGGCTTACCCGTCATACCCACACGTGCACATCTCACTCACACGCATGCACAAACACATGCACATCACACTTGTGTGCTCACACAGTAATAATAAGTTAACATGTAAAAAGTCAAGGCAGTACAATTCTGCTTCCTAATGCCAGTTTTACAATGATATCTCCAACCTCCCACCCACCCACCCCCTGCCAAATGTAAATTAGGGGGCTGGAGAGATAGCTCCACATTCAAGAACACTGGCGGCTCTTCTAGAGGACCTGGGTTCAATTCCCAACACCCACATGGTGGCTCACAGATATCTATAACTCCAGTTCCAGGGGATCTGACACCTTCTGTGGTCTCTGCCAGCACCAGGCATGTGAGACATAGAGAGACCTTCATAACAAGTAAACATAAAACACTCATACAAACAAATCATTCTAAAGAGTTTTTTTTTTTAAATGGATGAATATTCTATAGCTGTCTTCAGACACACGAGAAGAGGGCATCGGATCAGATCCCATTACAGATGGTTGTGAGCCACCATGTGGTTGCTGGGATTTGAACTCAGGACCTCTGGAGAAGCAGTCAGTGCTCTTAAGCACTGAGCCATCTCTCCAACCCCTCCCTCAACAAGGACTTTTAAGGAGAACAGAGAGAAGATTGTCTAATCATGTCAAAGGAGACACAAATAAAGTTGTAAATGAATTCAGAGAGGACACAAATAAAGAGCTGAATGGAAGAAAGCAGTACAGGACAAGAAAAAGGAATTCAGTAAAAGGAAACACTGAAAGTTTAGAAATACGAGACACCGCAGACAGCTTCAGCAATAGAGCGGGTCAAGTGGAAGAGGGGTTAGGAGAGATGGAAGACACGTGAACTAAGAAAACAGGACACACTAAAACCCAAGATACAATGAGAGCAGTCCTAAGAGCAATGTGCACAGCTGTAAGCACCTTCATTTTTTTTTTAAAGAAAAAAATAATAATGTTTTTTAGCTGCTAAGCAAGGGAGTTAACTTCGGGGACAAACATCATTATACTTTCAAAATATCCTTTTCTTTCGTTTTAGCTAAAGTCTTTTAGAAAACAGAGCAGAGGGCTGGAGAGATGGCTCAGCGGTTAAGAGCGTTGACTGCTCTTCCAGAGGTCCTGAGTTCAATTTCTAGCAACCACGTGGTGACTCACGATCATCTGTAATGGGATCCGGTGCCCTCTTCTGCTGAGTCTGAAGGCAGCAACAGTTGTACTCGTATACAGAAAATAAATAAATCTTTAAAAAGAAAACTGAACAGAACCGGAAGGACTTTTGTCCGCCATTTCGACCACTGCAGTATGTGCTCACAGCTTTGAGCTTGAGGAGAGCCTGCTGAGGAGTTCCAGTTCTGAGGGATGGGGTATTTTTACTTATGTGTTTACCCACACATATGTATGCACATCACACCCATGCCTAGTGCCCTAGGAGGCCAGAAGAAGGCGCTGGATCCCCTGAAACTGGCATTACAGGCAGTTATGAGCCACCACGTGGGTGCTGAGAATGAAACCCAGGTCCTCTGTATGGTCATCCAGTGCTCAACTCTCTGGCCCTGCCAAAGTTTCTCCTCTCTCTCTCTCTCTCTCTCTCTCTCTCTCTCTCTCTCTCTCTCTCTCTCTCTCCTGAACAAAAACTAGAGTTAGGAAAAAAAAAAAAAAGTCAACCCACAAAACACTGATTTAAATCTCAAAGTATTTTTATTCATTTAAGTCCCCCTTCCCCTCTTGAGAAATCCACTTGACAATGAATATTATTATAGTTCCTGGTACACAACATTAGAATAAAGCATCCCCGCCCCGCCCCACCCTACTCTTGTGAAAAATCAATCTGAGTTATTTACAATGAACTTAAAAACCATGAACTCTAATGAAAAAGCTTGACAGATTTGATGTATGGCAGACTAAAGTTTAAGACAACAACTTTTTGGCTCTGGAACGAAAACATGCGTCTTAGCCCCTCAGCAACACGTCTCGGGGAACACAGCAACCAAATAGAGCTGCCTTGTGGTTATAAAATTTCTACAGAAAACTGGCTGACAAAGGAGATGTAAATGTTTTCCATCAGTGGAATAATGTAGAAGGAGGGGGCTTCATCTCTGTCAACAAACGGAATCAGGGCTCCCCGTGTGTGTGTGTGTGTGTGTGTGTGTGTGTGTGTGTGTGTGTGTGTGTATGCCCAAAGGCTCTCCATGCATATGTGTGTGTGTGTGTGTGTATGCCCAAAGGCTCTCCATGCATATGTGTGTGTGTGTGCCCAAAGGCTCTCCATGTGTGTGTGTGTGTGTGTGTGTGTGTATGTGCAAAGGTTCTCCATGAGTATGTATGTGTGTGTATCCAAATGCTCTCCGTATGTGCGTGCGTGCGCGTGCACATATGTGTGTCTGTCTGTCCACTGGTATTATTACTTGCTGCTTACTAAGTTGGTTTTGGGAAGCTCCTCATGATTACACTCATTTTGAACAGTCACAAGGAGGTCAAGGACCTCCTTGGAGATGACTCTGGATCCCGTCCCTGGATAGACAGATGTTTCCAACACCAGCCTTGTGATATTTGTGTCCCAGCTCCTTGCTTGCCCAATGCCGCCATATTGCTGCTCTGCAACTTCACGAGCATGGTCTTCAACCAAGGGTTTGCTGGGACCACAGACCCTCGATTTAGAAGAAAGTCTTTTTCCCCCCTCCCAAAGGAAATTCATGCACTCTTCCTGTATCAAATAATTGTGTCACGACACTTGGGCCTAAGTCCTTAGAACTTTGAAATTATCCCCCAAGTTTACTTTTTCCTCTTATTTATTTCTGTCTGAAATCCTGTTTTATAATAATCATTCAGATGAGTCACTACCTGGTCAACTGACTAATGGCTGTTTTAAATCGGAGAGACTAAACTCTCCCCCTACAGGAGAAAGGTCGGGAATCGAGGTGAAAATGTACCCAAAGCACAGCTGGTTGCTGCTCAAACACTTTGGGCAAAATCAAAGCTTAGACTGGTAGATTGTATTCCTTGCCTGTGGTGTCCTCTCCCCTCTGCTTGCTCTGGCCCCTCTCATGCTGGCCCCATTGCTCGCTCTGGCCCCGCTCGCTGTGGCCCCGCTTGCTCTGGCTCCTTGCTTGTGGTTTTCTTCAGCAGTCTTTGTACCTGTCTTGTGGTGGTGGTTTGGTTTTCTTACTAAAGTTCTAGAAACAAACCCAAAGCTTCATGTGTACCAGTAAAGCAATCTATGTCTGAGTTATCGCTCTAGCAATGGGGGCAGGAGAGATGGCTCAGCAGCTAAGAGCACCGACTGCTCTTCCAAAGGTCCTGAGTTCAATTCCCAGCAACCACATGGTGGCTCACAACCATCTGTAGTGGGGATCTGATGCCCTCTTCTGATGTGTCTGAAGACAGCTACAGTGCACTCATAAATATAAATACAAATACAATAAACAAATCTTTAAAATAAATTAACAAATTATTACAGTTATACATTATAATAAATTACCATAACTTATAATTATATAATATAAATATATAATTATAATATAACATGTTAAATATTTATATCTATTATATATCATTTTATGTGATTAATGATCTCAAACTAGTCAATATTAAGTCAGTGACTTTGCAGTATAGATATACTTGTGTGTGACAAGTATATATATATATATATATATATATATATACATATATATAAATATATATATATATATATACATACAAACACACACACACTTATATATTTTTTTAAATTAAGATAGGGTCTCACTGTATTGTAGCTGTTCTAGAGCTCACTACATATATCAAGCTGGCCTTGAACTCACAGGGATCTGCCTGCCTCTATCTCCCGAGTGGTGGTCTGAGCCACCACACCCAGCAAAATTATATTTTAAAGAAAGTTGTTTGGAGGCTGAAGAGGTGGCTCAGAGGTTGAGAGCACTGGCTGTTCTTCAAGAGGACCTGGGTTCAACTCCCAGCAACATGGCAGCTCACAGCTGTCTGTAACGCCAAGACCCGACACCCTCACACAGACTTACATGCAGACTAAGCACCAATATACATAAAATAAATAAGTTATTTTTGAAAAAGAGAGAGGAAAGAGTTGTTTTGTGGCTGGAGATAAGGCTCTGTGGTAAAGTGTTTGCCTAGTATATGTCAGGCTCTGGGCTCAATTCCCAGCACTAAAAACAAAACAAAACAACAATACATGCAAACAAACAAAAAGGACAAAAAAACAAGAGTTGAACAAAAAAGTCGTTTTTATTTGTCTACTGGATGTCTGTATGTGTATATGTGCAATGCCCGCATGCAGTTCACACAGAGACCAGAAGAGGGCACCAGATCCCCTGAAACTGGAGTTGCAGTGAGTTGTGAGCCACTGCAAGAGCAATTTAAGTGGTCTTTCCTACGGAGCAGCCCCCTCTCTGGCCCCCAAAATTAAACTTTAAAATGTTTTGCTTTCTGACACCTCTTTTGGAAAATGCTCACGTATACAAAGGATGCTGGGTGGTGGTGGCATGTGCCTTTAATCCTGGTGCTGGGGTGGGGGTGGGCGGGAGAGGCAGGCAGATCTCCATGAATTTGAGGCCAGCCTGAACTGCAGAGTGAGTATTATACAGAGAAACCCTGTCTCAAAGAAACAAAAAACAGAAAACAAAAATAAAACAACAACAAAAGACAAACAACAAAGAGAGAGAGAGAGAGAGAGAGAGAGAGAGAGGGACCATGAATGGAGTGCTCAGAAACGGAAGGGAGGAAGATCACAAGTTCCAAACTGGCCAGGTCTACCCAGAGAAACTGCCATTAAATAATAAATAAATAAATACTAATAAATAAACAAATAAATAAATAAATGCTAATAAATAAATAAATAAGGTTGTCATGGTAGAGGGTCACAGCACTTTGGCTCCCAGCAGGTCACATGCGAACACCTGACCAGGTGCTATCTCAAATCTGCAGATGAAGGACACCCACACATTAGCTCATTTTTAACCCACCCTCCTGGCTTAGTGGCTGGCCTCTTCTAAGCCTCCTGTGGTTAGAAAGCCCTTCCCTTAACTCTTAGGTCAACACTTCTAAATCTTCCCTCAGTTTAGTTGCTGGTTACCTTCTGTGAAGCCCATTGGCCTTGCTGCCTGAGACACTTTCCGTTTCCTCCTACATTTTGGAAGATCTCCCCTGTAGCTCTGAGTCTGTTCTGCCCTCTCCCCCCCCCCCACCCCAAGTATCTCAATTCTCTCTACCTGCCCTCTCCTCTCTCCTAGCCTGCGGGAACCCTGGTGTGAAATGTGCGCACACACACACACACACATTGTATTAGTTAGGCTTTTACTGCTGTGAACAGACACCATGACCAAGGCAAGTCTTATAAAAACAACTTTTAATTGGGGCTGGCTTACAGGTTCAGAGGTTCAGTCCATTATCATCAAGGTGGGAGCATGGCAGCATCCAGGCAGGCATGGC
>NC_034612.1:37199940-37206222 GCF_900095145.1 Mus pahari
GCTCAGGCTAGTCTTTCCCTGGTAGTTACAGTCAGCTTTGTATGGAAAGACCGGTTAGATATCCTAGCTCAGCTTTCCTTGTCAAAACCCACTTTAAGAGGTCATGATTCTGAATTCAGTCTCATAAAAGCTGTGTGTGTGTGTGTGTGTGTGTGTGTGTGAGAGAGAGATAGAGAGAGAGAGAGAGACAGACAGACAGACAGACAGACAGACAGACAGACAGACAGACAACAGACAAACAGACAGAGAGAACATTTGCATGTGTATGTATAGGTGCAACTGGGGCCAGAGGACAATCTCAGGAGTCATCCCTTGCGTACTGTCCACCTTGTATTTGAGACAGGATCATCTCTCACTGGCTGGGAGCTTGCCAATTTGGTTAGACTGATTGGCTAGCAAGCCGAGGGGATCCACCTGTGTCTCCAGCTAAGGATACAAGCCTGTGCCGTCACAGGCTTGTTCTTTAAGAAAGGAAATTTTGCTGACATAACTATTTGTGAGATATGTATGCACATATATATATGTTTCATGTGTATGAATGTTTTCCTGTATGTACGTGTAGTGTGTGCATACAGTGTTCATGGAGACCATTAGAACACGTCAGATGCTCTGGTCCACAGATTATGGAGTCATC
This sequence comes from Mus pahari, assembly GCF_900095145.1. Classification (NCBI taxonomy): domain Eukaryota; kingdom Metazoa; phylum Chordata; class Mammalia; order Rodentia; family Muridae; genus Mus; species Mus pahari. Next base: position 37,200,575 of record NC_034612.1, read on the forward strand.
ATGTCAGTGTTGGGAACAGAACAAAGTTTACAACAAAATAACCTTGCCACAGGTAGAAGACAGAAAGTTCCCATCTGTTTGGCTGGAGGCAGGCCCTGCACAGTAGGTAGCAAGGAGGTCCTCCCCTCCCCCACTCTCCTTTATCAGGAACTGAAGACATTCTCCTTTCCAACAGCACTGCTTCACCCACAGGGCCAGCAACAGGGATTGTGGGCTGAACCCATAACCGTCAGCCCTCCCCTGAAGTTGGCTGTCAGGCATTTTGTCACAGCACTGAAACGTCTGCTGGATGAGCCCCTCCTGTTTCACAGGGCCTGGTGGGCTAGGGGTGGGGACCAGAGAGGGTTCGCCCTGCCCTACCTGGAAAGAAACAACAGACTGTGAGTCACGAAGGATGCTCACAGGTTTTCTCGGCCATACACGAAGGACAGGCTCAAAGATGCCCAGAGAAGGACTCAGAGAAGTGGTTCCCTCTGATTCTTGTGTCACCGGTGAAGTGACACAGTGAAGGGACTGTTCCCAGTGAAGGGACTTCCAACTGCAAACATGGGACCTTCACAAGGCCTCCACTCTAAGGAGCAGGCCTCGTGAGGCCACCCAGGAAGCCTGGGCGTATCAGTGCCTTGGAGCCCCTGACCTCCAAGCCAGGGCATCTACCATCTCCCTCCCTCTCGGTGGTGGGAAGCGGGGGATGGGGGGGTTTGCAGTAACCAAATCCCTTGGCTGTTTCTTTGACTTACACCATATTTTTCCCCTTCAGGAAGATACAACAGAAAAAACAACATTTATCCTTTCTCATAAAGCAGCCAGAAAGGGATGTCAGGCTAAAAAAATCCTCATTTTGCAGCAATTAGAATCCACTTTTCCATGACAAGAGAAGGGGCAAGCTGGGACTTGCATGCCTTCTCCTTGGGGGACCACTGTTAACAAACGAGAGTTGATATTGCTTATCAATGAATGTTTGCAGCACTCTATAGTTCCTGGTTGTCTCTGCCTGGGTGCCAAGCAACTGACAGACTTATCAGCTGTGCATTTCTGATGGACAGGGCTGTACAGAGACCACTGCANAGACAGAGAGAGAGAGAGAGAGAGAGAGAGAGAGAGAGAGAGAGAGAGAGAGAGAGAGAGAGGCTGTTTTCATGGCTACACTTTGCTTTAAAATCCTAGAACACAAATGTTTCCAGCGCCACCCTTAAAACACCCCCCTTTTAAACGGGTGCCCTGCAGCACAGGCGCTCTGCTCACAACAGTTTGTGGTTTTGCAGCTAAGCAGCCTGAGCCCCAGGAGCCCCGAGTGCTGATTCAGATAGTTCGGACTGCTTTTTCTTCATCTGTGATAATTAGGGCAAACTCTTGTCCCAAAGAAGCAGAGGTTTCACTGAAGCTTTTCATGCAGGGGGGAGAAGACGATGAAGAGAGGAACCGGTCGAGGGAGGCCGGCCAGTGAATTGTTCCAACTATATGTCTGTTCACTGTGGCAAAGACATTCTTGAGGCAGGTGCTTAAATTCACAGGCTCTTTAGAGAGAACTTAGCAGCCCCAGGAATATATTGGTTAAGAAGAAGAAAGGAGGGGCAGGGGGAACATCAGCTGCCAGGAGCAGGGGCGGGGGTGGCGGGGGTGTGGGGGGTGTGGGGCAACGGAGGAACTTCTCTGCCAGAGAGAGGTGCAGCTGTCGGAGCAATAAGGTAAATGAGCCTTACATTGAAATGGATTTTGCAGTGTAACTGTGCTCTCTGATCAATAGGGGAGATTGAACCCCGGCATCATCCCGCTATTCCTTGGTAATGCCCCATTTGGGCGCTGACTGGGTGGTCTTAAGCCCACTGCCACCCTGGCTAACGTCGGCCACACCAATCAAGGCCCCGCAGCTGAGACCCTTGGTGACCTGCTTCGGGGTCTTTTTCAAACTCTAATTCACTCGTTTGTGTGCGATGCTTTTTTTCTCTACTTTATTTATGGGATTACATAAATGAGCCATTAAAAATGTAAATCTTCAGAATGGTGGGATAATACAGATATCCAACAATAAGCTCAGGACGGTACAGTACAGAAACCACCCTGCACCGTCGCTACTGCCCCAGCGTGACTATGGCAACAATAAAGCGTTAAGGGAAGGACAGAGGAGAGAGAAATAAAACATCTCCACATGGAAGCTATCTCCAGTGCCAGAGAAAGATATGTGAGTGAGTGTGTGTGTGTGTTTGTGTGTATGCACATGTGTGTATGTGAGTGTATGTCTGTGTGTGTGTGTGTTTAAAGGAATATTAGAACAATAATGAAGATGTACCATTATATTCAACAAAAAAGGACAGGGCATCCCACACAGTGTGGTGTCAGGACAATCAAGTCTACTGCAGATCCAAGTTTATCTACCACATGGCAAAGTCTTTAACCCTTTGGTGTCTTTTGCAGAAGAAGGGGGGAAAAAGGAAGGAAGGAAAGAAAGAAAATGGAAAGAGAAAAAAAGGGGGGAGGAGTTGAGGTAGAGTTGCTCCTGGAGGCAGGAACTGAAGCAGAGACCTAACTAGGCTGGGCTGGCTTAAGGGTTTTGTTCCATGGCGTTGATACATGGACTCTATGGGAGCCTCATAACCCGTTTACCATTCCACTTGACTCCACCCTAGGTAGTTTGTGGCTGTTAGGAATGAGGTTAGTGTGTAGGGTTCAGGTGATTTGGCCTGTGGGGGCAGAGACAGGAGATATTAGCCCTTGGATAGTAATCCACAGGCTTCTTCCCATGATGGCCAGCCACAGCTCAGACCACAGACCTGGGAAGGGTAATGGATGTGAAAGAGGAAGCTACGCTAAGCCAAGATAGAGGAGGCTGGGAGAAAAAAGATGCAGCAGGGTGGGTGGTACACACGATCATTGAAAAGCAGGTACACAGCCATGTTTATGCAGGTTTAGAATTGCTCAGAGCCTAGGGTGGGAAGTAACTCATCATGCTGAATGTGTCAGTGTGGCCATCCATGTAAGAGAGTATTATTTACCTTTGCAAAAGGAGCCCTTGGCACAATGGATTGTTTGTTTGTTTGTTTGTTTGTTTCGACAACTTGACACAAGCTAGGTCATTTTGGAAATGGAAACCCGATTAAGAAAATGTGTCCATCAGATCAGCCTGGAGGCAAGCCTGTGGATCATTTTCTTGGTTGATGACTGAGGTGGGAGGGTCCCCCCTGCTCCCTGCCCCGGCCCCGTAGTCCTGGGTTGTGTAAAAATCGAGCTGTGCTAGTCTTGGGGAGCAAGCCAGTAAGCAACATTCCTCCTTGGTCTCTGCTTCAGTTCCTGCCTCCAGGTTCCTGTCCTGTTCTCACTCCCTGCACGGAAGGACTGTAAGCTGTAAGGTGGAGTAGACCCTCTCCTCCCAGAGTTGTCTGCAGTCATGGTGTTTATCACAGCTGCAGAAGAAAACAAAACAAAACAAAACAAAACACACCTAGAACACCTTATGCTAACAGCGATTTGTACTCCAAAAGGAAGAACAGCATGATCCCACAAGTATGAGGCATGGCCCTGTAGGGTAGGTGTCTTAGGGTTCCATTGCTGTGAAGAGATACCGTGACCACAGCAACTCTTATAAAGCAAAACATTTAATTGGTGGTTTACAGTTTCTTCATTGTCATCAAGGTGGGAACATGGCAGAGTCCAAGCAGGCATGGCGCAGGAGGAGCTGAGAGTTCTACATCTTCATCTGTAGGCTGCTAGGAGGGGATTCTTCTGCACTGTGTGGATCTTGAGCATAGGAGGAGACCTCAAAGCCTACTAACACAGTGACACACTTCCTCCAACAAGGCCACACCTCCTAATAGTGCCACTTCCCATGGGCCAAGCGTTTTCAAGCCACCACAGTAGTCAGAGTCATAGAGAGAGAAGGTAGACAGTCATCAGTCAGCAGAGCTTGGGGAAGGGCTTTAGTGGAATTTGGGTTTGAGGTGATCAAAAAAATTCTAAAAATTAGTGGTAAAGATAGTTGCCAAGAAGAAACAAAAATGGTGAGTGCATTTAATGCCATTGAATTTAATGTCCTAAATAAGATGTCCCCAAGTAGCACACATGCTGACCTTTGCATGTATTTTGCCACAAGTTCTATAGAGCAAATATTCACATTGGGAGGCATTCCATTGGCCAGACTGTCTGGCCAGTCTAAATAAAGATCGATTAACCAGACAGTCGCAGAAATGTATTGTTTTCCTTACATCTAACACCACCTGGGAGGTTCTTAAACACTGCCAAGTTCAGCTGCCAGCACAAGGTCCAGCCTAGGCCACCTCGAGAACACAGCGTTCTGCACACTCTCAGGAAGCACTTCCTACAAGTCTTCACCTCCGTGATGCTGGTCTTGTCTTAATCAGCGCCAGCTAACCAGCATCAGTTGTCTCAGTAAAGCAAGGATTTCACTTCACTAGTACTGCGCTCTTGTTAACGGCAGCTGACTCTTCAGCCCCAGCTGACAAGAACCACAGAATCTTAATTCAAAATAAGCAAACATGCAAAGGTTCTCAAACGTCCCTCTGGAACTCCCCAAGTCAGGCCTCCGTCCTCTGAGTTTCTCTCAACACATTTTTCTCCTGACCTTCCACAGAACAGCCTACCATGCTTCGAACAATCGAAAAGTCAATGGCTTTTCTTCCCCAAAGTTCCAAAGTTCTTCCTCAATTCTTCCCAAAACACATGGTCAGGTCTGTCACAATAATACGCTGTAATCCTGGTGCCAATTTCTGTCTTAGTTAGGGTTACTATTGCCATGATGAAACACCATGACCAAAACAGTTTGGAGAGGAAAGGGTTTATTTGGCCGACATTTCCGCATCACTGTTCATCATCAAAGGAAGTCAGGACAGGAATTTCAAACAGGGTAGGAATCTGGAGGCAAGAGCGGATGCAGAGGCCATGGAGGGATGCTGTTTACTGGCTTGCTCCTCATGGCTTGCTCATCCTGCTTTCCTATAGAACCCAGGACCACCAGCCCAGGGAAGGTACCACCCACAATGAGTTGAGCCCTCCCGCACTGATCAATAATTAAGAAAACACCCTACAGGCTTGCCTACAGCCGGATCTTATAGAGGCATTTTCTCAATTGAGGCTCCCCCTCTTGGATGACTCCAGCTTGTGTCAGGGTGACCTAAAACCAGCCAGCACAAATCAGAACAGGAACATTGTCGTATTCACCGTCATCGCCGTTTACCTGACTTGTCAGGTAGCCAGGTTAGAGGCAAATGTTCTATCTTCTGCCTCAGCCCCCACAGTGCTGGGGTTCCAGGTGAACAACGCCAAGCGCCCCCCAGAGTCTTTATTGTTTCTATCTCAGATGTCTAAGTTACAAAAACGTGGGCTGAGGAGATGGCTCAGTCAGCGAAGCTCTTGCTATGCCCCATGAGGACCTAAGTTTGTATCTCTAGCACCTATATAAAAGCCGGGACAGGCATCAACATAACCCAGTGCTGAGGAGAGAGACAGGCAGGTCCTGGAGCTCATGGGCCAGCGAGTCTACCTGAGTCAGCGAGAGCCTGGATTGGTGGGAGATCTTGTCTCAAAAAGAAGATGGAGAGCCGGGCGTGGTGGCGCACGCCTTTAATCCCAGCACTCAGGAGGCAGAGGCAGGAGGATTTCTGAGTTCGAGGCCGGCCTGGTCTACAAAGTGAGTT
>NC_034612.1:37206452-37209398 GCF_900095145.1 Mus pahari
ATTGAGTGCTATAGTAAAATTAACACTCTTGCCCTCCTTTGCCAATTCAGAGCCTATTATCCCACATTTTATTATATGAAGATGAATAGCTATAGATAAGGCTGTTTGCTAGTCTCAGATGAAAGTGGAATTATGCTAGTGTTGCTTTTCAAACAATAAATGATGTGACCACTGCTCAAAGTCCCATTCATACATGCCCTTCACGGTGTGTACTGGTGATAGAATGGCCCCCCGAGTGAGTGACCTGCAACACACCAGCACACTCACTCAAAACGTCTGACTCCAAGTCTGTGTGTCCGCAAGCTGTGGCACACACTTGACACTTCATTTCTAGAAGCTTTAAAAATGGAATTTCTGCTTCAGAAGTCATACTCTTAAACTTGAATAAGTGCTTAGTAAGTACCAACAACTTCCTCTTCAGGAAAGATGCGGCACCCAGTGGTAACCTCATCGTCCCTTCCTGGAGGGATAATCTCTGTGCTCTGTGTGGAAACATCACCTGTCAATAAAAAGCTGATGGCCTATTAGCAAAAGGGCAGGAATTAGAGGGTGGGAGTTCCGGTACAGAGATTGGAACTCTGGGAAATAGTCAGAGGGGGGAGATTGTCCCCACCCCACCCCAGTTGGAGGAAGTCAGACATAGAAAAAGATACAAGGTAACCAGTCATGTGTCAGACATAGAATGGTTTAAAAGTGTTATATAAGTTACCAGCTAGTCGGGGAACAAATCCAAGCATACGGCCTAGGCATTTATTCATAAATAATTAAGTCTCAGAATCGTTATTCAAGAACTGGGGTGCTGGTGGAAAAGCCTACAATGATAGTGTGCGTCCCTGCGCATTTCCCTCGGCTTCTGTACCCCTCCCTTACATACACACACACACACACACACACACACACACACACACACACACACATACACAAAACCTACTTATATTTGTGGCAGTTCGTTGACCCACATCCCTATTGCTGCCCAAACTCCATCATGGGCTGGTGCCCTGGGCTGAGCAGACGGACAGCTCTCTCTGCTCACGTGACTCCGATGTGTGTTTAGAAAACACGATTTGTTGGGAGAGGTTCTTTCCCTCTGGAAACAAAAAAGATTCTGGTTACTGCCACCACCCCCAGCAGAAGAATGTTGTCATTTATAGTCTAAATTCAGCCCCTGTGTGGTTGAGGCATTATTGAGTATTATTCTGAGTCCAAGACCAACCTGGGCTACAGTGTGAGTCCCAGGCCATCTGAGCTGCAGAGTAAGTGTCAAATGTGTGTTCTTGAGATGCAGTGGCCACAAGCCTTTGGTCTGAGCACTTAGGAGGCAAAGTAGGAGGATCTTTCTGTGATTTTCAGACCAGCCTTGATTACACAGTGAGTTCCAGGTCAGCTGGGGCTACACAGTGAGACCCTGTCTCAGACAAATTTAAAAAAATGTGTGTTCTGGTCTTATAAAGAATGCTCATTCCTGGGCTGGAGAGCTGGCTCAGTGGTTCAGGGCACTCGTTGTGAAAGACCTGATTCCCAGCACATATATGGAGGTTTGCCATCTTCTCAGACACCAGGTATGCACGTGTCCCACAAACATACATGCAGCCACAACACACACATATAAAGTAATCAAAATAAGTCTAAAAAGGAGAGAGAGAGAGAGAGAGAGAGAGAGAGAGAGAGAGAGAGAGAGAGAGAGAGAGAGGATGCTCGTTCCCACGAGGCTGACAGTGCTGGTGCTGTCTGTGTTCTATAAGCACAGAAGCAAAACCCTGGAATCTTGTCACATTTTCCTCCCTGAATGTTAGGAGGTGGAACAGTCAGGCAGGGGTGAGTGTAGAGGGAGAACGGTGCTGGGGACAGAGCTCTTGTCCTGCTACGCCCAAGTCTATACTTACCTAGATGGCTGCCCAACCCTCCTCCCCACCGCCTTGGCCCCTCCTGAGTTACACAGTGGGACACATGGATGGAATTCACCCAATCAAACTTCTGCTGTTAGCTGAAGAGAATTTATAAAGCTGAGAATTAGGCTTCAATAACTGGGCCTACCATTACCTCTCTCATACTCAAGATGAAATAAAACCTTTTGATACCTTCTGCCATTGTCTCTCAGAGCAGAGGATTCAGAATAATATTAATATATATATATATATATATATATATATATATATATATATATATACACACACACACACACACACACAAGAAGTGTGTGTGTGTGTGTGTGTGTTGGATCCTGGAGATGGAAGAGATGGGGTGCACCATCTCGGGGACACAGGACTCATTGTCAAGGACAACGTCTCCATTAAAAGCTGGACACATTACAAGCTCCGTCCCCCAACTTGGCCACTGGTTTGGGCATGACTGGGTTCCACCAGTGTTCTTGAGGTTTCCCCCAGAGCCTCTGAAATGTGGTCCTCAGACCACAGAGGACACACACATCACAGACTGGGTGACTCACAGGACACATGATGCATGCTCACAAAATGGTTAACAAAGAAGGGTTCTGGTGAGGAGGTCCTTGGTCCCCTGTGACCGTTTGAGTGACTCACAGCAGAACCAGGCAGAAAAGCCAGGGTGAGCTGCTACTCAGTTGGGGGATGTGATTTTTGGCCTTATGAGACATGGGGTGAGAAGCTTAGAAGTCATTTTGAGGTCAGAGATTGAGGTATTCATCCTATTAACAAAGAGGCTTATAATTGGAAAGCTGTCAATCCCTGCCACATGAATTCTTACAGAGAAAAATGCTGGGATCGCTGAGTACCCCCTTATTGCCGCAAAGGGCACCTTCTCCCCACCACCAGGCTGTGCACATTCTGAACACTTTTGTCTCTCCGTCCTGCTCTTTCTGGCTCGCCAGCCTTCTAAATTCCAAACTGTCCCCCTCTGGGTTAGACTGAGTCTCAGTCTCTCTCTCTCTCTCTCTCTCTCTCTCTCTCTCTCTCTCTCTCTCTCTCTCTC
>NC_034612.1:37209843-37214707 GCF_900095145.1 Mus pahari
TGCGAGACTATGATCAAAAGAAAAAAGAAAGGTGAATTAGTGTAAGAAGAATTCCATGCAATCTTAAAAAAAAAAAAAAAAAAAAAAAAAAAAAAAAAAAAAAAAAGATTTTTAGCCAGGTGTGGTAGAGCACGCCTTTAATCCCAGCATTTGGGAAGTAGAGGCAGGTGGACCTCTGTGAGTTCAAGGCCAGCCTGGTCTATGGAGTGAGTTCCATGACACCTAGGCTTTGCCTCAAAAAATTTCGTTTTAAATTTATTTTTACTTTATGCGTATGAGCATTTGCCTAGATGTATGTGTGTGCCGTGTGAACGCAGTGCCTGAAGAGGGCGCTGGACTCCCTGCGATTGGAGTTGTGAGCCACCATGTGGGTGCTGTGAATCGAAGCCAGGTCCTCTTCAAGAGCAGCCAGTGCTCTGACCGTCTGAGCCATCTCTCCAGCCTCTGTGTCTTTAACTGGTTAAGAGGACCACAAACTTGCAGACTATCAAAGCCACTTTTGCAGGCTCTTTCCTTTTCCGGTGAGGGGCACGTGTTGAGGCCTTAAACCCCTAACTTAATTAATGCTTGCCAGTCAGATGTCTTCTTGTTGCTCTTTCAGTTCTCACACTGAGGCAGAAGGCTTCTAGTGATGTAATTTGAGAAATGAAGTTCGCGACTGAGAGCTTCTGCTGGATTCTATGCTGTGGAACTGAAGTGACAGGAAGACGCTCTGCCCGGGGGCCGGGAACAGACACCTTCAACTCTGCGTAGTTTATGGGGCAACCTGGTAACTAAATGCCAATTAATTTCCCCCAGCCTGGCAATACTGTGAAACCGCAGAGCATTCTGAAAGGGTTGCCATTTGGTCTTTTGTGCCCCGTGGTTTCACCCCGCGCCTTCACCTGGGTGGTACCCTGCAGTTTTGTTCATTTCGGCGGCGGCGGGAGGGGGCGGGGGAGGGGGACGACCTGGCAGGCAGAAAACAAGAGGGAGGCATCGCAGTTTTTCAACGATTTTAGCAGGAGCCCCCATCCGTGGTTTTTCTGCCTCTCTCTCTCCCAGTGAGCAAGGAGGACTGATGTTTTTAGTTGTTTATCCACAAACAGTAAATAAACTCAGTGGCCATACTACATCTTTCATTATCTCACTGAACTTTGAAAGCCTCAGTCAATTCATCCTCTAAATTCGGCCTTTTTTTTTTTTTAATTTAAAAAAAAAAAAAAAGGAAGCACCAAGCGCCATCTAACTAGTTTAAAAGAGAACAACAAACAAAGCAGGCTTTTTCCTCCTCCTGAGCTGTGTATATAATTACTTGAATAATGCTGAATTTCACCCCATATGCTGGGGAAGAAAAAAAAAAAAAAAAAAAAAAAAAAAAAAAAAAAAAAAAAATAAGCAGTGTGAATTCAAACTGCAAATGAATGGAGCCGGCCTCATTCATAAATGTCATATGAAGCTTCAGATTAAAAGGAAACTCTGTCATTCCAGGGATGGCAGCTGTTGTTATGTTGAACAAAATGGATACAAATGGGTATTATTTTAAACTGAAATGCTTAATTTTAGACCTAACAAGGCCGCTGTCCAGAGTCACAGGAGCCGTGGTCCCCAGTAGAGGGCTTGATTGCACAGGAAATCAAACTCCCAGAGCTGCTGACCAGGCCGGGCAAACACACTGGCAATGTTTGAGTTACTATGGCAATCACAAAATAGGAAGGCCTTTTCTTCTTTTCCCCATCTCTGCATGCAGCCTCGGGCTGCTCCTGAATAGGCCACATCTGCAAAAAGTTTTAACACGGTACTCAGATAAAGAAAGGGTCCCCCAAATGGGCACTGACCCGTCTCAAAAAATGTTGCAAATTTTACATACAAGAAATGGGGAGCTGGGCCACTTTGGGCAGGTTATGTCATAATGCAGACACAAAGGGATAAAAGGGCACGAGGTTTTGGCTGTCAGGTCCTGAGAGGAGGGGACAGCAGCAGTCAATGACAGCTTAAATGCAGATGTAAGGAGAAAAGTCAGGGCTTGGTGACAAAAAGTTACTAGTCAATGAATGAAGGAGAAATTTCAAACACACATGCACACACCAGACAAAAGGGGGAAATACAATATATGTATATAAAATCTATCTATAGAGACTTACTGAGGAAAAACTCCAAAGCATATTTAGCAAGTCTTAGAACGATCAACCCCTGTGAAGCCAGCACATGGCTCTTTGGAGAAGCCTTTGTAGATTTCACATCCCACGTCTGTGTCCACACAGCTTATCCACAGCCCCGGGTATTTTCAAACAATGGCAGAGCCCCCCAGGGGACTGGTATTGTCCACATGGCTTGGTTAAAAAGAATGTTTACTGATAAAACACATATTCGCACACACTCATATACACATGTACACACATTCACTCATATGTATACACACACACACACACACACACACACACACGCCCGCGCTCACATATAGATAGGTTTCAGAGACAAGCCTTTTCTTGGAATTCAGGGGCCATCAGTTCACAGTTGGTCTGGGTTGGGAGGACCTCCTTTCCACTTACCTTTTCTGGGTCCCCACACACTTGTTAAAGACATTCCGATTTTGAGTCTCCCAGACTGCAAGCCAGCTTGGCCTTGTCTTGGAATGGAGCTGCCTGCCTGCGCCCTTGGTGTGAAGGGTGAAGGAATTGTGGTTAGGCAACCATTACCCTCTGTCCCTCCCCAGCCCCTCCTCCATGAGCCGGCAGTGAGCAGTCAGGCATCCTGCGTGAAAAATCCAAGCGTCCAGAAGCAGCAAGAAAAAAAAAAAAAAAAGCTAAAATTAATCTTCACCTCTTTCAACTTCGGGAGCTATTCATGGCATGAAAGAGTTTGGGAAAGACCTGGGTGGGTAGTGGAGCTCGGAAGCCACCCTTCGCAAGAGTTAAACTCGGAGCTAAGAATACTTTTAAGTAGCATGAACTCACCACAAAAAGTCACGTTCCTGAAAGGCGGCCAGAGCCCAGTAAAACTGACACTACATTTCACGTTCATTGACTCCTGTTCTTTGGGGGAAAGTTTTCATATGGAGAGAAAGTGACAATGGAAGACAATGGTGCTACCTTACCAAAGTCCATTCATGCAGCCACTTCAAATACGTTTAACTGCTTGTCAATAGATCTCGTGAGCCTCTGGGCTTCTGACTTTCTGTCCCGTTTGTGTACCGACCACTTAAGTTTGGCTAAAGCCTTGTGACCTGGACTGCCTCCCCTTTATGTGGGTCAAAATGCAAGGCGAAGCCATTGTGTCAATGGGCCTTCATTAAATTCATTGATTTGACCTGTATTTTAAAGACCAAAAGTCAAATGGGACGGGAAGTCAAAATTCCCATACAAGAAGCTCCTCTTGGACCACTTTTTGGCTTTCTTGTGTGCTCACCAAAGGGCATTTTAGGTTTATTTGAAGTCTGCCTCCAGGCTAAACAAACTGCTGTGTAAGTGTCTCTTTGGGAGAAGTTAGGATTTAATTTTTATTTATTTATTTTTATTTTTTATTTTTTTTTGCAAAAGAGAGAAGAGGCACAAAGGTTGGAGCGGGGCTAGTGAGTTTGATTTTTCTCCCCTGCAAGAATGATTTTGGCCATCTGATGTAAAAGTTGTACAAAGCTATATAGCTCGGCCTGGCCCCTGTGCTGTGAACTGCTCTCCGTTCCATGCAGAACGCTCTGGTAGGGAAGTGTTGGGTTGCTTTTTTGTCTGTTTGTAGTGTGCGCTCTGGAAATGAGATGGGCTGTAGTTTTCTTTCAGACCTTATTGAAAAATGGCAGCATTTAAAACCCGGTCTTTCCCTGGCAGCAGCTCAGTGGTTAAGAGCACTGGTTGCTCTTCCAGAGGATCCAGGTTCTGGTCCCATCACCCACTTGGCAGCTCAGTATTTTCTGGAACTCCAGGTTCAGGAGCTCTGACACCTTTACACAGACACACATGCAGGCAAAACACCAATGCACATAAGATAAAAAAAAAAAAAATTAATCATTTGGAAAAGTCTTTTCCTTCGAATGTTTTTGGGACAATATAGGGTGCTGGTTCAAAAGATGGAAAGCTGGGCCAGAGAGATGGCTTAGTGGTTAAGAGCACTAGGCAGTTCTCCAGAGAACCCAGGTTCAATTCCCAGTACCCACAGGGTGGCTCACAACCATCTGTAACTCTGGTTCATAGGGAACTATCCTCTGTGGGCAGCAGGCACACACGTGTCCCCCAACTAGGAACTTGCCCTTCCGCAACCCAGCTCTAGTCTCTCTCCTCCTCCCTCTTCCTCCTCCCTCTCCTTTTCTGCCCTCTCTCTCCCTCTTCCTTCTCTTCTCCCCTGACTCCTCCCTCATTGTTTTCAGCCTTAATATTCCCCACTTTGTCCAGATACAAACAGCAGAAAACCTATCCACCTAACTGTGGAACGTAGCATAAGTCAAACTGTTGACTCTTCTTACTTAATACTTCAGTTCTAGAGATTTAAAAAAAAAAATCTATGAACACAAAAGAAGTGATGAGGGGTCAGAAACCACTGCGATGAAATCCTGCAGACAAGCAGAGCTGTGCCCATGAAAGACGGACGCAGAAAGCCCAGTGTGTGAAGATGCGTGTAGAAATCTCAAAATCTAGGGTCAGTGAGATGGTTTAGTGAGAAAAAGGGCTTTGCTGCCCAGCCTGACAACCTAAGTTCCATCCCTGGGACCCACATGGTGGAAGGAGAGAACCGAATTCTGCACCTCCACACATGTCCTGTGGTACAGGTGCCCACTGGTGCCCGAGAGAGAGAGAGAGAGAGAGAGAGAGAGAGAGAAGAAGAAGAAGAAGAAGAAGAAGAAGAAGAAGAAGAAGAAGAAGAAGAAGAAGAAGAAGAAGAAGAAGAAGAAGGA
>NC_034612.1:37215137-37224386 GCF_900095145.1 Mus pahari
GCCTGCCTCTGCCTCCCGAGTGCTGGGATTAGAGGCGTGCGCCACCACCGCCCGGCTTGGGGCACTTATCTTATGAGTGAAGAAACTGAGACTCAGAAATCAAGTGACTTTGCACCCAGCAAAATGAGAACCAGGATGGAACTGAGATCTATGCCACCCAAAGTTCTCACTATGGGAGAAACAAACTCCAGCTTCCCATGGGTGCAGCTGAGAGCTGGAAATAGCATGGACATATTGACCAGGGATGATGAGGGGGGTGGGGGTGGGGTGTCTTCCTGTTATTTATTCATTTTTCTATTTCCCTTTAGATAAAATAAAGATGCAGCCTCCAGAAACAGTTAACTGATGGCACACTTGGACTTGGCCTTTCTGTCCTGAAAGCCATTCTGGGGAATGTTCCCCAAGACTAAGATGAGGGGTGGTTAACGGGACCTGCCTGAGTCATGACCGGGGCTGCCACTCAGAGCCACCATGGTCTGTGTCCCTGGCTCTGATGGCCTAAGGATTAAGGCTCTGTCACTTCCTGTTAGGACAAAGTCCCTAACGTGAAGACTCCCAGAAGGTTATCATTTCCCGGAAGTCAGAGGTTTTCTTTATATTTTTACACAAATTTCCTAGTTCAATATCCTACTTCCTCTACAAGGAAGGAAAGTAGAATCAGAGGCGCCTAGGGCCCGCGATCAGAGTCCTTTGTGACCTTGCATTGGAACCAAAGAGGATTAATCTCAAACTTTAAAATGTAATGGGATTTACCTGGTTGAATTTTGGACTTATTTGGGACCTGTGACCCCTTTTCTTCTTACCAATTTCTCCTTTGGGATCAGAAATGTTTCTTTCAGACCCGTTCAAGAGGAGGTGGCTACCATGGTATCTGGTTCCTGCAGGTTCACGGTTGAAGAGGAATTTTACCCCCTGGATAAATACACCTTGAGTCACACACATCCTTGACTTGGGTAAGATTTTGCATTTAAAGTTGAGAACAGATGGACTCTGAGGGAAGCTGGCATGACATAAATATCTTTTCCCAGGAGAGGGCATGAATTTTGACAGAGCTGGAAGGCCAATGCAGTGGCTGAACGGTGCCTCCCTCCCCAGATGATGTGGCCCTACGCCTCGGTCCCTCAGGATGTGTTTGTGTTTGGAGCTCGGTGTCTTTAAAGTCACACCAGTTGGATAGAGCTTGGTGGCACAAGACTTCAATCCCAGTACTCACTCAGCAGGCAGAGGACAGGCAGATCTCTACGAGTTCGAAGCCAGCCTGGTCTACATATTAAACTTCAGGTCAGCCAGGGCTACACAGAGAGACTGTTTCAGAAAACAACAGCGACAACAACACATCACAATAAGCTACCTTTATGCCCACGAGACGCAGTTTAAGACCCCAAGCAAGTGACTGAAAGCACAATTCAGCTCAAATCTGCACATAATGTCTCCTTCCCACACGATGGCCACACTGTGTTAGGTAGATGTGGCTTTTAAAACAGAATGGGCCACGATCCGGGCTGGCGCTCAGAGTGTGGAAGCGGACGCCTCCGTCATTAGCAAGAGTTTGTAAGAACTAGAACGAGAGCTGCAAGCTCTGAATTACTGCTCAGAGCAATGGAGACTTCAGCGGTGGCTGTGGCCGTGGCCCTGGCAAGACTCACGTTCTGAACTGCCTCGAAGGTCGCTAATGAGTACCTCTCTACAGCGAGTCTGGAAACCTTAAACTTTACCAGATTTCTGCTGAGCAGGAGGTTTTCTGATAATGAGCAAGGATAATCCAGATAGAAAAAAAACGCCATCAGGAACAGCAGCCTGCCCTAGAGACTTTAGAAATGGTGCTGTGGTGGTTTGAATAGGTTTGTCCTGCACAGACTTAGGTGTGCCAATGCTTGGCCCATAGGGAATGTTGGAGGGGGTGTGTCCTGGCTGCCTGCAGAAGACAGTCTCCTGCTGCCTTCAGATCAACATGTAGAACTCTCAGCTACCTCTCCAGCACCATGTCTGCCTGGATGCTGCCATGCTTCCCGCCATGATGATAACAGACTGAACCTCTGAAACTGTAAGCCAGCCCCAATGAAATATTTGTCTTTATAAGAGTAGCCTTGGGCTGGGCATGGTGGCGCACGCCTTTAATCCCAGCACTTGGGAGACAGAGGCAGGCAAATTTATGAGTTCGAGGCCAGCCTGGTGTACAGAGTGAGTTCCAGGACAGCCAGGGTTACACAGAGAAACCCTGTCTCGGGAAAAAAAAAAAAAAAAGAGTTGTCTTGGTCATGGCGTCTCCTCACAGCAATAAAACCCTAACTAACACAAGTACAAAGCCCCTTTTTTGTTGTTTGTTTGGTTTTATTTTGATTTTTTTTTTTTTTGAGTAGTCCTCTGTAGGGTTTCTCTGTGTAGCCCTGACTATCTCGGAACTCACTCTGACCAGGCTGACCTTGAACGCAGAGCTCCCCTGCCTCTGCCCTCCCAGAGCACTGGGACTGAAGGCAGGGTGCCATCACTCCCCTGCCTCCGCAAAGCCTCCTTAATGTGTAAAGAAGCAACTGTTTGGCTGTCGACTGGTCTCATTCCTTCAGAGTACACTCCACTTTATTCTACAATAAGCTTCTCCTGTCTTCTGCCTTCTGCCTTGTGCGATTGTCTGAATTCTCTCCAGGGAGGATTCTCTCAGCTGGGGGTCCTGGAGACATAGTGCCTGAATCATTAATCTACTCTCTCATGTTTTACACTCTTTGGGTGTGCAGTTTAAAACATATGAATTGTTTGTTTCTGGAATTTTCCATTTAATACTTTTGGATTGCATCTGATTTCGGGTAATTGAGGCAGGAAAAAAGAAAAACTTCAGTCAGTGGCTCTTTAATGTAACAAATATCCTAGTAAAGAGAGAGGAAATGTGGTGGCTGGAGAGGTGGCCCAGTGGTTAAGAGCACTGGCTGCTCTTCCAGAGGATCCAGGTTGAGTTCTTAGAACCCACAAGGTGGCTTATAACACTCTGTGGTTCCAGCTCAAGGGGATCTGATGCCATCTTGATTTCCATGGGTACCAGGCATGAAAGTAGACATACATGTAGACAAAACACCCATATATGCAAAATAAAAAGGGAAATTCCACAGAGCACAGTAATTCATGCATCTCAATACTCAAAGCCATGATTTTAGGTCTGACTGAGCACCATAGCGAGCGAGCGAGCGAGCGAGCGAGAGAGAGAGAGAGAGAGAGAGAGAGAGAGAGAGAGAGAGAGGAAATAGAAGAGGATCAAGAGTTTGAGATAGGCTGGGCATGGTGGCGCATGCCTTTAATCCCAGCACTCGGGAGGCAGAAGCAGTTGGATTTCTGAGTTCGAGTCCAGTCTGGTCTACAAAGTGAGTTCCAGGACATCGAGGGCTACACAGAGAAACCCTGTCTCGAAAAACCAAAAAAAAAAAAAAAAAAAAAAAAGTTTGAGATAGGAGATAGACTGGGCTACATGAGACTCCATCTCCAAAAAATAAACTAACAGGGATTGGAAAGATAACTCAAAAGTTAAGAGCACTTGCTGCTCTTACAGAGGAGTTGAAGTTTGGTTCCCAGCATCCAGAGCAGTCAGTTCACACCAATCTCTAACTCCAGTTCCAGGATTCTGACTCCCTCTTCTGGTCTTCAGTGGTACTGCATGCACATCGTGCACATACGTACATGCAGGCAGATGCTCATAAAGAAAAAAAAAAAAGAATCTTTAAAAAATAAAAACAAAGAAGAGGAATTTAGATACACATGCACAAAGGGGAAACCAAATGAAGACAGAGGGGAAAGAGAGCCATGTGAGCGAAGGAAAGGCCTCAGAAGACACCATTTTACTGGTGTGTTGGCCTCAGGTTTCCACCTCCAGAACTGTGAAAAGGTTAAGTTTCTCTCCCAGGAAGCTATGAGGGTGACTCTAGCAGTGGGGGGCTATGGGGCCTGAACTGGTCATCTCCTGTATCCAGGCAAGACTTCCAGTGGAGGGATTGGAACACTAACTTAGTCACAAAACCTTCACCTTACCTTTTGTTCTGCCTACAAGATGTGCTGGGGTAAAGGTGGTGCAGGAATTAAGGGAGTGGCCAACCAATGGCTGGCCCAGCTTGATGCCCATACCACAAGAAGGAGCCCATCCCTGACCCTGTCTGGAGACCCAGGAGCCAGAGGTTGGACAGCCCAGAGGCCTAGGATACGGAAGGATTCCTAACGACATTCTGCTATATTCATAGATGTCACCAGAGAGGCTTCACCCAGCAACTGAGGCAAACAGATGCAGAGACCCACAGCCAAACAATGGGCAGAGTTTGCGGAATCCTGCAGAAGAGAGAGAGGAAGGCTTGTAGGAGCCACTGGGGTCACGGACACCACGAGAAAACCCACAGAATCAACTAACCTAGGCTCGTAGAGACCCACAGAGACTGAACTGCCAACCAAGGAGCATGCGTGGGACTGACCTAGGCCCCCACACATACGTTACAGTGGTGTAGCTTGGCCTTTGTGTGGTACTCCGAGCAGCAGGATCAGGGGCTCTCTCTGACTCTGTTGCCTGCCTTTGGGACCCTTCCCCTCTCCTAGGCTGCCCCATCCAGCCTTATTAGGGGAGGAGGTGCCTAGTCTTACTGAAACTTGATAGGCCAAAACTGGCTGACATCCATGGGAGGTCAGCCCTTTTCTGAAGAAACAGGAGGAGTGGATGGGGGTTGGAGGAAAGAGAGGGAAGTGAGGGGAAGAGACTGGGAGGAGAAGAGAGAAGAGAAAACCTGATCAGGGTGTGATGTGGATGTAGAAGTATGTGACATATATGTGTATGATGTATACGTGTATGATGTATATGTGTACATATATGATGTATATATAGATGATGTAGATATAGGTATAGATATATATGATATATATGATGTATAGGTTATGATGTATATGTATACACATATGATGTATATGTAGATGATATAGGTGTAGATGCATATGATGTATATGATGTATATGTATATGATGTATATGTATATATTAAGTGTCTATGCAAATCACTCACCCTGTGCTCCCTTTGCTCTAGCAGCTTCAGCAAACCACTATGCTGTAGTTCTCACATTGTGAGCCCACTCCAGTGTTGGTCTTTACCGTTTTTACTCCTTGGGGTTACAGACACATGCTCGGGGCATGTTTTCTTTTTTCTAAGATGCATTCATGTTGAGATAAATAATTTGTTCTTTGTTCCTGAGAAAAGGCCTCCTAGAAGCCACAGAGTGTTATGAGTCATGGAAGTCTTTGTCCCTCAGAGTGGGCCCCTCATCATGCAGCAGTTATGTTATGTAATGTTACGTTATGTTATGTTACGTTATGTTAGTGAGATCACTCAGAACGGTGCTTGTCTTCCTAGAAATATCAACCTGTGGTGGAAGACTGAGTCTTGAGTCAGCCTCACATGTGAAGGGAAGAAGACCCAGCTGTCTGTGGTCTCCAGCAAACACACCTCACTACCAAAGACATCCACAGACTGAGAGTCAAGGAGTAGAAGTCAATTTATCAAGCAAGAGGAAGCCGACTAGTATAGGTATCCTGACATCTATTAAAGTTGTTTCAATATTAGTCAGAGGAAATGAATAAGAAAACTGTGTAGTGATCAAGGGAACAACTAAGAGAACATAAAATTATGAACACATATCCACTAAACTTAGGGACTCACAATATCATAAGACAAACGCCAACATCATAAAATGTCAGGTAGGCCTGACCCAGTAGTAACAGTGGGTGATTTTAGTTTCCCATTCTCTTCTTCATATAGTTCATCCAAATAAATCAACAACAACAACAACAACAACAAAAACAAAACAAAAAAATCAAAAACAAACCAGAAGCCAAACCACATCATAGATCAAATGGACTAAACAGATATCTATAAATCGTTCATTCCATCCAAGAGAAATGGAAACACATTCTTCTGAAAAGACCGTGGAACATTTTCCCAGATAGAACTCAATATAAGCCACAAAGCAAGTCTCAACAAACCCCAAGGAATAGAAATAATTGTAGATATCTCATCAAATAGATATAGAATTAAACAATAACAAGAGAAAGGCTGGAAACTGCACAATTCCATAGTGCCTGGACAATTCACTCTTAAATAAATAGTAAGTCATTGGGGAAATTAAGGTGGTAATAAAAAAAAGAGTTCTTAAATCACAGGGATGGAGAGGTGGCTCAATGGTCAGAGAAACTGTTTCTCTTATATAGGACCCAGGTTTGGTTCCCAGCACCCACATGGCAGCTCAAAACACAGTGTAACTCTAGTTTTAGGGGTCTAACAACCTCGTCAGCTCAGTAGGCACTGCACACGCATGGTGTACATTCACATAGGCGAGCTATCACTCATATGCATTTTAAAAAGACATTTTTTTATATATTCCTTGAATGAAGAGAAAATGAAAGTACAAGTTACCTGAACTTCTAGGATGGGGCTAACACAGGCTTGGGAGGAAAAGTTTATGACTGTGGGTGCCTTCATTACAAAAGCCCTTGTATAAACAACCTCATATAACAAACCTAATGACACTCCTCAAGATCTCAGAAGACTACAGACAAGCCGAACTCAAAGCAGCAGGTAAGGACTGGAGAGAAGAAGGCTCAGTGGTTGAGAGCAGCTGCCGCTCTTGCACAGGATGGTCAAGCCAGACAGATCCTTGAGTTTGAGGCCAGCCCTGACCTATAGAGTTAAGTTCCAGGACATCGATGGCTACACAGAAAAAGAAAAAAAAAATCCAGTTTTAACCCACCTCCCCACCCCCCGACAAAATTAAGTTCTGGAAAGCCATTGAGGGAGATATCAGAAGCTGACCTCTAACCTCTGCATGGCCATCATGCACATGTGAACAAACTATGCACATGCACATGCAAATAACATTTTGGCTAACCAAAGTATTATCAGCTCTTCTCTGAGCTGATTGGTCCTAGGTGAACTAAGAGGGGAGGTGCTGATTGTAAACTGTGGAGTTCCAGCACACTGAGATAACAAATCGATTCAACCACAGCTTTGGGGTGTATTAGTAGCATTCTCCAGTGTCAGCATTGGATAATTACCTCTGGGAAGTGGAGTCTGAGAACCTGAACTTAATTTCACCTTATGAGCAGAATGGAGACTGAATACACAGTGGCTGCAGTTATGTTAAACGGAGTGGGCCTCAACATTCCCTGCTTTGAGTTGTTGTTCCGGTGAGTCAGATCATTGACTCTTAATTTTTCTCTGGGACCAAGGGGACCAGTTAAATGAACTTTTATACCAGCCTTTGTTGGTGTTTGTAATTCTGACAGGTCTTGTTCAATTCGTTGATTTAAACATTTGAATGTTGATCTCCCTTAGTAAGTGCTGTTGCTTCCATGATGGCAGACCCTGCTATGCCCAGGTCTACCAGGAGGGGCACTAGGATTGGAGCTGCCCTGGCCACCGGGGATCAGGGTGGAAGTCCCAGGTGTTCCCAGACTCCTTCTCTGGAATACCCGAGACAATAGATGTACCAGTAAGCACAAGTCAAAATTTTCCCCGAGGACTCAGTGTTGAAGGTACTGAGACTCCGATATCTTATATGTGCCTGCATGCAAGCAGAGGCCTTATCCTTCAATTTCTCTCAGAGTCAAGGCGGGCTTATGCCCCCAAAGGCACAGTTGGTCCTTTTGTCTTCTATTTCTAAAGGGGAAGGAAGAACTCTTGGGGTAGAGAGAGAGATGACCAGGATTGAGACGAGGCCCGGGCAGGAAAGGCAGAAGCAGGGATGTTGGTACCCAGACTGGGCTGAGGTGTCCAGTGAGGTGACAAAGCCCATGTCTGGCAGACGAGGGCTGGGTGGCCTTTTCTGTGCCATTGAGTGCCCCTTTCTGTCACTCTCAGACCAAAACTGCTTTTTGTGTCCTTTGTCCTTTGTCTAAGTGGGGACAGGACTTTTGTCTTCCTCTTCCGGGTGGTTGTAATGACCACTCTCATAAGGGCTATGATTGCTCACAACAGGTGGCCCTGCCTAAAATGCATCCTCTGTTTCCCGTATGATCCCTTACATTATTTATGTTATTTTTATCATTTATATTATTCATCTTAATTTGAATGGAGTTGATTTTTTTCCCAGTTTTTCTGAGTGGCTCTCAATTCTCTGTAACTGACTATAACTACCCTTATTAGTTACCCAGGAAGCCAGTGTTTCACGGCCCCACGTAGCGCAAAAGTACATATCTTGTTCCCCCCACAGTCAGGGTCTCCATTTGAGGGACAGGCATATATCTGAAAGGTGGTTAGCCTATTTTTCATACTCTGGGCCCCCACATCCAAAAGACCTAGAGAACAAGGGGACAGGCACGTTTGCAGTCTTTGGACACTTACTCCATTTTGGCCCAAACAACTTACCTAAGTCAACGGTGAGGGTGGGGGACCATAGGCAGTGATGGTAGTAATTAGACTCCCATCTGTAGTTCCAATCAAAGTTCATATGTGTTGTACTGGAGCATGTCCCTCATCAGTTTGAGGCAGCACAAAACAGAAAACTAGTGTCCAAGAGTCCTTTGCCAGTCTGATTTGTAATGGATCCTGTAGGTTGTCTGACGACCCGTCGATGGTCTGGGTCCTGATGTTTCCAGGGTATGAACTTCAGATGAGAGTGATGAATCCACCTGATTGATATACAATAAAACATTCTCCTTTCACTGTAACCATCATATACCAAAAAATAAAAAAATCCAATAAAACATCTGACAAAATTTAAAATGCCCTATAGTTTTATATACTTAGCTATGGTTTTGTTAAGTTCCTTTTGAAATATCAAATTAGGTATCTTTTTTATTTATTTATTTATTTTTTTAAAAGATTTATTTATTTATTATATGTAAGTACACTGTAGCTATCTTCTGATACTTCAGAAGAGGGCGTCAGATCTTGTTACGGATGGTTGTGAGCCACCATGTGGTTGCTGGGATTTGAACTCCAGACCTTTGGAAGAGCAGTCGGGTGCTCTTACCCACTGAGTCATCTCACCAGCCCAGGTATCTTTTTAAAAGAGTGAAGTCATAGAGCATAACCATAATTTTTAGAAAACAAAACCAAGTTATTAACAGTTTTAAAAAAAAATCCAGTGTCAGCCGGGCGTGGTGGTGCACGCCTTTAATTCCAGCACTCGGGAGGCAGAGACAGGCGGATTTCTGAGTTCGAGGCCAGCCTGGTCTATAGAGTGAGTTCCAGGACAGCCAGGGTTATACAGAGAAACCCTGTCTCCAAACCCCCCCCCC
>NC_034612.1:37224430-37231222 GCF_900095145.1 Mus pahari
AGTGTCACCGGGCATGGTGGCGCATGCCTTTAATCCCAGCACTCCAGAGGCAGGCAGAGGCAGGCAAATTTCTGAGTTCAAGGACAGCCTGGTCTACAGAATGAGTTCCAGGACAGCCAGGGCTATACAGAAAAACCCTGCCTCAAAAAACCAAAAAAACAAAAACAAAAAAATTCCAGTGTCTCTAAAATCAATACCAAATGCATTCTTTTCTTTTCTTTAGATTTATTTATTATATTTCTATGGGTATACTATAACTGTCTTCAGACACACCAGAAGAGGGCATTAGGTTCTGTTACAGATGGTTGTGAGCCACCATGTGGTTGCTGGGAATTGAACTCAGGACCTCTGGAAGAGAAGTCAGTGCTCTTAACTACTGAGCCATCTCTCCAGGCCAAGTGCACTATTTTCGAGTTACAAAGTTTGGCTGCCAGCAAGAGAAGTTCTTATATACAAATGCATGAAGGTGCAGTCTTAATACCTCATTAAAGAAATTATTTTAAACCCCATCCTTTTAAGTCTGGCCTTTAGGACAGAAACTACACACACACAAAATACTATCCCAATTTAAAAGTATCTTTAGAGGCTTGTTTCTCTCAACTGGATTAGGCCATGTGCTGTTACCCAGAATGGCTTTAACCCTGAGCAGTTTTAAGCCAATTTTCTGTTACCACTGTTACAGACTTTTAACCATACATCATAAATTATAAATCAATATTTTATAACCAAGACATGCAGAACAATACAGTTAAGACCAGTCAGAAATAGATATGTAGTGGCCACATGCATTTATACATTTAAAAGAGACAGACAGACAAAAATTTAATCTTAACTTATTTTACATTGAATTTCTTTACATTTAATTTCAAATTTTTAATTTCAAATCCAGTTCTCATGGGCACAGAGACTCTATATTGGCTTCAGCTTTCTGACTGGAGAAGCTAAGGAGTTGTTGCTGTCCCGGCTTTTGTCAGTTTGGTCAGGCCGGAGGCAGGACTCCAAGGGCAGCACCAGTTTATCAGTTGCTTTTCCCCCTAAATATCCTTAAAATGAGTTAAAATTAAATCAAGCAGTGAACAGCCAGCAGATGAAGTTTTTTCTCTCCGAATATGAGACACAGAGCAACAATCAAGCAGCAAAACAGAAGTCTAGACATCAACTGAAAGACGTTGGCAGACAGGTGTGCCAAGGATAAACAGTAGAGTCAGAGGAACACCAGAGAGAACCAGATTTCTCACCAAAGTGACCCAAAACCAGAACCAGGCATTCCTCCAGGGGGCGCTAGAGAGCAACCAGGGCATCTCCTGACCTCTTGTGACCCTAGGAGATTTGCTGCATCCAGCCTTCCTCTTTTGGGTCTCCAAAAGTTTAGACCAAACCAGAAACTAGAACAAAACAAGAAAAAGAACTGCGCAGGTACAGGAAACTTAGCTCCTCATGGAGGGAGCCAATTTGGTGGTGTTCACTAACACTAACTGAGGGGTGCTCAAGGGTTAAGGGGTGTTCTTGGTCAAGGCACCAAATGTTGGGGCTCAGGAATCGCCACACAAACCGTATAGACATTTATCTCAGCTAGGCAAGGATAGTTTATTGAATACATACCCCAAGACTGAACATTCAGGACCACAAAAAGGACTCGGATGGAGCCTAAATGTCTGTCCTGAAAGCAGGCTTTTATAGGAAATATTCAATTTAAAAGTTTAAAAGACAAAAGGAGGGAGGAGTATAACATTTCGGCTAACCAGACAGAGTGCTATTAGCCATCCTTTGAGCTGGTTGGTCTAGGTGAACTAAGAGGGGAGGTGCAGGCAGTGAACAAGGAAGTTCCAATACACTGAGATAACTGTGATTCAGGCATAATGTTTGGGCTTATTAGTAGCATTCTCCAGTGCCAGCTATGGATAATTACTTTGGGGAAGTGGAGTCTGAGAATCTGAACTTAATTTCACCTTATGAACAAAATGGAGACTGAACGCAAAACGCTTACAGTTATTTTAACAGGGCCACATAAACAACAACTAAAAGACAACCTTGGGCAACATGGTGCTGAAAAATATAAATATATTTGTATATATTTGGACTAGGGAATTTTTTCCCTTACTACACACTTCATTTCTACCAATCCAAGTCTCACTTGAACACTGCAAATGTTCCAACCGAAGCAATTTATCTGACCAAAGACAATAATAAAATACCAAGCAAAGGAATAACCCCAGATGCATAAAATCCAACTCACCAGAAGCAGGAAAACCAAGGTGACATAACTCCTCCAAAAGTTACTAACCCTTCAGTAATGACATCTCATCAGAGTGAGTTGGGTAGACCCCCCGAGAGCTGGAAAAGGGCGATCACAATGATGTTCACAGAGGAGAGCGAGCTCCTGGAAGAGAACAAACCCACTAAAGAAGCAAGGTGGATGACACGGGGTGCAGAAGAGATCGATAAAGAGATTAAAAATGTGAAGAGAAGCCAGCCAGAAATGCAGGAAATGAAAACATGGTAGACTCCACCAAAAGCTCTGTGGAAACTCTCACCAATAGAATGGATGAAGAAGAAGACGTAAAATCTGAGCCTGAACACAAGGTGCAGGCACTGGAATGCAAGGACAAAGATGAAATAATAAGAAGGTACCAGTGTAAATTCCAAGACAGACGTGGCACTTTGGAAATACCTAAGCTGTGGGATTTAGGCATATAAGAATCTCATTCCAAAGGCATTAAAAAAAAAAGAAAGAAAGAAAGAAAGAAAAAGAAAAGAAAGATTAAAAGAAAAGAAAAGAAAAGATTTTTATTTTCAAAATAATCACAACAAAATTTCCAGAAAGTCGGAAAAGAGATACTAATTCAGACACAGGGCACCCAGGAGATAAACAAATGAAAACCCAAAAGAACAAAAATGTCCCCTCATGAATGGAATTGGAGGAGAAAAGATGTGGAGGAATGTGAGTGTTTTCAACTGCTGTGTACCAGCACATTGAAGGTCATGAAAAATACTTGTTGAATGACTAACAATAAATGCCACTCTTGAAAGCTTTATATATATATATATATATATATATATATATATATATATATATATATAAAGTCCCCTCATATTATAATTGGAACACTAAAATATACAGAACAAAAAGAAATGTATATTGAAAACAGCAAGAGACACCAAGTCACATTCAAAGGCAAGCCTGTCAGATAACAGCAGGCTCATCAACTGAATATTTAAAAGCAAGAGGAACCTGGGCAGGTGTAAAAGGTGACACCTGGCAGCCCAGACTTCTATACCCAGCACAGCTATGTAGTAAAGACAGAGGAACCGGGGCAGGAATGAAAGGTGATACCAGACAGCCCAGACTACTATACCCAACACAACTATATAGTAAAGACAGAGGAACCTGGGCAGGTATGAAAGGTGATACCAGATAGCTCAGACTATGATACCCAGCACAACTATATAGTAAAGACAGAGGAACCTGGGCAGGAATGAAAGGTGATACCAGACGACAGCCCAGACTACTATACCCAACACAACTATATAGTAAAGACAGAGGAACCTGGGCAGGTATAAAAGGTGACACCTGGCAGCCCAGACTACTATACCCAGTACAACTATACAGTTGGTGGAAAATAAAACATTTTCATGATAAACACAGACTAAAATAATTTATTACCACTAAGTCAGCTCTGCAGAAGATGCTGAAAGGAATCTTTTGGACTAGAGAGAAAAGCCAAATTATCCATGAGGTCACAGGAACAAACACACCATACTGGAGTAATACTTAAGAAAGAGAAGAATGAGGAAAAACAAAAACAAAACAAAACAAAACAAAAAAAAAACCAACACAAATAACAGGAATCAATGCACATGTTTCACTAATATCCCTGAATACTAATGGTCTATACTCTCCAACTAAAAGGCACAGGCTATTAGACTTACCAAAAGACAGAATCTATCCATTTTCTGCTTCCAAGAACTACACCTCACCATGACAGGCAGACACTACCTTAGGGTAAAAGGATTAAAAAAAGATATTCTCAGAAAACAGACCTAGGAAACAGCATTTGTTATTGTTAATATATGTGACAAAATAAACTTCACACCCAGGCTAGTGAGAAAAATAAAAGTGGCTACTTCATGCTGATGACAGGAGCAATCCTCAAGAGAACAGCAGACTCTAAATATGTATGCCCCCAAACACAGGTGCACCCAACCTCACAAATACTACTGTGAGCCGCAGATTAACATTACCATAATTATAGAGTAGTAGTGGATGGTTAATATCAATGCCCAACTTTCTTCAGTTCACAGTTCACCCTGATCAAATGTGTGTGTGTGTGTGTGTGTGTGCATGCGTGCGTGCGTGTGTGCGCACAAAATGACATCATAGGTCAGATGGACCTAACAGACACATAGAGAAGGCTCCATGCAAACACTACAGATTACAGAATACACATGTCCCTCAGCAGCCCACAAAGCTTTCTCTAACCTAGATCATGTATTAGGACACACAGCAAGTCTCATCAAGTACGGGAAAACTGAAATAATGTGTTGTATCTTATCTGATAACAGCATAATAAGACTAGAAATATCAACAGCAAGAGAAACTCTAGAACACACCCAAACTCAAGGAGATTAAACAGCGCTCGATTCTATGAAGAATGGGTCCCTGAAGAAATCAAGATGCGGCACACAAAAATCTATGGGATACAATGAAACCACTAAAGGGGAAATAAATAGTTCTCAGTGCCTATGTTTGGAAATCAGAGCTGTCTCAAGTAAAAAAGTTAATGATACACCTTGGGACCCAGGGATGAGGGGGAAGGAGCAACTCCACATCACTAGACAGAAAGACACCAACAAGATTAGCGCAAAAGGACTGGAGAGATGGCTCAGTGGTTAACAGCACTGACTGATCTTCCAGAGGTCCTGAGT
Source organism: Mus pahari (assembly GCF_900095145.1). NCBI lineage: Eukaryota > Metazoa > Chordata > Mammalia > Rodentia > Muridae > Mus > Mus pahari. The sequence goes on from NC_034612.1 coordinate 37,229,357, forward strand.
TCAATTCCCAGCAACCACATGGTGACTCACAACCATCTGAAATGGGATCCGATGCCCTCTTCTGGTGTGTAGGAAGATAGCAACAGTATACTCATACGCATTAAATGAATAAATAAATCTTTAACAACAACAACAACAACAAAAAGATTAGAACAGAAGTCAGGCGGTGGTATTGTATACCTTTCATCCCAGCATTCAGAAGGCAGAGGCAGGCAGATCTCCAAAGAATAACTAACATTAGTGCTTTTTAATAATAATTAAGTTATGAATAATTTCCATAAAATGGGGGTCGGGGGAGAACATTGCCAAACTCTTTTTTGTTTGTTTTGTTTTCTGAGACAGGGTTTTTCTGTGTAGCCCTGGCTGTCCTGAAACTCACTCTGTAGACCAAGCTGGCTTTGAACTCATAGCAATCCGCTTATCTCTGTCTCCTGAGTGCTGGGATTAAAGGTGTGCACCACCACTGCCCAGAGCCAAACTCTTTTTATGAAACTAATATTACCCTGATACCAAAAGCAGACAAAGACACAAGAAATACATTAATAAATGAACGAAAACTACAGGCCAATTTTCCTGATGAAGATGGATACAAAATTTCTCCACAGAATGATTGCAACCTGAATTCAAGAACAAACTAAAAGATAATTTATCACAATCACGTTGGGTTTATTCCAGAGATGCAGAGATGCTTCAATATGTGTAAGCAAATGAATGCTATAAATTATGTAAGTGGATTCAAGTACAAAATCACATAGATCACCTCAATGGATGCATTTTTTTTTAAAGATTTATTTATTTATTATATGTAAGTACATTGTAGCTGTCCTCAGACACTCCAGAAGAGGGCATCAGATCTTGTTATGGATGGTTATGAGCCACCATGTGGTTGCTGGCATTTGAACTCTGGACCTTCGGAAGAGCAGTCGGGTGCTCTTACCCACTGAGTCATCTCACCAGCCCTCAATGGATGCATTTTAAAACGGGTATTTAAGATGGGGTTCTCACCCAGACCCCAAAGGACATGCATGACAGGATCCTCGGAGAGGCTCCCACCAACAGCAGATGGAAACAGATTCAGAGGGCCACAGCCACACATTAGATGGAGTTTATGGAGTCTTGTGGAAGAGTCAGGGGGAAGAACTGAGGGCCCAAAGAAGATAGGGACTCCTCGGGAAGACCAACAGATTTAACTAACCTGGACCCCTGGGAGCTCCCAGAGACTGAACCACCAACCAAAGAGCTAGCATGGGCAAGACCTATCTCCCCCCACCCCCGCACATATGTAGCAGATGTGTAGCTTGGTCTTCATCCGCGACAACTGGAGCACGGTGGTCCCTGAATCTGTACCCTAGTCTATGGATGCCGTTCCCCTAACTGGACTGGCTGGTCTGGTCTCAGTGGGAGAGGATGCTAGGCTGAGGTGATACCCAGGGAGGGTCTCCCCTTTCCTGGAAGAAAAGGGAAGGGGCAATGGGGGGAGGAGCTGTGGGAGGAGGGACCTGGGAGGAGAGGAGGTCCGATATTGGGATGTATAAAGTGAATAAATAAATTAACGAACGGGGTGGGGGTGGGAGGGGAAGATGGGGTTCTCACTATGGTCAAAATGCTGAGAAAATTATTCAGCCCTACACGGGACGACCATATCAAGCCTACCCTCAAGGCTTGAGAACACTACAGAATAGGGGAAAGAATGAGTGAACTTACAAGCTGGAGCGGGAGCAGTCCTCTGAAACACTCAGGCCGGGCAGCCAATGACTGAGCAGAGGAGAAAGACTGGACTTCTGATCCCGGCCAAGGGGTACTAGGCTAGAAGGAGTTGGGCACCAGGCAGGTGAGGGTCCATAAACTACATGTAGGAACAAGACG
>NC_034612.1:37231717-37237922 GCF_900095145.1 Mus pahari
ATCCCAGCACTCGGGAGGCAGAGGCAGGCGGATTTCTGAGTTCAAGGCCAGCCTGGTCTACAAAGTGAGTTCCAGGACAGCCAGGGCTACACAGAGCAACCATGTCTTGGAAAAACAACAATAACAACAACAACAACAACAACAACAACAACAAAAATCTGCCACTTTAAAATTTCATCCTATATACTTGGGCCTGCAATGGCACAAGAACCCATTTGCCAGCCATCTTTTGCCAGTGTTACCGCCTAGCTACCTCTATAACCAACGCCAGTGAGGTTTTACAACCGTTTGTGCAAGAGTCGAAAGCCTTTCCTGAGACACCTGCCTCAGCCTTAGCCCAGATGGCACGCGACGCCAGATAACCCCTTACCGGGAGAGGCAGGACTGTGCTGTGTGTTATGGGCTGATGAGCAGCATCCAGGGCCTCTCTGTGACACACAGAAATGCCCTAGACATTGTTAACTGTGCATAGCGTGAGAGCAGAAGGAGCTCAGAGATTTTGCCCTGTGGTGCCTGTCCTTCCAGCTCATCAGGATCCTGAGGAGTCGGTCCCCACTGGAGCCCTCTGTGTGGCTAAGACAGATTTAACCCATCCCAATGGCTGTAACTGCATGTGCTATACCCATCAATCCATGGATAATTAAATGTGTCTTGTCAGTGTTCTGGAATACCTCAGATCACTCATATTAGTGTTAGGAGGGCTCTAATGTCTTCCTATAATCTCCTGTTACAGAGGGAGAGCAAGAGAAACTTGTGGAGTGTCTTTCCATCAGTCCATTCCAGAGGGCTCCACTCTCAAGAGCTGATCACCTCTTAAAGGCCCAGCCTCCTGATAGCCTCACCTCAGGGCTGAAAACCGAAGCACAGAAGTCTGGGGCAATGACTACTACTTTAAATCCTGTTGTGCTGAGCTCTGTGGGGAGCCCAGCAGTCCCAGATGGGATTCCTTTTCTCATTGGCCAGGCTCCCTTTCTAGAGACAGGGAGAACTTCACTCCCTCCCATCCTCACACACAACAGCCTTCCCACTTCATCCAGCCACCTTCCAGGAGGGAAATGATCTTTGTAGGACAGACACTGGTCCCCCAAGGTCCTGGGGTGACAGCTTCTCCTGCACTGCTGGTTTAGAACACTGAATCACTATGAACACACATCCTTAGAAAGCTACGAATACATATATATATATATATATATATATATATATATATATATATATATATATGGGGTCGTTTTTCTTTGCTCCTTTGGTATTTGATAGAGAGAAAGTCTGGCAGACCAATCCCCACAACTGTGCTGTTTTCTGTTGCTGTGAGAAGATGCCTTGACCAAGGCATCTTATGGAAGAGTAAGTTTATTTGGGCTTATGGTTCCCAAGGAGCTAGTGTCCATGATGGCGGAGCAGAGGCAGCAAGTATGGTGGTTGGAGCAGAAGCTGAGGGCTCACGTCTTCAATACAAAGAAAAGTTAATGCTTTTTTTAAACATAATTTTTTTTAATCGATGCTTTTGTGAATTTGATATCATGCACCCCAATCCTGCTCATTTCCTAGACCTTCCATATCCACCATCCACCCTTATAACTTTCCTCCAAAATAAAATAAAATAAATAGAAAAGGACCATCTTGCCATGGGAGCTGCAACGTGCCAGCCACATTGGGATGTCACACAGTATACCACTTTGCTCACAGATTTATTTGCAAATGTCCGTTGCAATGAGGCCTCAGGAAGAGCTCATTCTAAAGCCTACCACCGGTGATGCCCTAGTTAGGGTTTCTATTGCTGCAATGAAACACCATGACCAGAAAAGCAAGCTGGAAGGAAAGGGTTAATTCAGCTTACACTTCCACACTGCTGTCTATCACCAAAGAAAGTCAGGACTGGAACTCAAGCAGACAGGAACCTGGAGGTAGGAGCTGATGCAGAGGCCATGGAGGGATGTTACTTACTGGCTTGCATCCCCTGGCTTGCTCAGCCTGTCTTCTTATAGAACCCAGGACCACCAATCCAGGGGTGGCACCACCCATCATGGGCGGGGATGTCCCGCATTGATCACTAATTGAGAAAATACCTTACAGCTGGATCTCGTGGAGGCGTTTCCTCAACTGATGCTCGTACCTCTCTGACGGCTCTAACTTGTGTCAAGTTGACACACAAAAACCAGCCAGTACACGTGACATACTTCCTTCAACAGGACCACACTTCCAAAGCCTCCCCAAAACAGTGGCATCAACTGGGGACCAAGTATACAAGTCCCGAGACCCTGGGGGACATCTCATTCAAACTACTGCACTGTGCAAAGGGGATGCTGATTGTCTCGTTCCTGGAGCCCTGGACCCAGTAAAGAACAAGGGGCTACAGGCTTTTCTTCTCTCACTACCTCATAGGAACTGAATATTTGTTTTCAGTTGGTTGCTGTGTCCACTATATGCTAAGTAAGGAGTGTTTTTACATTGACTGACATCTGCTTTGACCAATGGGCTGGTAACATGGTAGAACTGACTCCCACAAGTTGTTCTCTGATCTTCATTTGATCACTGTGGTAAGCCTGCGTGTACACACACACACACACACACACACACACACACACTATACGAATGTATGTTTTGCCTTCTTTTATATGTGTGTACTATGTGATTGCCTAATGCCCTAGGAGGCCAGAAGAGAGTACCAGACAGTTGCAAGCTGCTATGAAGGTTCTGGGAATCACAAACCCAGGGCTTCTAGAAGAGCTCTTAATCACAAAGTCCTCTCTCTCCAGGCCCCTTAAAACTTCTTTAAAGGCATTTGTATTCTCCTCTGGGTGCCTGGCCCTATACCATATCAATATGACAGCCATTTGCAGCTCTGTGCCTTCGTACTTGGAATGGAGATCATGTTAACATCCTAACTCTGGGGTCTCTGTGCATGGAAATGAAGTAAGGCTAATCACCCCCCTCGTCCTTCCCCCTACCCAGGTCACACAGCTGACAGATGACACAGCCCTGATTTAGACACAGAAAGCTCTCAAATACTATGTCATCAAGGCCAATGCTGAGATCTTACCTGGAGTCCTCCACTGAAGGGACTTGGTAGAGACAAAACCCCAGACTAGCTGACAGAGCCCCAAGCTCTGAGATGCAGGCAACCGCTTATGGAAATGCCAGGCAGGTCACCTCTGTGGCCAATTGTCGGAGCTCCCCTTGGCGAGAGCAGTGGCTTGGGCAATCCATCATCCACTGACTGCGGCGCCAGCCGTGGGCTCTGGCCGCCGGTGCTTGATGCTATTAACATCGTTTAGTTTTTGGGCTTATCCTATTAAGAAAGGTTCCCACCGGCAACAGCAAAAAAATCCTTACCACCTCTTTCATTACCCCAGCTTTTCTTCCCTGTAATTACTATTGAGCTCCTGGCTGATTAAATTAGGTTTTTTGGAGGTCCTTTCTAAAATCTTGGGGAAATTATCTAAAAATCATGAAATCAATTCCCTTCCGCTGTTTTAATCTTTTATGCCCTCCTCTCAAAGAGGGATGGGCAGACAAGGGCAGGCCCTCGGAGGAGTGTGCAGCCTCCACACAGCTCGCCAGCCTCCTAGGGCCTTTGTGGACCATCTGGGTCAACTTCCTTCCAAGCAAATGAAATGCAAATAAAAATTCCAGCAGTTTTTCAGATGCAGGCTGCCTAGCTGATTAGCATGACAGAGGCTGGGAGATGAGGCCTGACCCTGTGCACTTCCCCTTAGCTCATTAAGTTGTAACTCCACCGCGCCTGCATTCACGCTGTGTAGTGACGCTGAAAGGCGTCTTTATCCAAAACTAGCTAAATTCACATTCAGACTTTTTGCCTGGAAGTCTTGCCTGCTTCAGCACCCACATGAAAGTGAACCTATTGTGGCTGGCTCATGAGTCCCGCTGATTCTAAGACAATCTGGAGGGTTCCCAAAAAAATGTTTATTTCCCAAGTTTGCATCCTTCCAACTCTGCGACGCCCCCCTCCCGAGTCCCCCCTCCCCCCTCGGCTGCCCAGCCTCTGAGTGCAGAGAGACACCCGGTGCTGGAGGAGATTCGGAGCGTGCGTGGAATTTCTAAAGTCAAGTTCTTGGGGATGCTGGAAAGTGGAGATCTAAGAGGAGGATGTGAGTCTGGGTGATTCTGGGATTTGGGGACTACCTGGACCAGCTTCTCAGAGATGTTGGTGGCCCAGGGACTCATGCCCTGATGTGTCACCTGGCACAGATTTCCTTGGTTTCTCTTCTAAAAAGCATATGTAGGTTATAAAACACACTAGCCATTAACCATATGCGAAAACACACCGTGTCATCGGCCTCGCTTGTTGGAGGCCCTCCTTGGGTTGTGGCTTCAGTATTTGTAGATACTTCTTGTTGAGGCTGGAAGGTCCCACTGTAAGAGAATGCCACATAGGGAACAAGAGCTATTTATCTTTGAAACTAAGAATGAGGGGAGAGGAGATGGAATCTATGAGGGGGAAGAAGTCACTACTCTGTGTGACTCTCTGGTTGGCCCACAAATAAAATGCAGTAGATCAGAAAGAACCCAGTCTCACCGATGTTATCGGAAGTTCAGAGGGAGAGAGCATTTCAGGAAGGTTTGGTTAGTGGTGACTTAACTACGTGAAAACAAAGTGTGAGGCTTCTAGATTCCGGTTAGCATGTCTGAGGAGGAAGTGTTTGGATCTGCATGTGTTAAGGGGTTGGGGTCCTTTGCAAATGCACTCCTTGTAAGGGGTTTGGTGGGTCGGGGGGCCAAGGAATGTCACAAAGCCACTCCATGCAACAGATCTCAGGGAAGAGATCTATTGCGTGGGGGGGGGGGAGGAGGGGAGCTGTAGGGTGAGCAAAAGGCTACTTCTAGGGGGAGCACAAAATGAAGTAAATCCATATATGTGTATGTATATATGTGTATATAAGGGTGTATATGTGTGGTGACAGCAGAAATGTATCACATTTGGCGGTAGGTGACGAGGTGGCTGCTGGCACTGAGTTGCTGAAGGTGGATGGGGGTGCTCCTGGTTCCTGACACTCCAGACATCTTTAAAAGCCGGGGGGAACTGTCTTTTGCAGTTCTTAGGTTAGAATTCAAGGCAAGTGCTCTACCACTGAGCTACCAGCTCAGCCCAAGAAAACATTGCAAAGCCAGGGAACAACATTGGGTCAGAGGCAATGCTTTCCTGGCCCTTGTGATTTCAGATGAGACAAGTCCCCTCCATAGGCTCGGGTATTTGAATACTTGGTTCCCAGTTGGGGACACTCTTTGGGGAAGCCCCACAGCCTTGCCGAGGTAAATATGTCACTGGAGGTGGGTTTGGGGAGTAAAGAGCTGTGTTTATTTCAATTTGCTCTCTCCGCTTCCTGCTTCTGTTTGAAGACTAGAATTCCCAGGTCTCAAGTCTTCACGCCTGCCAGTTGCCGCCAGTCTTCCGCTTCCTTCCGCTTCCGCTTCTGCTTCCATACTGTGATAGACTGTTATCCCGGAAACCCTAACAAACTGTCCGCTGTTGGTTGCTTCTGGTCATGGAAGGGGAAGGTAACTAACACTGGCCTAGGTAATTTTCCTAGTCCCATGGGTACTGTGCTATCAGAGCACAGGGCCCTGATCAGCAGGTGGGCCCTGTGTGGGTGGGCCCTGATTCTCCTGGCTGCTGACAAGACTGTTTCCTCTTCAGTTGGCCAACAGCAGGAGGTGAGTGAGGGAAGAGCTGCAGGTCCCACGATCCACAGGAGCTGTGGAAGGTTACATAAACGTGCTCAGTCCCCTGTGTGCCTCACAACACACGAGGCACCTAACCCAACAGGGTGTCCTTGCAAAAGAGCAACTGCCTTCAAAAGAAGCAGCTCTCCTCTCAAGGGAATAAGAGCTATGGTTTACTCTGGAGCAAATACATATGACCACAGCTCGGGAGTGTGCCTCCAGATCTCCGCAGATACAATGTTCCAATATGGAAACAGTCCCGTGCCTCCAGATCTCTGCAGACACAATGTTCCAACATGGAAACAGTCACGTGGAGGAACAAAACAAGTAAAAAAGTTTTTTTTTTTTCAAGACTTTTTTTTTTTTTTTTTTTTCAATATATGTCTGGAAATTTTTTTGAGGGTTTCAAAGGGTTGGAGTATCTCAGGCATTTTTTTGTTTGTTTTGTTATTGGTTTTTTTCAAGACTGGGTTTCTCTGTGTAGTCCTGGCTCTCATGGAACTCACTCTGTGGATCAGGCTGG
>NC_034612.1:37237938-37252166 GCF_900095145.1 Mus pahari
AGTCACGTGGAGGAACAAAACAAGTAAAAAAGTTTTTTTTTTTTTAAGACTTTTTTTTTTTTTTTTTTTTAAATACATGTCTGGAAACATTAGAGAGGGTTACAAAGGGTGGGAGTGTCTCTGACATTTTTTTGTTTGTTTTGTTATTGGTTTTTTTCAAGACTGGGTTTCTCTGTGTAGTCCTGGCTCTCATGGAACTCACTCTGTGGATCAGGCTGGCCTCGAACTTAGGGATCCTCCTGTCTCTGCTTCCCAAGTGCTGGGGTTCAAGGTGTGTGCCACCACCACCACCACCACCACCCCCACCTCCACCACCGAGCACTGACATTGTTAGCAGTTGAAGGGTAGGAGCTAATGGCCCACTAAATTAGTAAATTCCTAAAGGCTTTAACCTGTTAGTCACAGGATACCAGGTCAGACACAGGTGGACAAGGAAGCTATTCAAGGAGCTAAAGCTGGCCCAAGATAAAGTATAATTAAGCTCTAGACTTGCAACATTCCAACCTCCCCACACCAGTATAACTGTAATCAATTAATCAGTCCTTGGGTACACAGCTTCTTTCTGGGAATTTTCGTTCACACACCTCCAAGAGGATAAGAGAATTTATTCTAGAGTCAGATATGAGTGACCGTGTCCTGGGAACACAGACACGGGTCACCCCAAAAGTCATGTTCTAGCGTGGTATCAATTCCAGGAAAGTTTGCCTTGAGAGTCATAAGTCAAGGTGCTTTTCAGATTTATTGGTAGAAAAATCAGGTAGGCAGGTACAGAAAAGTGGAGAAATCATACGTCAGGCCTCAGGCACTATCTGATGACATTCTTAGCTTTTTGGTTAGTGGAACCGCATTCAGGAGTCTGTTTGTATATCCTAAAGGATTTAGCTAGTGCTCACTGTCTTAGTCAGGGTTATTATTGTTGTGATGAAACCTCATGGCCAAAAGCAAGTTGGGAAGGAAAGGGTTTATTTGGCTTACACTTCCATATCACTGTTCATCATAAAAGGAAGTCAGGACAGAAACTCAAGCAGGGCAGAAACCTGGAGGCAGGGGCTGATGCAGAGGCCGTGGAGGGGTGCTGCTTACCGGCTTGCTCCCCGTGGCTTGCTCAGCCTGTTTTCTTACACAACGCAGGACCATCAGCCCAGGGATGGTACCATACACGATGGGCTAGCTTTCCCACATCAGTTACTAATCAAGAAAATGCCCCCAGCTTTGCCTAGGTCCCGATCTTATAGAGGTATTGAGTTTCCTTCCTGTCTGATGACTCTAGCTTATGTCACATTGACATAAAACCAGCCAGAACTGTCACAAAGATGTTACATCACATTACGAGTTGGGTAATAGATGGCTTTCGAGGGTGTGGGTGTGGGTGCTAAAGACGACCCAAAGTAATTTGGCTCTGGATTTGAAACATTCCAACCTCTCCAGGTCACTGAATGGTTAGTATGGGGTGTGGTCCTTTGCAAAAACTTTCATTCAGGAGGGTGAGAACAGAGTAACAGGATGTGGCTAGCTTTAGCAAACTGCAACAAAAGAAAAGGGGCTGATGCAGGAAGTCTGATTAGCCTGGCGCCCTTCCCGCCCTTCCTGTGATCTGCGGTGACTGCGAATGCCTAGACTGAGCATCAAGGCAGGGTCTGATGTGTGACTGCAGATGGTGAGGTCAGCGAGCGACCCATAGCACCTGATAAGATGGTGTAAGCCATCTACACCCCACATTCATCTGAAGGTGCTACCAGCAACAGGGTCAGAAGCACAGCCCCACACTGTCTCTCAGCACAACTCCCCTCAAGTCACTGTGTAAGACGTGAACTCCAGAAAAATGGCCCCTTACATTCTACAGGAAAAAGCTCAGAGAGAAGACATTCTTCATTTGGGAATGTAGTCATTTGCCTCAAGGTCAAGGGAGAGTATGTGTGTGGCCCAGGGGAGCCAGGCAGGGTATGTGTGTGTGCAATGTGTGTATACACTGTGTGTGTATGTGTGTGTACATTGTGTATGTGAGTGTGTCTGTGTGTCTGTATGTGTGTGTATAGTGTGTATGTGAGTGTGTGTATATGGTATATGAGTGTGTGTATACTGTGTGTATATGTGTGTCTCTGTGTGTATGTGTGTGTACACTGTGTATGTGAGGGGGTGTGTGCATGAGTGTTTGTGAGTGTGTGTATGTGTGGGTACATGTGTGTGGTATGTTCAGGTTCTTGGGGCTGGAGAGTTGGCTCAGCAGTTAAGAGCCACTGGTGGCTCTTCCCGAGGGCCCAGTTTTGATTTTCAGCACCCATTAGTGCTCACAATTCTCATCCTAGGGATGAGGTGCCCTCTTCTGGCCTCCAAGGGCACTGTGCACATGCTGTGCACATGCATAGACGGAGGCATATACGGTTTTTAAAAGAAAAACAAATTTGCTTCTGCTGAAGAACCCTGCCTTCATGGGTCTCTGGAAAGACCCCCTCAGCCTTCGGCTTGGGAGGTAGAGACCTCCATTGCAGAATGGTGATAGCTGCTCACCACCACCACCACCACCACCACCCCACCTCCCACCCCCGATCCACACAACCATCTGGACTCCTCGGGGAGTTTGTTATCATGACACTTGGTTGCTTCATTTTATTGTTTTTGGAGGGGGTGTCGTGAATCCTAGGCTGGCTTGCAGCCTGGTGTATAGCTGAGAATGACCTCGAGCTCTGATCCTCTGTCTCTACGTCCCAAATTCCACCAAATGCCAGGAAGCTTTCTATCTTCCTGCCGAGTACAACGAGATTTGAAGGAGAGAGCAGGTCACTATCTGACATTGGCTAGGTCGCAGGAGAAGACTCTTTAGGGCTGATGTGGCAGCGGGGGGGGGGGGGTACTTGCTGCATAAGCCCATAAGCTCCGAAAGGGAGAGATTACATTTATTCATTTCACTTTATATGTGTTTCCTGCTTATCTGCATGTGCGCACTGTGTGTGCTCGATGCCTGCAGAGGCCGGAAGAGGATATCAGATCCCCTGGTACATGAGTTACAGATGCTTGTGAGCCACCATGTGGGTGCTGGGAGTCAATTGTGGGTCCTCTGCAAGAATAAGTGTTAAATATATAATGCTGCAGGCACGGTAAGGGGGCACCTGGTGGACCCCTGGCAAGGTGTCCCTCTGAGAGATCACACTGTGGGGTATAAGGGTTTATTTGGGGGAAGGGAGGGGAGTGAGGGCACAGAGAAGGAGTAGAGGCAGACAGAGCCATGAGGACAGAGAAAGCAGGGATAGAGAAGGACAGAAAGAGAGGAAGAGAGGTGGGCTGGGAGAGGGAGAGAGAGTAGGGAAGATGTGGGGGAGGGGAGCATGAAGGGTAGCCTTTTTGTTTGCTGCTGCTGTACCAGGCTCACACACAGAGGCAATGACAGGTTCGAGGCCAGCCTGGTCTACAGAGTGAGTTCCAGGACAGCCAGCGCTACACGGAGAGATGCTGTCTCAATAAAACCAACCAACCAACCAACCAACCAACCAACCAACCAACCAACCAACCAACCAAAACAAAACTCACTCTGAGGCACCCTGGAGTTAAACCAAGGCCCTTCTGCTCGCCAAGCGAGGTTCAACCTCTGAGGTAGGTGCTCTCTGGTTTTGAAGACATTTTTACTGGTATAGACTTGCAGGTTAGCCAGGTGATGGTGGCACACGCCTTAATCCCAGCACTCGGGAGGCAGAGGGAGGGAGATCTGAGTTGGACCAGCTTGATCTACACAGTGAGTTCCAAGACAGCTAGGGCGACACAGAGAAACCCTGTCTTGGAAGCAAAAACAAACCAAAAAAACCAAAGCAAACAAACAAAATGTAAGTCTAGGCTTGCAAGTTAAATGATGGTGGTCATGGTTTTTTGTTGTTGTTGTTGCTTTTTTTTTGTATTGCTTTTGATGTTGGTTTGTTTTCAGGTTTCTGTCACTCCCTCCCTCACTTCCTTCCTTCCTTCCTTCCTTCCTTCCTTCCTTCCTTCCTTCCTTAGTATACCACTTTACCACTTGCATTTTTCCATATTTTCTGTGTGTGTGTGTGTGTGTGTGTGTGTGTGTTTGTGTGTGGCTTCTGCCTCTGGCTGCTTTGGTGCTTTGTCACTGGCTCTGATGCCACAGTGTTGTTTGTTTTGTGTTTCCTCTAGTTTTATTGAACACTGCGGGTCTACGAGGTTGTTGTGTGTGAAAAGCCTGGGCAGTTTCTGCTGCTGCCTCATTATTTTGTGTGCTTCCCTCTTCAGGGGCTCGGCTATGTGTGCATCAGGGGCTCTGTCCCATAATGCACCGGGACTGTTCTGTTTCCCCAAATTCTTTGTCATCTGTGCTGCTTCTGCTGTGGGGCAGACTTGCTGGGAAAATGCAGCACCCCCACCACCCCCCACACCCACACACCACACCACACCACATACATACCAATACACATGCATATACACACAAACACATTCTGCAAACACACACCACACGCACATCCCTCATACCACACACATGCCATACCACACAAACAGTGCACATATACACACACTATACCACACCCACCCACATACACACCACACCCACATTACACACACATACATGCACACACAGTACACAACATACACCACACACACACATACCATACACATACACCAAATACATGCATACCACACACATATACAACACACACACAAACACACACACACAAACACACACATATACAACACACACACACATGCACGCATGCACTACGTATGTACGAACGTATTCATCCCCCAAACAGAGCCCAGTACAGACTGAAGTAATAATTGCACCAAATTCAACTTGGTACACCAGTGAGTTTTATTGGGCTCACTAACAGGAGTATTGGGTGGACGGTGACTTACACTGGCAGGGATGATGCAGAAGCCACTGTGTCACTTAAAGTGCCAACCGCAACATGGGTGATGGCACAAGAGAGCTGTAACCACGTAGCTCGCCACACAGCCTGGAGCCCTGCAGGCTCAGACTCCTTCCCTGTACCCGGGTTGGCCGTCTCCACACCCTGCAGTTGCTTACTCCTTTATCCTGCTGCGGAGGGACCACCAGACCCTCCTAAGTTCCCTTTCTCCCAGACAGGTGACCTTTCGTCCACTTCCTGAGTCTCTGGTCCACTTCCTCCTGATTCCTGGAGGAAAGGCTTCAATTTAGAAGAAACTGCCAAACAACAGCTTCCTTTGGAATAGGTTCACGTTTTTACGCTTTTAAATCATCTAAAGTTTTTCTCCAAGTAATTTTCATTAACCCTCTCGTTTCCACCTCCGACACGAATGTTTTCATGCCTACAAGTTCAATTTGGATATTATTATTACATCTCCTTGTTTTCCGTGTTTCTATGCTTTATAGAGTGTCCATGTGCCCAGGGACTGGAAAAACGCAGCTTCTATACTTGATGGCTCTGTCTCTATAGATCAGGTGGCAGCTCAGAGCTCTACTGGCCTCCCAGTGCTACTCCTGATGCTGTCATTGAACAGATGCAGGACGTTTAATATAATCCAGTCAGTGCTAGAGAAGTCCTTGAGCAAGGCTGGGAACATGGCTCGTGGTAGAGCATCCACCTTGCACTTTCCCCAACACACTCTTCCACAGAGAAAGAGAACAAAAATCAAGACATTTATGAACATTATATCATCGTCTCCATGGACACGTTGACCGAAAGCTGGATCGGCACTGACGCCCACAATGCGCCCACTAAATATAATCTTGCAGGCCTGGGGTTGTAACTCAGTGGTAGGACACGCCAAAAGTCCTGGCAGTCCAGTACAGAGAAGTCACACGTGTCCTTCCCTGTCTCAGGGAATGTGCCTCTAAGACGACCCCCCACACACACACACACAGCCTGAAACCATCACTGGCACCAAACCCTACACATGCTGACTTCCTCACTTGTCACACAAACCTATATAATAAAGTTTAATTCATAAGTAAGATATTGAGATGAATAATCATCAACAAGAATGGTTGTAAAAATATACCATGATGAAGTTGCCAGTGTCAGTGCTTGTGCACATAGGGACCATTGATATATAAAATAAGAGTCCCTTGAACTAGGGCTGGAGAGATGGCTCAGCAGTTAAGAGCACTGTCTGCTCTTCCAGAGGTCCTGAGTTCAACTCCCAGCAACCACATTGTGGCTTAAAATCATCTGTAATGGGATCCGATGCCCTCTTCTGGTGTGTCTGAAGAGAGTGACAGTGTATTCACATACATGAAATAAATAAATCTTTTTTTTTTTTTAAAGAGTCCCTTGAGCACAGGTACCACAGCATCGTGCCTGTAGGTCCCTTAGCCAAGCAGACTGTGCAGTGCCAGTCAGGTAGCCCATACAGTGTGGATACACTAGTGAGAAAAAAAAAAAGCGACTTCATCACTCGTCCCTGTTTCTGTCTGCGGTTTCCTGATTAATGTTTTCTGATGGCAGCTGAGCATGAATGACTGAGGCTGCAGAAACCAAAACTGTGGAGAAGGGGGTGTGACCACCACAGGCCCACTTTACTGAGGGGGCAGAGAGGGCAAGGCTGTCCGCACAGTGTCCCTCAGCCAGCAGATGGCAGAGCGGTCACTCCGTCTGCCACAGTACAGAGGACACTTAGACACCCTTACCCTCTTGCAGAGTCTTTGACACAGTGGTGAGGACAAAGGTGACATGTGACTGTCTGTGGTCTGAGAAGAGACTCCATCCTGTCAAGCACCTAGAGGCTTCTCTCCAAGTCAGGGAGGAATGGATTGCTGAGCAGGTTCCTATCTCATTTGGAGACGACTTNAAAAAAAAAAAAAAAAAAAAAGCACAGGTCTGAAATCCAAAACATTCACTCTAGTTTAATGCGCTTGTCTGTTGTGATGTTCTAACACCAGTCAGAACACGTGACTTTGAGTAATTCCATCAGACACTAGACCTTTCAGTGCTGCAGAGCAGAGGACCGGCCACGTCCCGGTGACCATCGCCTTGCAGAAGTTAGCCAACTTCCTCTCTTACCTTGAAACACTTATATTCACAAACCTGGACCCTTTTGAAGACCATGAGCAATGGGATCCAGCCTAGGTTCTTCAGATCCCTTGGCCATGGTGACGTGGAGTGCTGCCCAGACTGGCAGTGGCATTGTTGTGTGTCTCAGAGCTGATAGATGGGTCACCAACTAGGGCAAGACCCTTCAGCTAACACCGCAGGTTCGAATAGCTGTCAGGAGCCCTGACACAGGTCTGGTCTTCAAGTGACATTCTATAGTCCCTCGGGTGCCCTCAGAAGAGGTCTTCTCACTGCTGGAAAACATAATGCCCGTGGCACAGCACATTCACTTGGAGGCTCTGGCTTCTGAGCATTTCACACCCTTTCGTTTGAGGTTTGCAGCAGCCTGTGTGAGAAGCAGACAGTTTTGTTTTGTCTTCGAGACAGGGTCTCATTATGTAGCCCTGGCTGCCCTGAAACTCACTCTATAAACCAGGCTGGTCTCAGATTCAGAGATCTGCCTGCCTCTGCCTCTGCCTCTGCCTTTCCAGTGTTGGGCTCAAAGGAATGCAATGCTATGACCTGCCACAGGCAAGTATCTTTTTGTCTTTGCTTTCCTGTTGAGAACATTTAGGCTCAGAGAAGATAAACACTTGTTCAAAGTCACACCTGTAATAAGATTTGGGACCTACTATGACTTCAGATTCTGAGCCTAATGCTTCTTCATGGGTGGGGGGAGCTGCTCACAGAGAATGGCCTCAGGAAAGAGCTGTCGGGATCTACAACCACCTCCAAGGACATGGCTGTCTTGCAAATAAACCACAGTTATGTTTAGCCTTTGCAGCTATAAGATGCCCGCCCTGCACACACACACACACACACACACACACACACACACACAACACAGCTCTGCTTACACAGGAGACTCCTTTCCCATAACTACAGCAGTCACTCCTGTAAATGTATCATCTCTCATATTCTTTCAGACAGAATTTTGTATTCAGGACCAGGCTTCCTTGGGCTTCACTGGCTGAGTATCTGTGGTACTCATGTGGCACCAAGGCCCGATTTAACAATGCTTCCAATGAGCAATGTAATGATCACTGATTCTTCCCAACCCAAGGCGAGAACAAAGGAAGGCATGCAAGTAGCAAGCCGGCTTTCCCTATCAATGCCCAGAAACACACAAGTGGCTGACCCACACCGAGCATCCCAAATTGTGTTCTCATCCACGGGTCTGCATCCTCTCCAATCCTCCTGAGTCCTCGGCAGGACAGAAAAGCCAGGGATATTTTCTACAATTTGTAGACAATAAAAGGCTTTCATGTGCCGGGATGAGTGACTGTTAAAAAGTCGGCTCTTGTGATAGTGTGAGTGAGCGAGCCCACATCCTTAGGAGAGATTGTGAGGGTTGTGTGCCTCAGAGAGGAAAACTGAGGCTGGAAGGCACAGAGGGGGAGTCAGAGGCTGGGGACTCAGGTTGTGAAGGGAAGGGGCAATGTCAGGACAGGATACTGGCAGAGGAAAAGAGGGAAGCGGATGCCACTTGCGGATCATCTGCCAGCACAGGCCTTTGTCACATGTGAGCCACTGTACTGGTTAGTTTTGTGTCAACTTGACACAGCTGGAGTTATCACAGAGAAAGGACCTTTACTTTGGGAAATGCCTCAATGAGATCCAGCTGTGGGGCATTTCCTCAATTAGTGATCAAGGGGGAGAGGCCCCTTGTGGGTGGGACCATCTCTGGGCTGGTAGTCTTGGATTCTATAAGAGGGCAGGCTGAGCAAGCCAGGGNAAGCAAGCCAGTAANNAACATCCCTCCATGGCTTCTGCATCAGCTCCTGCTTTCTGACCTGCTTGAGTTCCAGTCCTGCATCCTTTGGTGATCAACAGCAGTATGGAAATGTAAGCCCAATAAACCCTTTCCTCCTCAATTTGCTTCTTGGTCATGATGTTGTGCAGGAATAGAAACCCTGACTAAGACAGCCACCATGTTATAGGTACAAGGAGACAGGGTACCAGTGGTCCAGAGCCTGTGACAATGTGAGGAGCAGTGGGAAGAGATCAGATGCTCACCACATGTGATGTCATGGGGGAGGGGAGGTCACGGGGCGGGTGTGGGGGGAGCTCTGTTCTGTGACTTCTCTGTAGTGTCTCCTGGACTCCTCAAACCAGCCCTGTCAGTAAATGTATGGTTTACATCTTGGCGATATGGAAGCCAGTACAGTGGTTCAGAGGCATGTGTTCGTGTCTGAGAAACAGGCCTTCCTGTCTGCCTCTTGCATCCTTTCTTCCAAAATATGCCTTTTCTGCTACACCCCAAACACCACCTTCTCGATGTCCAAATTCCCAGCACAGACCTCTGACACCTCCTCCAGGGGCTCCTCTGGCCCTTGCTGTTCTGTGTGGGGTCTTCATGCTTTCCTTTGCTAAGGTGCAAGGCTCTGGGTGGGCACCAATGACTCTTCTCTTATTCCTACCTTGCCTTGATGGCCACTCAGGGGATAACTGTTCAAAGAGAATGAATCTGAACCGCTCTGCCCTGTCTCTGCTAATCCGGCCCCCTGGATTCCTTTCCAGTAGGCCCATGGTACCGGTACCTGACGGCGTCTCAAAGAAAAGACCCGCTGCATGACGGTTCTAATGGCTGAAGGACACCCCACCCACCCCCGACAACCCCAGATGACTGGACTTGTGTGCTTCCGTAATTTCCATGTGTTCCCCAAAGTTCATGTATTAGAAGCTTAAATTCCCAGTGGACATAGCAGAGGCAGAACTTACAGAAAGGCATAGGGTGGGACTGGTGTTACAAGAATGTGTCCGTTACCTAGAAGGTGGTTTTATAATTTAAAACCATGCTTGGCCCTCTCTTACCCACTTTCCTCCTGGAATGATCCAGAAGGGAAGGTTCTTGCCAGATGTGGCCTCCTGGTCTTAGACCTTCCAACTTCTAGATCTCAAGCCAAACACATCTACTTTCTCTCCTGGACAGGAATTTAGATCAAGTGAGCCACAAGTCTCTCCTCAAACCTTCTTTTCTTTAAAGATCACCCAGCCTCAGGTACTCGGTTACAGAAGCACAAACCAGACTAAGAGAGGCACGTTAGCCTAGAGTGAAGCAACATTCGGCTTCTCCCAACGGCGACTTAATGAGTGTAGCTTGAAGTTCTCAGTTTTGAAAAGGTCAGGGGAAACTGAGGCCGCACCAGCAGTCAGTGATAGTGGATGCCTTCTAATGGTGTCCCCAGTTGCCTCAGAGGCACACCCAGGAAGTGGGAATGGCATTACCCATGATTCCTCTCTTCGTCCCTTCCCTTAGTGTCTAGCCTTCTGACACTGAGGCGCAGCACTGTCCTCCACAGTCGTAGCTGTCCTGGGACACATGCAGCTTGCTCATGAGCTACAGGTTGGACCTCCTGACCAGAGTCTCCTGACACATGGCTCCCCTGTCTCAGTGAAGGGCAGACACCTGTAGCAGAGTCAGCAAGAGAGGCCAGATCTCAAAACCCGGCTAATCCTCATGGCTGCCTGACTTTGGTGATGTGGGGAAAGATGAGCCTGGCTGGCCTGGTCATACTACCCAAGGGGAAAGAAACTTCTAGCATCCAAGGAGGGGCCTCTTATTAAACCGACAATGAGGCCGGTCTGCTCTATCTATGGCTGTTCCAGTCCTGAGCATAGGTGGGGCTGAACTAGGCAATCCTCCCTTTCAAACACCTCACAGAGTTTTTCCATCCCCATCTGGTAGGAACCAGTCCCTGCTAGAGCATGCTGGGCAGAATGAACACTTCCTCCAGCAATGTTCCCTTGATCCCTGAAGCAGGAAACTTCAGAATAAGAACATGCACACACACATACACTCACACACACTCATGTGCATACACACTCATACACACACATACACGCACACACACTCATGCACACACACACATGTACACACACATACACACACATGCATGCACACACACACACACACACACACACACACACACACACACTGCCTAGGCAAGCAGGAACCCCACCGTTCAGAGCTCAGCCATGGTGGCCTGTAGCCCCGCAACGAGCTCTGACAATGGTCCTGTCCCTCCTTCATGGAAACAGTCACAAGTTTACAGCAAGCTATAAAGTGGCTTGAGAAAAATCCAGTGCCCAGCTGGCAGGCCCAGCAGCCCGCCACATTCATCTCAGCCCAGACTCCAACTGGACCTCCATCCATCACTGCCTCCTGCCACGGGAGACTCCAAACCCAGCCTCCAGGGCCTGGCATCTCCAGAGTCACAGAGACGGCAACCAGCGGGTCTCTTTGTCCTAAGGACTGTATAGAAAATGCACTTCATTCCAACATCCACGCCAAAGCAGAAGTCTAGACTAGGCGAAGACTCTGTGTCTCTATTGACTTTGCCCAATGGAGGGAGGTGGATGTGTGGTTTTTGCCCTTAGTATTATTATCATATTTACGATGGGACATTGGCACTTTTTCTCTGACAGACTCTTGAGTCTTAAACAATAGCGATCCTTTAGAATGGTCAGTTATAATGTGAGGAACAAATTAGTACTCACTCCTGTGTTGAGTTCACAGTGGGAAACATCAGCCTAGCTAGGCATGGTGATACAGGCCTGTGACCCTAGGCTAGACAACAAAGGCTAGGAGACTGCAAGTTCAAGGCCAGCCTTCCTGAGCTACATATTGACTTCCAGCCATGTGGAGCATACAGCAAGATTCTGTCTCCAGCGAGGAAAAGTAGGGACCAGAAATTGGCTTAGGGGTTAAGAGCACTTGCTGATTTTCTGAGGACTCAAGTTCAGTTCTCAGCATCTCTATCAGGTGGCTCACAACTGCATGAAACTCCAGCTCCGGAGGATCTGATGCACACACACACACACACACACATACACACTAAGAAAAATTATATCAAGGTGGAAAATGGGGACTTCTCTAAGAAGCTCTTGAGAACTGAATGAATCTTGAAAAAAAAAAATCAATCTTCCTTCAGAAAATGCTCTTTTTAAAATGCAGGCTCACGGGCTGGTGAGATGGCTCAGTGGGTAAGAGCACCCGAATGCTCTTCCGAAGGTCCAGAGTTCAAATCCCAGCAACCACATGGTGGCTCATAACCATCCGTAACAAGATCTGACGCCCTCTTCTGGAGTGTCTGAAGACAGCTACAGTGTACATAATAAATAAATAAATAAATCTTTAAAAAAAAAAAAATGCAGGCTCACCAGGCAGTGGTGGCACATACCTTTAATCCCAGCACTTGGGGGGCAGAGGCAGGTGGATCTCTACAAGTCTGAGGCCAGCCTGGTCTACTATGTGAGTTCCAGGACAGCCAGGGCTACAAAGGAAAACCTTGTCTTAAAAACAAAACAAACAAACAAACAAAAACAACAAGGAGAAGAAGAACAACAACAACAAGCAGACCCAAGCTGGGTGAACACAGTAGTGCGCGTCTTCAATCCCACCACTCAGGAAGCAGAAGCAGGGGCATCTCTGTCAGTTTGCGGTCAGCCTGATTTACCTAGTGAGGGTTAGGACAGCTCGGCCTATGGAAAGAGACATTATCAAAAGAACATAGAGAGAAAGGAGCAAAGAGAACACTGTTATATGCAAGAAGCCTGTGCTGATGGCTGTACAGAAAGACAAAGGAAGACTGAGCATGGGGTGGAGGTGGGGTGGGGGGCGGGTGTGGGGTGGGAGATGCCGTGGGAAAAGGAGGGAGACATGGAAACAGGCTGCAAGAGCCTTGGAAATCTTGGAGGACATCCGACTTCCCAAGTGTGTTGGTCAACTTTCCACTACTGTCACCAAGTACCTGAGACAGTCAACTTAAAAAGGCGAAAGGTTTGACCTCAAAGAATGGTGGGTGGGAAGCTAAGAAGAAAATAAGGGGCTGTGGTCCCAATATCCACTTCATGCCCACAATGACCTAGTTTCCTTTCAATGGGATCCACCTCCTCAGTGTTCCACTATGTCCCAGTAAAACCACAGGATGAGGGCCACACCTCTAATACTTGGGTCTGTAGGGGACACATCACAGAAGTGCTATATCCCTGGGATGAGATGGGGGTGTCCAACACATTACATGTGGCCCCATGGTGTCCAGGGACATCTAAAACCAGGATGTCTGGTGGCTCAGTACATAAAGTTCTTGCAAGAAACTGAAGTTCTGGTTCCTAGCAATCACATAGATGCTGGATAGATACCGTGGCTCACCTGTAATGCCAGCATTCAGGAGTCAGAGCTGGTCAGCTAGACTAGCTGACTCAGTGAGGCAGAGTTTGAATAAGAGACTGCCTGAATATAAGATGAAACATGAGTCACACCCTGTACCTACGCACTTTACACACATGCATTCATTCACAAACACGGACAACATGCAAAAAAAAAACCATAAAGATTCATTAGTCCACTTACACTTTCTGATTCTCTGAATGTCGAAGATGGCATCCTGTAAAACTCAGACTTCTGTTGTGTCATAAAATCCAGGGTGTGTGGTAGGGTCAGGGGTGGGAGGGCTGGGAAGAGGGCTCAGTTAATAGAGGGCTACTGTGCAAGTCTGAGAACTGAGTTTAATCCCCGTCACCCATGTAAGTAGCCAGGCGTGATGCTGTGAGCTTGTAAGCCCAGCAGTAGGGAAGTAAGAGACAGGCAGATTCTTCAAGTTTGCTGACAGCCTAGCCTCCAGTCACCGTGCCAGACTCTGTCTCCAATAAATCAAAACAAAAACAACAATAACAACAAAAACAGCTGGGTGTGGCACACCTTTAACCCCAGCACTTGGGAAGCAGAGACAGGTATAGAAAAAAAAAAAAACCAACATATTTTAGCTAGCTTGTATAGCTCCCAAATAAAAGGCACAGAAACCTGGTATTTACTTTACAAGTTGAAAGCCTAGACTGGGCAGGTTCTGAGCTATTCTAATTTATATGCAAACCCCAGCCTGCTCCTTGTTACTTACAGTTTGAGTTACTTGTTGGGTTTGAGTTGAGTACTTGCCTAATGTGTGAAAGGCCCCCAGGTCCACCAGCAATATCGAAAAACAATCAGATAAATAAGCAACATCTGCGCACAAAAAATGATGATCGATGAAAGAAGAACATGAGAACTGATAGAGATTTATTGTGAAGTGTGTAAAATTGATAAGTCAAACTTCAAAGAAATTGACCTTGGAGGAAAGCAGAATTCACTGTAGTTTGTACAAACTTCATTTCACATGCAGTACCCCTTGCCTCCATGATTTTTTTTTTTTTTTTTTTTTTTTTTTTTTTTTTTTTTTT
>NC_034612.1:37252207-37261840 GCF_900095145.1 Mus pahari
AAGACAGGGTTTTTCTGTATAGCTCTGGCTGTCCTGGAACTCACTTGGTAGACCAGGCTGGCCTCGAACTCAGAAATCCGCCTGCCTCTGCCTCCCGAGACCTCCATGATATTTATATCAAGCAAATTAACATATACTCCTCTGTGCTATCTTGGAACATGCTGGAGCTAGTAGATGCTGCTTGGTTACCAAGGCAGCCGGCATGTGGCTCAGTGGTACAGGGCCTGCATCGCATGCACATGGCCTTGAGATCAACTCCTAGCACTACAGAAATAAAACAAAAAAGTGAAAATGAGAAATTAAAGTCATGTGTGTTTATTCTTACAAACATAACAATAGTGACTCATTCTAGGATAATGTAAATTACCGTTAACAGATTTTCAAATGCGGTAGTTTCTGTTCTGCATGACCTCTGCTGTGAAAGCCTGTGGAATCTCATTAAGAATAAGATGTTCTAAAGGGAGGTGAAACAGTCCATCCTGCAGGAAAACTCCTTAAGCTCAGAAAGTACACAACTCAAAAGCTCCAGGAAGTTCCTGAAACTGACCAAATACATTAAGTCCCTCCCTTCCTTAACTGTACATAAGCAATAAGGTCTGTTGACAGGCATTCTCTGACAACCTGAGATGCCTGGAAGCAGAGATCAGCCAAACTGCCTGGAAGAAACAGAGACTAGCCAAGTTGTGTGGGAGAGGCTCTGTCCAACGGGTCTGCCTGGAAAGGGCACTCTCCAACCTGTTGAACTTCCTGCAGGCTGTTCAGTGCACTCCAGGTTTCCAGCTTTCAACATCCCAGTTGTCTGAGTCATTTCTGCTCCTGTAAGTAACTCCTCACCCATATTCCTGTAAGTAACCCCAATAAAACTCATAGGCTCACTACATAGAACTTTGGTGGTATCCACACTTTGGTTTGTTATCAGTTATCTGATGTTAGTAGACATTGTTCATGTCTTCTCAGGAATAGTGCCCCACAACAGCCCCCGAGCCTTCTAGTGGCTAGCTTGGATTTGTTCTCAAGGTGAAGGATGGGCTCCTAGAGAGCACAGACATATACAGGGTTTGGGACTTGCATTTCATCACCTTCGTAGCAGCCACCAGCTAAGGTGAGTGAAAAGATCCATCCAGATGCAAAGGGCGAGCAACAAGCTGTTTCTTGGCATGTGAGCTATAATCTCAGCCCACTAGAGCTCTGAGGCCACCGTCTCTTTCCAAAAGCTCTCCATGATTTCAACACCAAGTTTGAGCTGAATGCTGTTCTTCACAGCAAGGAGACACATCCCAGGTTGCCACGCTTTCAGTTTTGAATGAGTGAGTTTAGTAACAATACACCAAGGCAGAGGACACCCAGAGGCCAACCAACTGCCATGCTCAAGGCACTATGAAGAGAGGCAGAACTGGACATGCAAGGGTAGAGAGCAATAATTTGGTGTGAGTGGTCAGCCCCGCCATGATGGAGTCCTGGCCTGTGTTGCCACTGAGGGCCATGTCTGGATCCGTGGCCATGCAGCAGCAACCTGTCCATGGTCGAGGTCCATGGTTCATATTACCACCAAAGGCCATGAGGACATCCCTGGTCTGGGCTGCCACCAAGGACCACATTGATGTCCAAGGGCTGTGCAGAGCTGACCCCACCCCTCACTGGCCGCATGGGTCCTGCACCCGTCCTAAGCAGCACAGTAGAACTGACCCTGGTGATGGAGAAGATGAGCTGGCCCTGAGGGCATGGGTGAGGGAGAGATGCCGCCACCTTGCCCTCACCACCGAGGCAGTTGGGAGAGCTGGCCCAGGTGTCATGACCCTGCCCCTTACCAGTGCTGTAGCATTGGGTGAGCTAGCCAGGGTAGCGCTGGAGAGCCCACCCTGGTGGTGTTCTTGGGGGAGAGCTGGCAGGCTGAACAACTCAGCTACCACCCAGGGCCAGCTCCGGGACTCTGAGCTGACCCACCCCAACATGGATCCCATCTATGAAATGCTGAAGCGAGTGAAGGGGCCAGTCCTGCAGATCCAAAGCTGCAGGATCTCCATGACACGGGGCAACAACAGAACATCCGGGAGGTGTCACCTTGGGGATCCAGGATAGACAACGTAGCAGCAGCCAGAGGATTCTGCTGGAACCAGACTAAGGAGTCATTGCAACAAACATTTGCAAGTAAAGAAGTGTGGACAAACGGATACACTGTGGGATGTACACTGTGACACACTACAGCTTCCAAGGTGAGAGGAATTTTTTGTTTTGTCTATTTTTATTTTATTTTATTACTTTATTTGGGGGGGGTGTTGCAAGGGCAGAAGGAAGATACAAAGAGACCCGGAGATAAGTGGGATTGGGGGTGCATGATGTGACACTCACAAACTCAATATAAAGTTAAAAAATAAATAAAAGAATAAATAACAAGTAGTAAGTATTCACAGCATCTGGCAGGTGTGTTCATGGTGGCCAGCAGAGATTCCTGGAGTAGCCCAACTCAGAGATGAAGCTGAAGCAACAAAGTCAAATTGTGCTGGCAGGCAGCACTTGGAAGGCAGAGGCAGGCAGATCTCTTGTGAGTTTAAGGCCAGCCTGGTCTGCAGAGCGAATTCTAGGACAGCCAGGGCTACACAGAGAAACTGTTTCAATGAGCAAACAAAGAAAAAAGTGCTCAGAAAACCCTGCAGTAACTGACCAGGGCAGCCTTGCTGAGTCAGCCAGCCCCGTGGGGCAGAGCAGCTAGCTCCTTCATGGATGAGCTTATGGGGCAGAGCAGCTCGTTCACGGATGAGCATCCGGCTCCGTGCTCCCTCAGCAGACATTTTTATGCTATGGGATAAGCAGTGGCAACTTCATTTGGAAACTGGGTGTTCTCACGGTTTTCAAGGGCACAATGTTTTTAAGACCTATAGCTGTTTGCTGTCTCTCCCCCACACCCCCAGCCTTATCCTTTCGTTTGGAGGATGTTGTGAGACAAACATGCTTGGGTCTGAAATGGGGCAGAGGTGCTGGGCAGTGATGGCACACACCTTTAATCCCAGCACTTGGGAGGCAGAGGCAGGCGGCTTTCTGAGTTCGAGGCCAGCCTAGTCTACAGAGTGCATTCCAGGACAGCCAGGGCTACACAGAGAAACCCTGTCACAAAACAAAAACAAAAACCCAAAAAACAAAACAAAACAAAAAAGGAAATGGGGCAGAGGCAGGTGTCTATGTCGTTTGTGAATCAGCAATTTCCCTGGATAAGGGATATCACAAATGTTTTCCTCTGTGTTCCTATATCTGAAATGGATATTTTTATTCATGTTAAACCATGACCAATACCTTTTATAAGACAAATACTTGGCTTCCTCATTGTTTTGTCAATAAGCTCACTGAGTAAAAATAACACCACTTACTAACTTTCTGTTGTTGTTGTTGTTGTTTTGGTTGGCTGGTTTTTGAGATAGGGTTTCTCTGTATAGCCCTGGCTGTCCTGGAACTCACTCTGTAGACCATGTGGGCCTCGAACCTGGAGACCTGCCTGCCTCAGCCTCCCGATGGCTAGGAGTAAAGGCTTGTGCCACCACATCCTAGCTAACTTTCCATTTTCCATAACAGCAAAACCAAGGCAAAGCTACCATGGTTGTTGACCATTTAGGGAAGCACATATTCTAGAGTCCTGGTGGCAGGCAGGAAGGTGAGACACTCCGTCCGGGTGTTTGCATTCCACTCCTTCAAAACGGCAGTGAGCTTTACCTCCGCCTCAGCCTCGAGAGTTATCCCCACAGCAGTTGCCAGCATGTGACCTGAGAGTTCAAAGAACGGTTTGGAAGCGTTTGCTTCTTTATGACACTAAGCAGTTAAAACATTTCTAAACGCCTACTAAGCACTAGGTTAACCTGATGCTTTGTTGCTGGGCTTGGTGGCACACGCCTTTGACCTCAGCAGCAGAGGCAGGAGGATCTCTGAGTTAGAGACCAGCTTGGTCTACAGAGTGAGCTCCAGGACAGCCAGGGCTACACAGAGAAACCTTGTCTGAGAGAGCAAACTGCCTCAGATCTCACTATGTCAGCCATTTGGTCTCAAACTCACGACACTCTTTCTGTCTCGGACTCCTGAGGGCTCAATTTACTGGGATGGGTTGTCCTACCCAAGCCTTCGTTGTGTGGATCCATCCGTACAATGAAACTACGGTTGGGTGTTCAAATATTATTTTGGCTGCTAGATGTGGTAGCGCATGTTTTTAAATCCCAGTACTCTGGAGACAGAGGCAGGAGGATCTCCGTGAGTTCCAGGCCAGCCTGAACTACACAGTGGGAGTCTGTCTATGAATAAGTAAGTAAATAAGTAAGTAAGTAGGTAGGTAAATAAATGTTATTTGAGCTGGTTTTATTAATGAGTAAGAGTATTCTATTAAATGAAAAAATATCAAAATTTAATAAATATATTTTCCACATGGAAAAATCTGTGGGAGAAATATTTTGCTGAGGATTCAGCTCCGTGATGGAGCACTTACCTAGCACATGCAAGGCCCAGAGGTTTTTCTGTTGCTAACACAGAAGGTAGTGAGTTTCTTCGTGACATTTGCATAAAGAAACTTTGTAGTTGCACTAAAAGTTCCAGGGGTCTATTCCGAACCTTGACAACAGCAACAACAAAAATCTGGAATAATGTAAGCCAAAGTGACCGGCGGTCACCTGTGAGAGAGGGATTTAAGAATTTTCTTTCTCTTTAGTGTCATTGCTGCTTAAATCTTTTTATTTCTAGATTTGTTTATTTTATTTCATATGTATAAGTGTTTTGCCTGCAACAGAGGGGGCTTTTGTTGGCTATTTCCACCAAACACCTGTTTTGAACTTGGAAGAAAAAGGCCTGAGCAGTATTTAGTCACTCGGGCCATTCCCAGGATGATTTCCTGCCAGTCTAGCTTGCTTTAGACTGGAAAAGAGTGAGTGTTCCCCCAACCCACGCGAGTCCCAATCTGTGCATTGATGACAAGGGCGAATACATTTCCCTCCACGCCGATGTCGTTATGTCTCTATCCCTTCTTTTTAACCCAGCACCACTTCCAAATCAATTTCTATGGAGAAAGACTACCTGGACATTTAAATCCATCAAAAAGGAGTAAATGAGCGTTTCAGATACATCTATCAAGAGAAATGCCCCCTTCTCCCCATCATTGTGGGGCTTTGTCAGCTGCCCGTCAGATGAATGTCCCCATAAGTGTTTATTAATCATCCTCGTGCTCGCTGATGGGCCTGGACACTTCACTCTTCTGCGTCCGCGACACACAGAGGATGCAGTGGGCTCCTTCGATCTGTCTCTCCGTGCAGTTACTTACTTTGTTAAAGTTAATTTCCGCTCATTTCTGGCTTTGATGGAACGATTCCTTTATCAGTTCAATTCATGTGTGTTGTCTGCAATCAAGGCAATATTGTCTGCTAATGTGAGGTACATTCGATGCTCTCTCTCTCTCCGTCTTATGCTAACGCCTTTCTTCTGCTGGTCCTGTAGTGGAGAAATTGAGGATGAAGCTCCCTCCCTGGGTCTTCAGAGATGAGCTGTGAGTTACTGAATGGCGGCCATTCGTCTCTTCCTAGAATTCCTGGGCTGGAGAAGTGACGGGTTCCTGCTTATCCTAGGAACCATCCAGGTTGAAAAACAAGTTGGTTGAAAAAAGAAAGAAGGGACTGGGAACATATGGTGGTGGTTTGGTATTCTGCCACATCATCAGGGCCAACTCTCATTCTGCAACTCACTACTCCCTGCACTGGGCACTAAATGAAGGGTTCTATCATCTATGCCCAAGTTCATCATATCCCCACCATTCTTACACAGCCCTTCTTATCCTATCCTCTATCTCTCCCTCTCCCTCCCTCTCTCCCTCCCTCTGTGGTTTTTAAGCTCAGGGATTTCAGAGAGTGGGAGGCTGGGAGAGAGAATACGTGTCTTAGGGTTTCTATTCCTGCACAAACACAATGACCCGAGAAGCAAGCTGGGGAGGAAAGGGTTTATTCAGCTTACATTTTCCACACTGCTGTTCATCACCAAAGGAAGTCAGGACTGGAACTCAAGCAGGTCAGAAAGCAGGAGCTGATGCAGAAGCCATTAAGGGATGTTCTTTACTGGCTTGCTTCCCCTGGCTTGCTCAGTCTGCTTTCTTATAGAACCCAAGACTACCAGCCCAGAGGTGGTCCCACCTACAAGGGGACCTCCCCCCTTGATCACTCATTGAGAAAATACCCCACAGCTGGATCTCATGGAGGCACTTCCTCAGCTGAAGCTCCTTTCTCTGTGATAACTCCAGCCTGTGTCAAGTTGACACATAAAACCAGCCAGGACACTTGGGACTGTACACCTTGGGATTGCTCTGATAAAGATGGGAAAGAGCACCGAGCATCTCCAGAGGGTGTGGCTTGGTCTTTTGCTGCTAGGGGCTGCGTACAGAAGCTGCTGGCTTCTGCCTACAGAAGAAAGGGGAGGAGACAGACCACTTCAGCCCAGAAAGTCTTACAAAGCAAGCTTACGGGGGCAGAAGAGATGGCTCAGTGGTTAAGAGCACTGACTGCTCTTCCAGAGGTCCTGAGTTCAAATCCCAGCAACCACGTGGTGGCTCACAACCTTCTGTGATGAGATCTGATGCCCTCTTCTGGAGTGTCTGAAGACAGCTACAGTGTACTTACATATAATAAATAAATAAATAAATCTTTTTAAAAAAAAAAAAAAAAGCAAGCTTACTGATGGGAATTCCCTTGTGGGCCACCAACAAATCTGGTGACAAGGGTAAAAAAATCACTTTCACCCTTAAGGGGCAAATTGATTGTTCTAAAGGCAAGAGCTACTTATGGTAAGGCGACCATTTTTCAATACAAACCACCTTAAGTGGGAGTGTTGCTGTCTGCTTGGTACCCACGGCACTCCTTTTAAATGGACAAGCTTCTCTCTCTGAGATCCTTACTAGGATGGCCTCTTCTGTTAGCAAACAGCTTCATAACAACCTTTACTTCAGACTGTCAACGTAAAAGGGAAGGTCACGGTTGATTCCTTGGGATGGAGGCAACCCCCTCCCCCACCCCTCCCACCGCCTGCAAGAAAGCTTCACCAATGGCCTAGCATTCTTTCACACAGGGAAAAAAAAATCAGACTCAGTTTTCATGGACTGAGAACCCATTCTGTCATAAACACTGAGCTCTGCATTTTATAAATGCATCAACATTGGTCCCTAGAACAAAGTCTAAGAGGTTGCAGACTATCCCAGGCCAAGCCCATGCAAGGGGACTCTCTATGCAAGGGGAGGGTATAAGGTTGTCAGTCTGGCCAGAGACTTCATGTTGTGTTGTTCCATGACCATAGACAGAACAGTAAGCAGACGAGAGAGAGAGAGAGAGAGAGAGAGAGAGAGAGAGAGAGAGAGAGAGAGAGGACTAAAGGTACTTTCTAAGTAGGTTGTGTGTGTGTGTGTGTGTGTGTGTGTGTGTGTGTGTGTGTGTGTGTGTGTGTGTGCACGTGCGCAGGAGTGCACATGCCCTCAGAGGCCACAGAGGGCATTGGGTTCCTTGGAGCTGGGGTTACAGGTGACCATAGGCAACTTGATGTGGTTGATAAAAACTGATCTTTGGCCCTCTGGAAGAACAGCAAAAACTGTTAACCACCGAATTATCTCCCCAGGCCCTGAAGTCACCTTTCTAACACATATATTCTTGCAATATTGACGTTGTGCATTCGAGACCTAGACATGTGCTCAAGGTCTCAACTCTACGGCATTGAGGAAGGCTTCTAACTCAGAGATTCTGGGGGACAGTTAGAAGCTGCAGCAGCGGGCAGTAACACGGAGTAAGGGAAGAGAAGAGTGCCCGTTTTCTAAAAATTAAGAGATGCATGAGTCCAAAGGGTTCTCCAAAGATTGGAAACAATCTTCCATTTTACCACTGAGCAGGACTTATTCAATGGGGCCATGGCCGTCTCTGACCTTAAGAACAATGAAGGAACTCCAGGACTAGGGGAGGATCTCTGCATTCCTTTCAGACATCTGTCTCCTAAGCAGCATTTCATTTATGAGAGTCTTCCTTCACACTTCCGGGGTAGGCATTCAGGTAAGATGCTGCCACACTCTAAGCATGAAGACGGCCGTACTGTAAGAAACACTGTTTGCTAGGAACTCAGTCCCAGATAGCTTAGGACTTGACTCTAGAATACCCCTGCGTGACAAACCAGCACTGTGGTCCCAATATAAAAATGACTGGTCAAGGCAGAGAGCTTGCCTACCATGCTTA
Source organism: Mus pahari (assembly GCF_900095145.1). Taxonomy (NCBI): domain Eukaryota; kingdom Metazoa; phylum Chordata; class Mammalia; order Rodentia; family Muridae; genus Mus; species Mus pahari. Next base: position 37,260,427 of record NC_034612.1, read on the forward strand.
AGGCTCTGGCTTTGGTTCTCAGAGACAACACCTCGCACCCTCCGGCTGGGTAGGAGAAAGCGGTACTCCAGAAAGACTGAGGTGGAAGGACGGATTCCTTGAGTTCAGGGGCCAGCCCTAACAATACAGTGAGACTCAAGAAAGAAAGGAGACCAAAGAGATGGTGTGTTAGCGAAGAGTGTACTGTCCTTGTACAGGACCCGAGTTCGGTTCTCAGCACTCACGCTTCATGATTCACCACTGCCCGTAACTCCAGCTCCAGTGCGATCTGATGTCTGTGGCCTCTGTGGATACCGGCATTCATGTGCATGCATGTACACATACACATATACACACATGCACACATGCACACATGCACACATGCACACATACACACATACACACATACACACATATGCTTAATCCTAAAGAAAGACAAGCCAAGAGGCGGTAGCGCACGAGGCAGGTGGATCTGGGAGTTCGAGGACAGCCTGGTCTATAGATTGAGTTCTGGGACAGCCAGGGCTACACAGAGAACCCCTGTCTTGAAACACCCCAGACTCCCCCAAAACCAGAGAAAGAGAAAGAAAGGAAGGGAACAGGAAGAGAAAAAGTCTCTTCCTGCGTCTGGTTTGAGGTATGGAGAGTTAACACATTCATAGACAGGAAACACAATGGCAGGGCTGGCTCAGAGACACGATGTCTGCATTGCATGTTCAAAGCTCTGGGTTCAGTACCCAAAGGCCACGGGTTTGGGGTGGGGGCGCATTGGGAGAGAAAGTCTAAAGTCCAGTGGTAATTACATTACCAGGATTTCAGAAGGGGAGAAAGGGGAAGCCATTTAATGTGACAGACTTAAGTTTGCAAGGTGGCCCACACTGGAGACCCATTACCCAGCAGCATGGGTGGCCTTGACACCACTGGCCTGGTTAGGATGAAGAGCTTGATGCTGTGTGTTTCTTACCATGCTTTCAGACAGGGTTTTTTCTTTCTTTCTTTCTTTTTAAAATTGTTTATTTATTTATTTTTATTTTATGTACATTGGGGATTTGACTGCATGTATGTCTGTGTGAGGGTGTCAGATCCCCTGGAACAGGAGGTACAGACAGTTGTGAACTGCCCTGCGGGAGCTGGGAATTGAACCCTGGACATCAGGAAGAGCAGCCAGTGTTTTTGTTTTTGTTTTTGTTTTTGTTTTTTGAGACAGGGTTTCTCTGTATGGTCCTGGCTGTCCTGGAACTCACTTTGTAGACCAAACTGGCCTCGAACTCAGAAATCTGCCTGCCTCTGCCTCCCAAGTGCTGGGATTAAAGGTGTGCACCACCACACCCAGCTGTAGCCAGTGTTCTTAACCACTAATCCATCCCTCCAGCCCCAGAGACAGGGTTTCTCCATGTAGTGCTGACTACCTTGGAACAGTAGACCAGGCTGGCCT
>NC_034612.1:37265260-37267672 GCF_900095145.1 Mus pahari
GGAGGGAGGGAGGGAGGGAGGGAGGGAGAGAGCAAGCTAACTGGACTTTTAAAACCTCAAAGTCCATTCCCAATGACATTCCCAATCTCCTCCAACCAAGCCACTGCGCCTCCTAATCCTTCCTATCTCCACCAACTAGGAGCCAATCGTTAAATATATGAGCCTATGGGGGCCCAATCATTCAAACTGCACAGCTGTCTTCTAGGGAGACTCCCCCGATTTGTATCCTTAATGCGAGTTGTACCCAGAAATATATCTACAATCCCCTTTACCTCCCTCCCACTCTCCATCCTAACGCTACCATCTTGGCACACTCATATTCCAAGCCTCTCCTTATTTCTAGTCAACCCGAGACTTACATCTTCCTCTGCCTGTGGAGCATTAGCACGATGCTCTGAAGGACTAAAAGCCAGCATGTCACCAGCGGGTCCATCCCGTGTCAGATGCCTGCAGAGCAGAGCTATCAGCGGGTCTGGTGGGTAAGTTCTTGCTCTGTCCTTTGATGTCATCACGCACGCATACCTCCTGGTGAGCATCTAGGAAGTGGTAGGCATGATGGGAAGCTCTCTTTCTAGACGTTTCCCTCCAAGATATGCCTGTGTGTGTGCTCCAATGCATTTGCACACCCTTTCACACATCTTTAGTTGGTCCTAGCCTTTAATTCCTCCTTAGTTTCTCTGAGTAGTTCCTGGTCTGATGGCCCTGTTCCCACCTTAGGTGGCCAGCACTCATCACTTGGTGTAATTCAGTCTTCTCCTTTCTTCTTTTCCCTGTTCACCCATTAATTTGTTAAATAATTTTTTGGACTCTTTCTGTCTCCACCAGGAGTCCACAAATCACATTTCTCAGGCTCACATCTGACTTGGTTTCTCCTCTGGCTTAAAAGTCTTGGAGCATGGAGCTTGTGGTGGTTTGAATATGCTTGACCCAGGAAGTGGCACTATTAGAAGGTGTGGCCCTGTTGGAGAAAGTATGTCACTGTAGGGTAAGCCTTGAGACCCTCCTCCAAGCTGCCTGGAAGACAGTCTTCTCCTAGTGGCCTTCAAATCAAGATGTAGAACTGTCTCAGCTCCTCCTGCACCATGCCTGCCTGGATGCTGCCATGCTTCCTGCCTTGGTGATAACAGACTGAACTTCTGAACCTGTAAACCAGCCCCAATTAAATGTTGTCTGTCTTAGGGTTTTACTTTTGTGAACAGACACCATGACTAAGGCAACTCTTATAAGGCATTGCGGCATCCAGGCAGGCATGATACAAGAGGAGCTGAGAGTTCTACATCTTCACCTGAAGGCTGCTAGTCGAAGACTGACATCCTGGATGCTAGGATGAAGGTCTTAAAGCCTGCCCTCACAGTGATACACCTACAATGAGGCCATACCTCCTAATATTGCCACTCCCTGGGCCAAGCACATTCAAACCATGACATTGTCCTTTATAAGAGTTGCTTTGGTCATGGTATCTCTTCATAGCAATGGAAACCCAAACTAAGATAGAGCTATAGAGATGGCTCAGTGCTTAAGGGCATTTATTGCTCCTGCAGAGGACCCCTGTTCTATTCCCAACACCCATATGGTGGTTCACAACTATCTGTAACTCCAGTTCTGGTTCCCTCTTTGACCTCCGAGGGTACCATCATACATGTGGTGCACAGACACATGTAGATGCTACTTCTTAGCTATTTTATTTGGTTCTTATATCTCCCACCCTTCCAAACTTTATTTCACCCTAATCCCTTCCACCACCACCCCAACACTCATAGGGGAGAAAGAAGGTTAGAGGAAAAAGGGGGTGTAGACCTCTTCAGAGTACTTCCTGCTGACTAGAGACATCATCGAGTTCCATGGGGCAAGTCCAGTCTTTGTAGTCAGGATATCCAATTTCTTTGCTCATGATCACTTGACAAACCACAACAGCAGCAAGCAGGAGTAACAGGGGGAGCAGCAGCCTCCACATTTATCCCCTCTCCAGAGCCCCAAATGTAAACTCTCTGCAGCTGGCAAAAATCACTCCCCTCCTAGAGCAGGAGACAATCACAGTTAACGGCTGTGGACAACCCGAAGCAGCCCCATATCCCACACCTGGGATTAAAACAAAAACATGTTCACATAACACAACTGTTATTTTTTTTTTTTTAGAAACCAATATTCTCACTACAGACATATGTACAGGAAAAGCGTACATGCACATACATTTAAAACAAAAAACTTAGCCAGGAATAGCGGTGCACACTTCAATCCTAATACTTGAGGGTTGGAGGGAGAGGTAGGCCCTTCTCTGCAAATTCAAGGTCAACCTGGTCTACAGAACTAGTTCCAGGTCAATCAGGGCTACACAGCAAAATTCTGTCTTTAAAACCAAGAAAGAAAGAAAGAGAGAGGTGGGGGGGGGAGAGGAAGGGAGAGGGACAGGGA
>NC_034612.1:37267882-37284114 GCF_900095145.1 Mus pahari
GGGAGAGGGAGAGGGAGAGGGAGAGGGAGAGGGAGAGAAAGGAAGAAAGAAAATGAGAAGGAAGGAAGGAAGATCAATGTTGGGAATCAAGTGTTAACAGTGCATGCCTTTGATCCCATCACTCAGGAGTCAGAGGCAGGGGGATCTTTATGAGTTTTAGCCAGTGTGATCTAAAGAGCCAGTTCCAGTATAGGAGGGGCTACAGAGAGAATGTTTGTCTCAAAGAAGAGGAGAAGGGGGGGAGGAGGAGGAGGAGGAAGGACTAAATAAATAAATCTTGGATCAGGTGCAGAAACCCAAGGGTGTCGGTATTGAGTCTCCATGACTGGACCTCACCTCATCTTCCTGTGCACACCCATATGTGATTGTCACGGTCCACAATCCCCTTGGGTATCTTTCTCTCCTGGCTGCAGTCAGCATTCCCTAGCACCCATGGCCTCTGTCTCTGCTCATTGGGACAGCTGGCAAGCCCCTGGGCCAGCTGTCTAGACACGTGCCGCCCAGAGGACAGAATCTTTCCTTACAACAGGAATTCTCTGGTACCTCAGCCTAAATAAATAAATAAATAAATAAATAAATAAATAAATAAATAAAATAAATGAATAGGCAGAATTGTGCTGCATTTTCCTAGGCGTGGACTGTATGTATCTCTTCCTTTTCCAGCTCACCCTCCTCCTTTATATAAACAGGAAACACCTCAGACATGAAGTCTTTCTCCATAAGAACTGTCTTGAACGGAAGCCATTTTGTCTCTAGAACCTGCCTTGGAGGCTGGGGGTGGACAGTGCACTCTTTAGTTTATTTGTCTGATAGTCAGTTAACAAACACACTGAGGTCTTATGAAGGCCCAGATCCTGGGAATGAGGGAGGACCAGCAGATTGACCTCCTTGACCTCCTGGGTCTCACCACATCTGCCAGTCCCGTCAGGCTCCTCAGGGTTCAGGTAGAATTAGGCTAGGCTAGGCGGACACAGCAGAAAGTCCAAGGGAAAGTCCTGCTTCCGGTGAGTTCTTTCTCCTTGATTTATTCACCCAACAAATAAGCCCTACTATGAGCTAGGGAGTTTTTGCAACAGATACAGCAGACCCTCACTCTTCCAGAGCACGGATTTCAGGATGGTGAGGGAGCCAGAAAAGCGAATGAGCAAAAGGCACAACCAACTTAGACGTTGCTTCTGAGGCCAGTGGTTCGGTAGAGAGGGCAGGGAGACGGATGGTGCTTTAATATGGCTTCTCTGAGAAGGCAAATGGTCTTTGAGGGATGGAGATGGAAAACATCCACATTCGTGCTTTTTTATTTTTTCTTCCTGCAAATATCTCACAAGGGAGGCCGCGGTGTGCACAGGGAGAAAAGGCCGGGATCGCAGAAACGGTTCCAGTTTGAGCCGTACCTGATGGACACTTGAAAACCGGCTGGGGGCGGGGAAGCGGGCGCTGAGGCCCAGGGGCTCTGGGGCGGGGCGGGGGGACGAGGAGAGACGGCCCCGGCTGCACGGGAGCACACGCGCCGGCGAACCGTCTAGAGGTCCCCGGGGACCGGGGCGGGGCGGGGGGCGGGGGGGGCTGTCGCTGGGCTGTCAGGCTAATCCGGCCGCCTGCTCCCACCCTGCCCCTCCCTAGGGGGCGTTTGTTCCGCGGAGAACAGTTCAGTCGAAGGGAGCTCGGCCTGGAGCTTTAAGTAGAAAGGCAGCTCCGCTGCGGGGGAGACCACAAGAGGAACTGGGGAACGCAAAGGCAGAAGGCAAGGCGACAGGGCCACCGTGCGCCCGGGGCGCAGACCTAGCTGCCTGTACTGCTCCACGAAGCAGAACTTTCTATCCAGTGATTGCCTGGCGGCAGCGGTGACCTAAAAACACCGAGCAGGGAGTCCATTACCCATCGCGTAGTTTGGACATAGCCAGGTTGCGAGCGCCTTCTCTCCAGGCCGGGTGAAATCACCCCGGGACAGGACAGTCCCTGCCCCGGGGCTCCCCCGCTCCGAGTTACACAACCAACCGTTTCACTATTTCGGCACAAACCCCGGTCCACTGTGGGGCCGCACATTAAAAAGTGTTATTCGCTTTGAAGGTTTTGTCTAATGGTTCTAAACTGAAAGAAAATGTTTTCCTATTACTTAATTCAATCATAGCGAAGAGACTTGGTAAAAAGCCCACGGATTTTGTCCCAAAGTGTGACAGAGTTCTCTTTGTGTTTGCTTATCCTCCGCTGTCACACACTTTAATTCGCCTCTCTTTATCTGGCATTCAAAACTTTCTTCAATGACATTCAATAAGGTCTAGGGGCTGGAGGGAGAGGGGGAAACTGGTTATTCTACCCCCACCCACCCCCCATATTCTTTCCCAGTAGCTTTGGCCTTGCTTGTATTCAAGGGCTCTTAACCCTTTCCTCGCTTGGGGCGCTGGGCAGCTCCCAGGAGAGCCCTTGCATTGGCACCTCGGCTGACTTGCCAGCTCTGGAGCGCAGCAACCTCCCCCTTCTACCCTTGGGCAGCGTCCACACCCGTTCCGCCCTAACCCGCCTCAGCCCAGCGGGGAGCCCTTCTCCAGTCTCAGCTCTCCCGCCACCCAGCCCAGCCCAAATTTCCCAGAGAGCAATTAGAACGGGAATTAGGCTGCATTGATGCGTACCGGCTGGTTTGCGGGAGCTTTGGGGCCGAGACCATAGCTTGGGGGCACCGCATGCCAAGCACCAGGGGACCACTGAGCCCTCACTCTTGCTAGATGGCGAGATGGCACGCCCTCTACGCAGGTTAGCTCCCCCTATGGCGACCCTCCCATTGTCGAGGCAGTTGCTCTCGCACACACCCTCTCCCATAACAAATCATCTTTGATTTTTTTTTTTTTAACCAGTTGTTTGTGGCGGCTCGGATGTCATGAACACTGCAAACCCATGCAGAGGCCTCGGGTTTGGGCGGCCTTGCACTGACTCATTCCCCCCCCCCCAACTTCACCCCCTCCGGAAAGCTCTCCTTTCTTGGTCTCACGATTCCGTTCACGGTTCAGAGCAGGTGACTGTGGCGATTTGTAAAATCGAAAGTAGTAAATTCGAAATCTTTTATGCTAATTTCCCATTGTATGTTAAACGCACAGGGACAGAGACAGCTCTGAAGCCCGGGATGATTTAAAAAAAAAAAAAATTAACTGAAGCCGCGTACACAGAGCGGTGCATTTGAAGTTGTTTAACCATTGTGTGACCAGAAAAAAAAAAAAGTGTGCGGCGACGAGAGGAGGAAGCAAAGGGCGACAGAAACTGGGAAAGACAGAAGAGTGCTCTTCCTTTCTCTCCACCCGTGGGAAGGCAACGCTTTCCAGTGTCTAGTGGAGTGTGTGCGAGTGGAGAGTGCGCACTCAACGTCTGTGAGAGTCTACACCATCCACACTCACCACGTTTGGTGGGGTGGGAGAGCTTCATACCCATGAACTCAGCTGTCACTCATCTTGCTCTGTATCTGTCCATATTTTCAAAGACTACCCACTACTTGTTTTGTTACTATTTCTTTACATACACGGCCCTGTTGTTGAAGGGAAGGTCCGGTTAGCCAAGGGTCCGCCAAACAAAGACGAGGAGTCACAGGCAACGCCAGAATTGGGAGCCTTTGATTTTCTGAGAAAACGTGGACAGAGATGAAGTTAGTTTCCAATGAGGACTAGGAAGCCTTTCTCTCATCCTCTGGGGCGCACCTCCTACTCAGAAACCTTGTTTTTCTGTCTCCAAATAGTGCCAGAGAAGGGATTCCACAGGTGGGAATGGTGGCCACCCGTCTGGATGCTCACAGGATGCAGAGCTGAGCTCCGAGAACTAAGCGAAAGCGATACACTTGGTGGGACGGGAGTTGGGGGGAGCGGGCAAGGAAGAAGTGACAGAAAGGGACCAGGATCAAGTGGGCAGAGGAGATGGGTGTGTGCCCACGGGGATCTGTGCAAGCGAGGCAGCACGGGTGCGGAAATCAATAAGATAAATGGACCGATCGCCAGCGCAAAGCCAAAGGAGAGTAAGAAATAAAGAGAAAGAAAAGAATATTAAATCGCGGGAGAATGAGAAAATAAACCCGAAAAGGGAAGAGGAGGGGGGCGAGTGCGCCTGTTACGGCGTGGGTGGGGTTGACAAGAATAGAGTACATTATGCAGTTCATTTAGTTAACAAGTGAAATAATGAGGAAGCGTGCAGAGTGAATGCCAAGAGAAAGGGCACAAAAACCCTATTGAGAGGCCCCGGCCGCTCCTGGCGTAGCCCATCACATGGCAATAGTCCTATTTAAGCGGCGCCGCCGGCGTCTTTCAGCACCACTAGCGCTGGCCAGCACCTCGCGCGCTCCGGGCGGTGCCCGCAGTAGCAGCCAAGGCGATTCCAGTCCCGGCTTGAGCCTCGCGTGGAGCCTCCGGGGCCCGGGAAGCTGCGGGTGGCCGCGGCCGGGGGAAGCCACGACAGGATCTGCAGTTCCCTCGGGCTCCAGGAGCGGGCTGGTGGCAGGTGGACCGCGCGCCGGAGCCATGCCGCGCTCCTTCCTGGTGGATTCTCTTGTGCTGCGGGAAGCCAGCGACAAGAAGGCTCCGGAGGGCAGCCCGCCGCCGCTTTTCCCCTACGCGGTCCCGCCGCCGCACGCGCTCCACGGCCTCTCGCCGGGCGCCTGCCACGCGCGCAAGGCCGGCTTACTGTGCGTGTGTCCCCTCTGTGTCACCGCTTCGCAGCTGCACGGGCCCCCCGGGCCGCCGGCGCTGCCGCTACTCAAGGCGTCCTTCCCTCCCTTCGGATCGCAGTACTGCCACGCACCCCTGGGCCGCCAGCACTCCGTGTCCCCTGGAGTCGCTCACGGCCCGGCTGCGGCCGCAGCAGCTGCCGCACTCTACCAGACCTCCTACCCGCTGCCGGATCCCAGACAGTTTCACTGCATCTCTGTGGGTAAGCGGGGTCCCCGCGCGAACTTGCGTGGTGGGGCGGTGAACTCGGAGGGTGAGGAGTGAGCGAGCTAGGGATGGGGAAATGGCGCGCTACGGGGGCCGGTGAGGATACTCGAGGGGCGCTCACAGTGCTAGACTGGGACTGGACGTAGGAACCGGGGAGAAGCCAGGAAGATCCTGGGTCTGGGGCGAAGGGGAAGGGGTTGAGGTCAGTTTTGAGAAGTTCCATAAAAGGGTGTTAGGGACAACCGATTCCGAGGAGAATTGGAGTCTGTGACTTGGCAAGGAGGCACCCGCCTGTGGATTGGTGAATGGAATGGGTGTGCGTTTGGGTCCAAGGTTGAGGCTAGCCTCAGTTCAGCGGGAAATTAGGCCCAAGGCTCAGAGGTTTGATGGTGATCTCTGTCTCTGTCTCTCTCCTCCTCCCCCCCCCCAACCCCGCATCGCCCTCCAGACAGCAGCTCGAACCAGCTGCCCAGCAGCAAGAGGATGCGGACGGCGTTCACCAGCACGCAGCTCCTGGAGCTGGAGCGAGAGTTCGCCTCCAACATGTACCTCTCCCGCCTGCGGCGCATCGAGATCGCGACCTATCTGAACCTGTCAGAGAAGCAGGTTAAGATCTGGTTTCAGAACCGCCGGGTGAAGCACAAGAAAGAAGGCAAGGGCAGTAACCACCGCGGCGGAGCTGGGGCGGGGGCCGGCGGGGGCGCACCGCAAGGCTGCAAGTGCTCTTCGCTCTCCTCAGCCAAATGCTCAGAGGACGACGACGAATTGCCCATGTCTCCATCTTCCTCCGGGAAGGATGACAGAGACCTCACAGTCACTCCGTAGGTGCGCCTTTTAGAGGACCATTGGTTTCCCCCACCCCCACCCCGGCCCTTCCCGCACTTCAAAGACTGGTTCCCAGGCACCTGCTGGCCAATCGACGGATTTCGTAGGGCTTTGCGGTGGTGCGCAGCTCTAGACAGAGCTGAGACCTTAGCAGACACTTGAAGACAGTGCCCTCGTCCCTTGGGCTTCAGGGTGTTTAGGAGGACTCCAAGCGATGAAGGCTGGAGTCCCAGGACACAGCCTCTTCTCCTAGGCCCGCAGGCCGGAGCACAGCGCCTTGCTGACCGGCGCCTCTTCGCCAACTCTGGGCTGGTACAAGCTTCCTCGTTTCCACTACTCTCTCCTTCTCGGTCAATCTGGGCTTTTCACTCCGCGAGTGGCTGTTTGCTTTCCTTTTAACATTGTTTCTTGCCCCCAACTCCCCCCACCTCCACTGTGGTCGTTTATGCAACACGTCTATGAACTTAACTTGTCCTTCCCTCCTCAGGAAGCCTCTTCCTTCTGTCCGTTTGTCCCTTAAACAGGGATCAGATCTTGCTGTTCGAAGAAGTCCCCCTAGCAGAGAGAACTGTCTCAAATGGTATTGTATTTGGGGGAAATGACTCTGTTTCCAATACTCTCTACACCCCCTTCAAATGAAACCGCTGTAAACAACCTCTCCCTGTCGTCCAGGTCCCGACTCCCTCTGGGGACTGACTGTGTCATTGTATGGTCTCTGTAATGCCAGAAGATATTTATTTATTTATTTATGTACAAAATTTTAAATAAACTTTTTTTTTTCTTAGAAATTCCCCTGCCTCCGGGGTCCCCAGGCTTAGGCTGTAGGCCAGGCAGGCACAGGCATGGACTGGCACTCTCTGCTTGGGCGTTGCAGAGGTCCAAGCTCAGCTCCTCGAATTACAGCAAGCCACTCTCCTCCCCACACCCGCAGCTCTCTTTGAAGCTCCGGGATTCTGCTTCAACTCCGTGTCCTTCCCACTATTCCTGTGCAGGGCGGTCAGGCTGGCTGCTCCCTCCGATCTCCAATAAAAGATGCTATGCTTCCCCGGCTAATTCCAAGGGTAGAAACCAGGGATCCAGCCTTCTTAGGGTTCGGAGCTGCTCTAGCCTTTAGGAAGGGCGCGCCCTGTTTTGCTTTCAGGCAAAAGGCCCCTGCGGTGGCGCACGATTCCAGGTGATTCCGGCCTCCCTTGGGGGTCTGTGTGGGCTTTTTACGCATCTGTGTTAGATGAGATGCGTGGAGTTCCGCTGAGCCGGTGAGCGCGAACGCGCTTAGACACCCAATAGCAGATGTTACTGCAGTTCACGGACTCAAAGCTGGGCGAACAGCGGACCCAGGTGCTCTCCATCTATTTTTTATCTGATACCTAGAACTCTACTCTTTGTTCCAGGAGCCCATCACCCTTTCTCTAACACACCCTGAGGAACCACGAACGAACCGGCTGTATTTAGGCAAGGACTCTCTTGAGCGGAAAAGAAGTGTAGCTAGGATTGATTGCTCAACATTCGTGATGTTCCCTTGTATTGTCTTCTCATTGAAATCAGGCTCAGTGCGAGGGTCTCTCTCTAGTTCTCTTCTAGAACAGCGTGCGCCCCCCCCCTCCCAAGAAGCCACTTTTGATTCCCCGGTTTTCGTGCAGGAGAGCGAGGGGAGCTGGTTACTTGCCTCTGCGCACCCTTCGCCCCGCTCCCATTCCCATCCATCCGAACCTCAGTTTCACTCGGACTAGTTCTCTGTCCACCTTGGAGAGGTCATGGTGCCAAACCAAAGGCAGCCAAGGCTTTCAGGACCCTAGAATAGCGACTGCCGATTTGTTGCTGGGACGACTGCCTCGCCTCTCCCCGCCACCCCCAACACGACCACCTCGTTAGATTTGTTGAGTCCTTCGGCTTCATGAAACCCACAAGTGTGTCTTTGGCTAGGATTCAGGGGCGCACTGCAGCAATGACTCTCAGTGTGCATAAGGCTGCAGTGGATTCGAAGGGCTCGTTTAAAACCAGGCCATCGTCTAGATTACCTGGATGGGTGGCTTCTGCGCAAAGGACAGGCTCAGCAAGAGGCCCCTCCACGAGAAACACAGTTTCAAACTGTGCTGAGAGCCAAGTTGGAGGTGGGAGGCAAGACTAAGAGAGAAAGGAAGAGGCTGAACCCCTTCCTCTTTCACACCCTACTCCATCGCCACACTCCCTGGGTCTTGCTCCTTCCCAGTGGCCTGCAGAAACTGGTGATGATTTGTGGTGCTCTGAGTCCACAGCGGTTCAGTTCTCCCAGGAGCCAAGTTTCTTCTCTGGGGGTTTCTTTCCCAGGGCTTAAATTTCCTGCCATTCTTGGTTTTCGACTTTCTGGTGGACAAGCCTGACGCACAATGGGAAAGAGCTCAGCCTGCTCCTGCCATCTCGGTCTTTCCCTATGCCCAGCTGAAGCGCAGCGCAGCTCAGGAAAGAGCGGAGGCAGCCTTGGCAGAGAGCTCCTGGACTCTCCGTTCTGCCGCCGGGACCACAGGGACAGATGTCCGAAAGCAGCTACAAGATTCTGATCACACAGGCCTCACCTTACAGTCTCCAGCTGTAAGAAATAGCTAGGTTTTGTAGGAACATAGCCTCCAGGTTGGAGTCGGGGAGTCCAAGCCATCCTCCAAAGCATAGTTTCAAACTCCATCCCAGAGAGACACGGCCCAGCCTTTAAAACGCATGGTTTGAGCTGGAATTTAGAGTCTGTAAGACAAATTTTAAAATTAGACCAAACCTGAAGATAAGGATGAAATTTCTTATAAATCATCGTTGAGTTGGGGAAATCCACATTCAGATTGCCAAGTTTATTTTGGCGATGAAGTCCTTTTCCCAGTAGAGTTTGGTGGCTAAGAGTTTAGATGGCTAGAATCCACCGTCCTGGCTTTACAAACCATTTTTACCATTCACTTAAACTGGGTAATTGTGCTCCGTTTCCGTGTACCATTGAAGGGCAGAGTTGACCTAGGACGCTAAGCACAATGCCCACCAAATTTTAATGAAAATTAACTGATGTTGTTGTTGCATTGAGATTGTTACCAATAATATCAAGGCCTGTGGCAGGAATGTAGCTATGACTGAGTTATTTAGGGAATGCTGAGATGACACACAGTTTTCATGACGAGCAAGAAGAAGCGGAGCAGGTAAAGGTTCGGTGGTGAGGTTTGCCCAGCGCTGGAGAGGTGGAAGCCCTTCAGGATCAGATCAGACACAAGGGCTGGCTCCTCTGCTAGGAAGTGGAGAATCACTTCAAACAGGACTCCTCCCCCCCATCTTCAAGTGGACCAGCTCCTCCATCTTGCTTTGATGATGTCTCAGTTCATATGATTCTCTTAAGACTCTACCCTATTAAGGATGCTAACCTGTATCCATGGTCTCTTCCTTTAATTGCCTGTAGTTTATTCTCTCTCTCTCTCTCTCTCTCCCCCCTCTCTCTCCATATATAGTACATATTATATATCTATCTACATATCTATACTTCTATGCATCTATACATTTATATCTATATAGCACCTGTATATCTAGATATATCTCTACACAGAGATACGGGTATATACCTATATATGGATATGGATATAGATATAGATATGGATATAGATATAGATATAGACATATATCACTTGAGATAGTTAAGGATTGTTGCAAAAAGTCTCCTGGAGGGCAGAAATGCTTCAGGCTGAAAGCCACTAATCTGACTTGTCCCTGCCGAAGTCCTAAATGGCCAGGATTGCACAGCTCAACTCTTGAGTGTTCTTCCTCCCTCTCTCTCAGTTCCCTGGGTCTCAGACAAGCGAGGTGCTGGACCTGAGCTGTGGTGTGGTGTGAGAGAAGGAAGGGGAGGCAGCACAGCCAGGGCCTCGCTCCTCTCCTGGAGCAGCTCCGGGCAAAGGTTGGCATCCGGAGGGCTTGCTGGCTAGCAGCTCAGACGCCAGTAGAGTCTTCCCAGAGCTTCCTGTGTGTATGGACGGCTCAGGGCTTGCAGAGGAGTGGGCTTCACGAATTAAGTAAGTCCATGCTATCTCACAAGGGAACCTTTCCGGTGAGCATTTTTTGAACCTGAGGTGGTGTGTCCCCTACAAATCCTTCTCCTCTCCTGCCCTTTCCTCCCTCCCCCTCCCCCTTCCCCTGCTTCCTTCCTGCTTTCTAGAGCCAGTTTTTATCAGTGCTTAACAGTTTACATTTAAAAATCAACTCTTTTTAAAAATTAAACTCTTATCTTTGACTCAAAGGCAGAAACCTCAGAAAACAGGGACCAAAGAGGGCTGGTGGTATTGCTCGGTGACAGAATGCATGCTGGTCACGTGTAAGGTCATGGGTTCAAACCAGAGCCATCAAAAATGTCCATATACAGGTAATTGAGGCCAAAGAATATAAAACAGCAGATAAAGGGGTGGCTACTGTACTAGTAGGTTTGTGTGTGTAAACGTGCATGCATGTGTGTGTATGTATGAGTGTGTGTATGTATGAGTGTGTGTGTGTGTGTGTGTGTGTGTGTGTGTGTGTGTGTGTGTTAGAAAGACTAAGGCAAAATGAAGGATTTTTTTGTTGTTACTGGTGGGGTTTTGTTTTTGTTTTTAAGACAGGGCTTCTCTGTGTAGCCCTGCTTGTCCTGAAACTCACTCTGTAGACCAGGCTGCCCTCAAAATCAAGTTCAAGGCCTTTGCTCCATAGTGCTGGGAATGAAGGTATGGCCCACAATACCCGGTACAAAATGAACAGTTTTATTTTATTTTTTAAACAGAAAAAAATAGCTTTAATTGTTGTTTTCCAGGCTAGAATGATGGCTCAGTGGTTAAGAGCACTGGCTGCTCTTCTGAAGGTCCTGAGTTCAAATCCGAGCAACCACATGGTNGCTCACAGCCATCTGTAATGAGATCTGATGCCCTCTTCAGGTGTGTCTGAAGACAGCTACAGTGTACTTAAATACAATAATAAATAAATAAATAATAAAAATTTAATTGTTGTTTTCCCTTTAATGTAAGATCAAGTAAAAAATAATTATTTTGGGGGGGGGGTGAGACAGGGTTTCTCTGTGTAGCCCTAGCTGTCCTGGAACTCACTCTGTGGACCAGGCTGGCCTCGAACTCAGAAANCCGCCTGCCTCTGCCTCCCAAGTGCTGGGATTAAAGGCATGCGCCACCATGCCCGGCTGTGAAAAATAGTTTTTTTTTAAAAAAAATATTTATTTATTTATTATATGTAAGTACACTGTAGCTGTCTTCAGACACTCTAGAAGAGGGTGTCAGATCTTGTTATGGATGGTTGTGAGCCACTATGTGGTTGCTGGGATTTGAACTCAGGACCTTTGGAAGAGCAATCAGTGCTCTTAACCGCTAAGCCATCTCTCCAGCCCCGAAAAATAGTTTTATGTTCTTTTTTTTCCTCCATTATTCACTTTACGTCCTGATCTTGGCCCCTCCCCTCACACAGCCCCTCCCCTCAAAACAAAGGGTTTTTTTGTTTGTTTGTTTTTTGTTTGTTTGTTTTTTGTTTTTCTTTTTTTAAAGATCTATTTATTTATTTTATGTATAGGAGTACATTATGCACACATTTTATGTCTATGAGGATGCTATTGCTCTCTTCAGACACACCAGAAAAGGGCATCAGACCCCATTACAGATGGTTGTGAGCCACCATGTGGTTGCTAGGATTTGAACTCAAGACCTCTGGAAGAGCAGTCAGTGCTCTTAACCGCTGAGCCATCTCTCCAGCCCGAAGGTTTTTAAAATATAAGGAAAACCACTCAAAGGAGACTGAGGACACAGCTCAATAGATAGGCATGCTCCCTGACTTGCATGAAGGGCTGGTTTCCTTCTCCCAAATACATCCCCATCCATAGCATAGCCCGGGTAGAATCTGGTACTGGGGAGGTAGAGGCGGGAAGATCAGAAACTCCACGCCACCCTGCCACCCTTGGCTACATAGTAAGTTTATGGCCAGCCTAGGCTACATAAAGCCCTGCCTTAAAAACCAAACCAAACAGGAAGAACAGCTGGTAGACCTAGGAGACTAGGTTAGCCCCTGTACTTGTCACACCCAGTGGCTCCACCCCTGTGGCTCTTAGGTTCTTTTTGAAGCACTAGGGAAGGAAGGATAAGACTGGGAACTTCCCATCTGACAGCAGGTTTCTGGACCTCTGTGTGTGGGCATTCTCAGCTCAGGAGGGAAGGAGACATGTCCCTTGAGCCATGCCCAAATTGGGGGAGGGGGTTCCTTAGGATTTTGTTTTTATTCCTCCCTTGAAAATTTCATACTTTTATATAATTGATTTTGATCATATCAACTGCCTGTTCTTAGGACCCCTCCTCTCCCCGCACCCCCCTCTCAACTTCACATCCTTATTTTGCAGCCTGTTGAGCTGGTTGGTGTTGTCCTTACTGTGTGGATGTGTTAAAGGCTAATGAGGGGCCCTGTGTTTTGGCATGCACTCGGGCTACAGTAGGTAAGGGAGATATAGCCCTCAGGCGTCCTGGCTGCTCTTCTCTATGGTCAGACTGGGCCTGAGTTTAGAGAATCCTTAGGGAGCAGTTTCTTCTGCTGGTTGTGTTGGACTCTGTTCTTCACTAAGGCCAATGGGGGGTCAGTCCAGTAGCCACCTGGAGAGGTACTGGGGGACACGGATAGCTACTTCCTTTGCGTTAGGATGATGTGACATTTTAGAACAGTACCCTGAATGGAGCACTTCCTCCTACAATTATTGTGTTGCAGGCTCTACCCTCTAATGCCGCAGAATGTACCTATGCTAGGAGAGAGGGTTTCTTAATAGGCTGGGAGTTGAGATGTGGTCACATTCAGAACATCGGAAACCCTTAAAAGAAGAGAAGATGAAGGCACAAGACTCAAAAAAGACACAGGGGGAGCTGGACACCCCTGCTATCCCAACACTGGGAAGACAGCACCCGGTTTAGAGGATCAGGGTTTCCAGGCCAGCCTGGGCTACATTGTGAAACCCCATCTCAATGAAAACCGAAACAAGGGCGCTTGAGAAGTACCACACTGCTATTGCCCTGGCCTTGGGTCTCAGCTTCAAGAACTATGAGATAACAAATGTCCCTAGTTTAAACTGCCTGGCCCTGTTAAGGAGTCTTTGTTAAGGTGGCCCTAGGCAAGTTTTAAGAATTCTCTCTGAACTCAGGCTATCTGACAAACATGAGGGTTTTTTGTTGTTGCTTTTTTTTTTTTTTTGGTTGTTGTTGTTTTTGTTTTTCTGCTCAGCATCCATTTTTCTCTGATCCTTACACCTAAATTGTGTTCTTTCTGTCAAATGTAAATTAACATCTTGCTGGAAGGTGGTGGCTCGGGCCTTTAACCCCAGAGATAGAGGCAGGGGAATCCTTTGAGCTCCAGGCCAGCCTGGCCTACATAGAGAAACAAAACAAAATAAAACTCTCTTCTGGAAAAGAGCATCTATTGAAATAGGCACTTGGGCCCTGTGGGACATTCCTCCCACCCACAGAACATCCCTGTGTACTGGGGTCAACTTCCTGCTACCAAATCAAACGGAGGCTAGATGTTGGCTGTCCGCCTCGCCCGATGCCTCTCAGGTCTGGTAACAGGACCTCAGCAGGCTGAGGTGAGAGAGGGGTAACCCTGAGCTGAGTGCTGTGTACTTGTTGTCCCCTACTGAGCCTCCATTTGACGGTCAATGACCAACACTTCAGAGATAGCCTTTAGCTGGATGCCCACTGCAGAGACACACTGCCTTGGCCCCATTCTCCTGCTTGCTTTCTACGCCATTTTTTAAAAACCTTTTTTATTGGTTCTTCGTGAATTTCACATCATGCACCCCAATCCCACTCATTTCCTCCTTCCCTCAAGCCCTCCACCCTTGCAACCCCCTCCCAAACAGAGAGAAGAAAATCTCTTCGTGGGAGCTGTAGTGTGTCAGTATGTCCCACAATATATAACCTTTTGACCACATTTCTTTGCTTGCAAATGTTCATTGCAATGACTCCTGTCCGGTACGAGGCCTCTGGCTTCTGCTACCCTATCAATATTGAAACCTCACTGTGACACCTCTCAGATATTCTGTTGCTGCCCCGTGTCATGGAGATCCCTTAGTTTGGATCTGTAGGACCAGCCCTTCATGCATTCTAACAGTTCATGGATTTGAGCCAATTCAAAGCCCTGGATCTGGGCCTGGGAGGCATCTGAGCTGGTCAGCTCACAGACTTTCCCACCCTCATGCCCTTGGGGCTGGCTCACTTACAAACCCTGCAACCAGGGCCAGCTCTACCCTGTTGCCCAGGTGAGGTACAGGGCCTACTGTGCTGAGTGTGGTGGCTGGTGAGGGACAGGGACAGTTCTCCCACTCTCAGGACCCCACACCAGCTCTCTCACCTGCCATAGATGGCAAGGGACAAGGGAGGGTGTCTCTCCCTCAACCATACCACTGCCCAGCAGACAAGAGGCAGGGCCGGCTTGTCTGCACTCTTACCAGATCCCCACATCCAGGGCTGGCTCTGTTGTGCAGGGTCAGCTCTCCTGAATGCTGCATCAGGTGAGGGGTAGGGCCAGCTCTCCTCTCTGCCACAGGAGCAAGGGAGAAGGGGGTGGCCTTGTCCCTGCCACCGAGTGGAAGGACCAGATCTCCCACACTTGTATCCTCAGCTAGCTCACCCGAGAAACTCCTGCAATTTGCAGGACCTTCCCTCCCGGAGTAAAAATCTGAAGGAGTAAAATCTGCAGGATTTTCCCTGTCCAATTACATTAGGGCAGCAGGAGGCCTGTGATTGGACAGGGACAAGGGAGGCGGAGCTAAGAGTTGAAAGGACAGAGAGCATCTCAAGGGAGAAAGGGAGAAGTGAACCAGCCACAGGTAGTTATGATATCATAAGGTTAGACTAATTGGGATAAAACTTATCATTATCAATTGGCTCTGAAATCATTGTACTGGCATCTTGTAAATTGTTATCTTATTGATACATAAATCTGTTTGGTTAATCATAATTAGAAGCTTTAATAGTTTTGATTCTACTGGGTAATTGGATGTTGTGATGGCTGACAGTGGGGTGGGCAGTCATTGCGTGGTAGCGAGAGAAACTTGGGAGCTCCAGCCCCGCTGGAGAGTGGGCGGTTTGGGAGATGCAGGAGCGTGGAGAGTTGGCGGGTTCGTTTTTTAAAAAATACTTCCCGAAACAGAGTAATACAGCAGGCTAGAGCGAGGTCAGCCCCACCCCCACCCTTCCCCACTTTCATGCCTCCAGGGTCAGCTCAGGTGAGAGTTGGGGCCAGTTCTGCACAACCTTCACACATTAGTATGTCCCCAGGAGGCAGCCTAGATCAGGCACAGCTAATTGGTAACAGACCCCTGCCTCTGCAGAGCCACAGGACTAGATGTGACCCCCTGTGGCAGCACAGGTCAGGACCCCACCATGGTCTCAGGTGGCATTGCTCGCTCACTACTCCCATCAGGCTGTTCCTCACTACCCTTGAGTCTACAGTTCTGCCTCTCTCTTCATTGCCCACATCCTTCTGTTTCTCTTTCTCTTCCATTTCTCCACCACCACTTACTTGTCCCTCTTAGTGGTACCATGGGTCTCTGAGTGTCTGGGGTCATCTCAGAGTGGTCTCAAGAATGCTCTGGAACTGGAGAGAGATGGCTCAGCGGTTAAGAGCACTGACTGCTCTTCCAAAGATCCTGAGTTCAAATCCCAGCAACCACATGGTGACTCACAACCATCTGTAATGAGATCTGATGCCTTCTTCTGGTGCGTCTGAAGACAGTGACAGTGTACTTACATATCTTTGGGCCAGAGCGAGCGGGGCCAGAGTGAGCAGAGGTCCTGAGTTCAGTTCCCAGCAACCACATGATGGCTCACCACCATCTGTACAGCTACAGTGTACTCATAGACATAAAATAAATAAATAAATCTTTAGGAGAAAAAACAAAAAAAAAGAATGTTCTGCCCCACTCATGTATTATGGTACCAGGTAGGAGTCATCTTGGGCATGGTGGGCATGGTCTGCCACCATAGTCCTGTCCAGTGCTGAACTGGTGGTCATCTCAGGCTAGCTCTCTGTCCAGGCCCCATGGCACCAGTCATCTTGGGCTTGATCCTTGCCAGACCCACCCAAGTGGCCCCTTGCGATAGGGTTGTCAGTCTTGGGCTCATGGTCCCAGGGGGGTTCTCCTAGTCTTCTGCTCGTTCCTCCTCCTGGGGTCCCTTCCAGGCCCGCCTGGTGCCGGATGGGTGGTTGTCTCAGGTTCACTTTATTCAGGGAATGTTAGGCTACTAACCATTCAGATGTTCACAGGTCAGAACACTGAGCGAAGACACAGCCACTCTCCTCTCTGCTATCTATTGCACACACGTGTGACACAGCAGCCACACTGGCATGTCTAGGGGTGGCTCTAAGCCATTTTCCCCCAGCTTTTCCACAGACTATCACATGACTTCCTTTCCTTCTTTTTTTCTTTCTTTCTTTTTTTTCCGAGACAGGGTTTCTCTGTGTAGCCCTGGCTGTCCTGGAACTCACTCTGTAGACCAGGCT
>NC_034612.1:37284239-37304395 GCF_900095145.1 Mus pahari
GCCTGCCTCTGCCTCCTGTGTGCTGGGATTAAACCCTGCGCCAGCACCACACAGCTCATTTCCTTTTCTGCTTTACTAGCCAGAACCGGCTTCCATCGCCTGCAATGAAGAACTGGGAGTAACATAGCAACCTGTGTCATGATTGACTTAAGACTGGTGTGTAGGCTATAGAAAGCTCCAGTCTTCTACTGGAACAGAGTTGTATCCTGACCAGTGATAAGTCACAGATTTGGTGCCAGAAATGGAGGCCAGGTCCATCCACATAGAGTTCTCTGCCCAGGGCTCCTTCCAGGCATCTGGAAGGGGTGACAATTTAGGAGTCCTCATCCAAAGGCTTCATAAGCTAGAGCAGGACTAAGCTCTCCTTGGTACCCCCTCTGCTCTCTGGAGGCAGCAGTGATTGGTTTCCTGAGAAGCCATGCACAGGACTGGGTACAGGTTGTGCCCTCTTGAGTGGCATCCACGCTGCACACTGACTTTCACAGTCACCAGGACATGTGTGTTCCTCTACACAATGATAACAGTAAACTAAATAATAAATACTTTTAGTTATGGTGGGGGCTTTTCTACTTGTTATTATTTGGGGTTTTGCTATGTAGCCCAGGGTAGCCTCAAACTTTTTACCCTCCTGTCTCCGACTCCCCAGTGCTGACATTACAGGGATGGTTTCACTCCTAAAGCAAACCAAATTTCAGTGTGGAAAGGGTTTAGAGCTTTGGACACTTTTCAGAACATCTGAGTCCCTGAGACCAAAACGTTAGAGAAGGGCTGTGGCTATTTCCTTGGCATACGTAGCCCAGATCCATGTCTTTTATGTGTAAGGGTGTTTTTCCTGTGTGCATGTCTGTATATCTGTGCACCTTGTACACGCTTGGTGCCTGGAGAAAGCTGAAAACAGCAACAGATCCCCTGGAACTGCAGTTACAGGTGGCCGCGAGCCGCCATGAGGATGCTGGGAACGGAATCCAGGTCCTCTAAAAGATCAGCCAGTGCTCTTAAAGGCCGGCTGAGCCATCTTGGCAGCATCTCTCAATCCAAGTCTTAATCCTCCTAACAGCTGTGAGAAGCAGGATCCACAGAAAGTGGAGTGGGTGGGGGTGGGGCTAGGAGGTGGGGGCGGGGCATAGAGGCTGGGGGCGGGGAACAGAGGCTGGGGAGGGGTGCACAGAGGTTGAGGGGCTCTCTGCCTCATTCCAGGTCCATGTTCTCAAATGTATCACATGCTGCTTCTGGGGCTTGGGTGGGCTCAGTAGTGCATTGTGTATAAGACCCGGCCTCCATTTCTGGCACTGCACAATAAAAAAAAAATTTAAACATAAAAACTGAGAGTAACTCTGTGAGCCACACACAGCCTGGGTGTCCGTTCAACTTCATAAGCTCAGGAGGCCCTGACCCCATGCCCTTTCCTTCGACTACACAGGAACTGAGGCTAGTGGCTACAAAAATAATTTAAAAATGAAATAATATTAGCCAGTGATAGTGGTCCCTGCATTCCCAGTCCTTGGGTAGTCAGGCTAGAAGGGAGTCAAGAGTCCGAGACTAACCTGGGCTACATAGTAAGATTTGCTCTCAAAAATTTAAACTCAATCAATCAATAAGTCAAACACCGTGCTAGGCCTGATGGTTCATTCATGCAACCCCAGCAAGGGGACTGTGAGCTCCAAGGCTTGCCTGGGCACCACACCGAGACCCTGACCCAAAACAAAAGAAAACAAAACTTCTAGACTATAATAAAATAGCAAATAATTTTTAAATTATTAAAAATGTGCTCGTGTTGAGCACAGGAGTCATAACCTCTTTTCTTTCTTGCTTTTTATCTTCATAAAAATATTTTATTTTACTTTTTGAGACAATGTTCCACTATGTTACCCTGGCTGGCGTTGAACTGAGAAATCGGCCTGCCTCTGCCTCCCAATCCACAGTTTCTTACTATCTTAATATCTGAGAATCTGACTTTGGGAACAAAGTATCAAGAAAATCATTTTCTCTCAAAACAATCAGCAAGCAAAACAATCAGCCAATCGGCAATAACTCTGTTTCCTATCTGTTTTGTCCTGGTAGGCTTTGAGACAAGGTCTCTCTATGCAGCTATGGGTGATCTTAAACTCTAGAACTCAGGTTCACCACCAATCCTCAGTGCTGGAATTACAGGTGTGCACAGCACCCTGGCTCTCGATTCACACAGTGCTATTATTATACTCACAACACTGTAGGTAGCTCTGGGTGTTGCTTGCCTTCTAAGCCATTTTATCCAATGCCTGGTATCTTTGTAATGCTAGGGAATCAAGCCCCAAGGTCTTGTGTATGCTAAGCAAGTGTTCCACCACTGAGCCACATCCACAGTCCCTTAATCCTGGTGGCACATGCTTTTAATCCCAGCATTCAGGAGGCAGAGACTGGCAGATCTCTGGGTTCAAGGACAGCCTGTTGCTACAGAGTGAGTTCCAGGACAGGCAGGGCTACTCAGAGAAACCCTGTCTTGAAAAACCAAGGTGTTGGGCTGGTGAGATGGCTCAGTAGGTAAGAGCACCCGACTGCTCTTCAGAAGGTCCAGAGTTCAAATCCCAGCAACCACATGGTGGCTCACAACCATCCATAATGAGATCTGACGCCCTCTTCTGGAGTGTCTGAAGACAGCTACAGTGTACTTAAATATAATAAATAAATAAATCTTTAAAAAAAAAAGAAAAAGAAAAACCAAGGTGTGTGTGTGTGTGTGTACGCGTGCATGCGCACCCATGCTCGAGTGTAAATCCATCCCACATGTCACAGTGCAAGAGAATTCCAGTTATAATAGCATCGCTTAATTCAAGGCCCTCTGGTGACCAGCCAGTGTCCTGGAACTCTTTGCATGCACTAAGTTATCTGTGCCCACATGGTTTACCTTCATAACCCTGGCCCCAGTGTACCAAGCTTAATATGACATTTGCTAAATATCAGAAACCCCCTTTCCCTCAAGTATCTTTTAATTAAAATGTTAATTTGGTCATGCATAATTTATCTTAACTCTAGCCCAGAAAGAAGGGTGCTAACTTAAACAGCGGTTTGAAACTCTTTCATCAACTTAAGGCGTTTGGGAGCTATGAAAGATGCTTCGGAGAATGAAGCTGTCAGGTATTGTATGTGTAAATAAACCTTTTAGCTCACTGGCAGAATCCTAGCGCTGCAGGACTAGAAAAGCATTCTGGGTATTGGCATGCAAATGAGCGTGTCAACAGCGGTTCAAGTGTACCTTGGGGTGGTAAACAAGCTGATTGTCATGGGAAATGTAGTAGGCTTGCCCTGTTTGAAACTGTTACAAATCCCTTGTTTGGTTAGATCTCTGAAAGTTGAATTTGTGAACTCAATAATACGGCTTAATACTGTGCTCCCAGCCACACTGTCTTTGGATGCCTGGCAGGGTTGTGTGGGCCTTTAAGGAGGGACAAGCAGGCATGCCCAATTAGGCTTGGAATGTACAGAGGGCCTGAAGGAAACACAAACAGAGGGCTCAAGTGAGACGTGGACTACAATTAGGATATGGCCAGGGGAAGCAGTTCTGTGTCCCACTGTGGAATGGTCACGACCTTGCTGGCCCTGTGCACTTCTGTAAATGTTCTGTTCTCGCTCTGCCTGAAATGTCCTGCCCTCCACTCCCAGTCACCCCCATCCCCGACCCCCGGCCCCTCTCAGGAGGTTTCCTTTTTCCTGGACTTCCCAGGCAGAGCTGATTCTCCATCCCAGGGGTTCTGTCCTGTCTGTTCCCTCTAACCTGTGTTTATTTGTGCAGACAGGACATTTACTGAGATGACCGGCAAGAAGCTGCCACCTGTCCCGAGAAACAATGGAGCTGTAGACAGGAGGCTCAACCTTCACCAGTCCCAAGACTTGGGCATTTTGGGGGGGGGGGCACTTGTGAAGGATGCCAGGTGTTTGTTCTCAGTTCATATCCTCAGGACCTAGAGGAAGGTGTCAAGAAAAGACTGAACTCTGGTCCTGTCCTTCTAACTGTATCCCCCTTTGGTTATCGGTGAGCACAATTACAAATAAAAACAGCTTAAGGGGCCGGGCAGTGCTGGTGCACGCCTTTAATCCAGCACTCGGGAGGCAGAGGCAGGCGGGTCTCTTGAATTTGAGGCCAGCCTGGTATAATCGACTGATTTCGAGGACAGGCGGGGCTACACAGAGAAATCCTGCCTCAACAAACAAACAAACAAACAAACAGCAAGAAAACCAAACCAAAACAACCACAAGAACAGCAACAACAACAACAAAACAAGAACAGCAACAACAAAAACAGCTTAAGGGAGGAAAGACTTCTTTGGCTCAGGATTTCGGTCCACATGGACTGAATAAGCAGAAACGGAAGACGACGCCAAGGGACAGGTATTGAATCCTCAAAGGCTGGACCTTGCCCAGGTATCCTAGTCTCCCACCAGCTGAACTCCCCCAAAGCACCACCCACTCACTGGTCAGGAAGCACTTTAACAGGAACCAGGGCTCTTTAAAGTCAAACCACATCGAATGTCCTGCATATAGAATGCCCCTGCAGCTCCCACACACCTCGCTTTCCTGAGGGATCTGGACCCCCAGATCACCACCACACTGCACTTTATAAAGATACCTTCCCCTTTCCCAGCCAAAGCCTGTTTGTTTGTTTGTTTGTTTGTTCCTTTTTTGGCTTGTTTGTTTTTGGCTTGTCTGAGATAGTCTCCTGTATCCCAGGCTGGCTTTGAACTCAGTATTCAGTGGAGAGTAACCCTGAACTTCTGATCCCCTGCCCCACCCCTTGAGCGCTAGGATCACGGGGGTGTACCACCATGCCTAGTTTATCTGATGCTGCTTAAAATTCTCAACCAGGTTTCTTGTTTTCTTTTTGAAACAGTGTTTCTCTTTGTGTAGCCCTGGCTGTCCTGGAATTTGCTGTGTAGACAAGGCTGGCCTCGAACCACCTGTCCCTGGTGGGATTAAAGAAGTGTACCACCACTGCTAGGCAAAACCCTCCTTTTCCAAGAGCACTTTGGGGTTTTGTTTGTTTGCTTGTTGGTTGGTTTCGTTTGGTTTGAGACAGGGTCTCATGTATCCGAGGCTGACCTTGAACTTCTGATCCTCCTGCCTCTACTTGCCTGCTTGCTAGAATCTCAAGTGTGAGCCACTATGCCTGTTTTTTATGTAGTGCTGGGAATCAAACCCAGAGCTTTATGCAAACTGAATGAGTACTCTATCCAGTGAGCTATGTCCCTAACACCTTTCGTGTTTTGCTTTGCTAATTTTTATTGTGTACATTCATTGTACATAGAATTGTGCTACACAGAAAGACATTCCCAGAGAAGGGCATATCTGAACTCTGTGCGTGTGGCCCCGCTGCTACTGTTAGTCCCACGGTCCCCTCGTCAGGTTCACGTCTGCTTCCTGGTCGTACATACAGAAATGCTTTTATGTGTCTGTGTAAACGCTAGGAACCAAAAATGACAGAAAATATATGATATTGATCTTTCTGAGACTGCCTTACTTTGCTTACCATGATTTTCTCAGTGCTATCCATTTATTTATTTAGTTAGTTAGTTAGTTAGTTTTTTTTAGACAGGGTTTCTCTGTATAGCCCTGGCTGTCCTGGAACTCACTCTGTAGACCTGGCTGACCTCGAACTCAGAAATCAGCCTGCCTCTGCCTCCAAAGTGCTGGGATTAAAGGCATACGCTACCACCGCCCCGGCGATATCCATTTTCTTAAAAGCAATGCAATTTAATTGCTTGGCTGAAAAAAAAAATATCTACAGTATATATGAGCTATGTTGTCTTCATCCATTCCACTGTTGCTGGACACCTAGGCTGGCTCCACAGTTTAGGTATCACAGGAAGTTCTGCAGCGAACACTGACCGTATGCACATGCGAATTGAATACTGATGTATGCGCATGTGCCTGTGGCACATTAGGCGCCATGTAAATACTCAGGAATGGAATGGCTTAGTCATAAGGAAAATCTATTTTTATTGGAATTTTTCTGTTTTTTTGTCTTTAATTTTATATGTATGAATGTTTTGCCTGAATGTATATCCCTGCAGTAACTAACTGGTTAGTGCCCATGGAAATCAGAAGTGTCCCAGATCCCTTAGAACAGATGGTTTTGAGCTGAATTTGGGCCCTCTCTGGCAAGAACAGCCAGTGCTTCAGCCACTGAGCTATCTCTCCAGTTCCAGTAAATCTTGTGTTTAAGTGCCTGTGTGCATGTCCGTGTCCATGTCCGTGTGTGTGCGCGCGCGCGCGTGCGCGCGCGCGCGTGCACACTCATGGGTAATGAAACTGTGCTGATTTCTGTAGTGGGTAGACTGGTTTTATGTTTCAAGTTGATTTGCTATTTGATTTCTGATGGCTAATGAGGTTGAACCTTTTCTCATATGTGTATTGGCCCTTTGTATTTTAGAATGCTTTGCTCATTTTTATCAACTAATTAATTGTGGTTTTGATGCCTTGATATTTAACTCCTTTAGTTCTTTTTGCATTCCAGATATCAATGCACATATTTTCTCCCATTCTGCAAGCTGTCTTTTACCTTTAAAAAAAAATCATTTAAATGGTTTTTATTTTTATGTGTATGGGTGTTTTGCCTGCTTGTGTGTCTGTGCACCACAAGTGTAGTGCCTCTGGGGGCCAGTAGAGGGCGTCTCAATCCCTGGAACTGGAGTTACAATTGTGAGGAACCCTGTAGGTGCTTGCACCTCAACCTAGGTCCTTGAAAAGAGCAATCAGTGCTTTTTAACCACATAGCCATCTCTCCAGCCCCTCTGCAGGCTGTCCTGAAGAGCCTTTTGTCCTTGAACCCTTCCCTGGAGATTTCTTGGACCAAAATGGCATCAGCTTCGTGACAGTCATTTAACTATCCCCATGAGGCTTGGTCAAAACCAGTGAAAAGGTGCATGAGCAGTGGGACGGGCCCACCTGTTATCATTGAGGTGTCAGCCATAGGAAGTGACTTCCCAGGACATGGCTCATGGTCTCTATGTCACTAAAGATGTTTGGAAGCCAGGATGGGGAAGGGCACACCTGAAAGACTCCCACACTCCACAATGCTACTTTTGCAAGAACAGTTTTGGTTATAAAGATGAAAATGTTATTTACATTCTTATTTTTAAAAAAAAAAAAAAAAAAAAAAAAAAGGGGCTGGAGAGATGGCTCAGTGGTTAAGAGCACTGACTGCTCTTCCAGAGGTCCTGAGTTCAATTCCCAGCAACCACATGGTGGCTCACAACCATCTGTAATGGATTCTGATGCCCTCTACTGATGTGTCTGAAGACAGCTATAGTGTACTCATTAAAATAAATAAAATTAAAAAACAAAACAAAACAAAACAAAATAGTGCTGGCTATGGTGGTGCCAGGCTTTGAGAGGCAGAAGCAGGTAGCTAGATCTCTGTAAGTTTGAGGCCAACCTGGTCTACGTAGGGAGTTCCAGGAAAGATCCTGTCACAAATACAAAACAAAACAAGATACTCTCCCCCCCCACACACACACCCAAAAAGAAAAAGAAATAAACAAACTGAGACAGCACTTTTTATCAAACCTTGCTGTTGGGTTGGCCATTTCAAACACATATGTTTTAGTTTGCTCACATGTTAAAGTTCATGCTCAAGACATAACTAACTGTCTTGGAATGGAACCTTCAAAGGGTGCAGCCAAGTAAAAGTAGATGTTAGGGTGTCCTGAGCTAACCCAAGCTTTTTACTTTTTTTAAATAATATTTGAGAATTTTATAGAGTGTATTTTGATTCATATTTATCCTTCCTTCAACTCTAGGATTCACCCCTACTTCCCTACTCACCTTACTTCCTTTCCTCCTCCTTTTCTTCCTCTTCCTACTCCCCTTCCTCCTCCTCCACTTGGGGACCAAACCCTGAAGTGCAGTCAAAACAGCTGGTGCCACACCCTTAGAGAAGACTGGAGCATCTATGCCAATAGCTCCTCAGCCAGAAATGGGACTTTGTGCCCAACTCCCTCCCCTTGTAAGGATTTTGGTCTAGCTTGAGCTTGTACAGGTTGAGCCAAGTTCTTAAGAGAATGGGGGGGGGGGTAAGAATATGCCTGGAAGGGAACATGGTGGATACCTGCCGAGGACACGTTAGCCATCTACATGCCAAGGAGAAAGGCCCTGGAAAAATCAGAAGTATCCGCTCCCCTAGTGTGGCCATGCAGTCCTCAGCATGGTGAGACACGCCCCCAGCCTGCGGTGGCAGCTGCCATTGGCTGGCACACCAGTACATGTGGCATCTACTGAAAGCTCCACAGGCAGAGCTTCCTCGGCCAGACAGCAATCCTTCTGATCTACCGTGGCATCAGAAGACAGTCCCCAAAGCCACCTCGGGGCAGTCTCTGTGCCATGTTCCAAATTTCCCTGGCTTGCCCTGACCAAGCAGAGGCAAGGAATCACTGGCAACCATTAGGCTCCCTGAGGGCTGTGGGGACTCTGGCCTCTCCTCTCAGCTATGCTTACTCAATAAGCATTGCTCAAGCACACGTGGTCTGCCCATCAGGGTACAAGGGGAAATTCTGCCCTGGGATACGAGCTTACAACAGGCAGGAGGCGAAAGACCTCCCAAAATCGCCACAGATGGTGGAGGAAAGCAGCAAGAGATCAGAAGGAACTGAGGTACCAGAGTGGGGGGGAAGGAATACGGGAGCCGGAGAGGTCAAAGACACCATAAGGAGACCCACAGAGCCAACTAACCTGGGCCCACAGGGGCTCACAGGGACTGAACCACCAACCAAAGAGCATACATTGGCTGGACCTAGTCCCCTGACACTTGTGTAGCAGTTGTACAGCTTGGTCTTCATTTGGGTCCTCCAACAATTGGAGCCAGGGCTGCCTCTGCCTCTGTTGCCTGCCTTTGAATTCCTTTCCCATAACTGGGCTGCCTTGCCTGGCCTCAGTGAGAGAGGACGCACTTACTTAGTCCTGCTGAGGCTTGATGTGCCAGGGTGGGATGGCACCCATGGGTGTGTTTCTCTTTCTTTGAGGAGAAAAGGAGGTGGGATAGGGAAGGGGGCATGAGGGTGGGACTGGGAGGAGAGGAGGGAGGAAGGCTTTGATCGTAAAGTGAATTTTTTTTTTTTTTTAAAGTGAGGCAAGAAAGAGAGGAGACTGGAGACATGGCTTAATGGTTAAGAATACTGGGGGGTCTTCCAAAAGACCAGGGTTGAATTCCAAGCACCCCCAAGCAGCTCAAACTTGGCTGTTACCCCAGTTCCAGAAAATTTGGCACCCTCACACAGATACATATGCAGGCAAAACACCAATGCACATAAAAATAAATTGTGTGTGTGTGTGTGTGTGTGTGTGTGTGTGCAAAGAGAGATAGGGAGCAATGGGAACAGAACTGATAGGAGTTGAGCTTGTATAAAGGACCTCAGGACTCACAAGACAGCTCACAACCATCTCTTAACACCAGTCCCAGGAGATCTGACGCCCTCTTCTGACCTCCACAGGTACTGCATGCACACAGTGCACAAA
This sequence comes from Mus pahari, assembly GCF_900095145.1. NCBI lineage: Eukaryota > Metazoa > Chordata > Mammalia > Rodentia > Muridae > Mus > Mus pahari. Next base: position 37,293,723 of record NC_034612.1, read on the forward strand.
CACATAAACCTGTGGTCATGGGCAGGAGGACCTCTCCTCAGCGGAGGAAGGACTACAGAAAGCACAGCAGATCTTAAGAGGAAAGTGGGGGTGAGGATGAGGGTGGTCAGACAGACACTGGAGCCTTGCAAGCCTGGCTGGGAATTGAACCTAGTGCTTGCCCATTCCACTGTCCTCAAACATAAGCTTTCTCATCTACAGCCATTCGTCTGCACAGCTAAGTTCCGCTGAGACAGCAGACCAATGGCTCCTAGCATAGATACTACAGTGAATAGGAGGCAAGCTGTCTTAGGATTTGACTGCTGTGAGCAGACACCATGACCATGGCATGTCTCATAAGGACAACATTTAATTGGGGCTGGCTTACAGGTTCAGAGGTTCAGTCCATTATCATCAAGGCAGGAACATGGCAGCATCCAGGCAGGCATGGTGCAGGAGGAGCTGAGAGTTCTACATCTTCATCTGAAGGCAGCTAGAAGAAGACTGGCTTTCAGGCAACTAGGAAGAGAATATTAAAACCCACACCCACTGCGACACACCCACTCCAACAAGGCCACACCCACTCCAACAAGGCCACACCCACTCCAACAAGGCCACACCTCCTAATAGTGCCACTCCCTGGGTCAAGCATACACAAACCATCACATAAGCTAACTGCTTTCCTATCAACCAAACACATAAATGGCCAAGGGCTGTGAGGCCTGAGAGTGAGATGGAAAACGGGAACTTTTATGAAAGGGCTAAAAATTGAGGAAGAACCATTCATTTTCTTTTCCTTTTCACAAGCATGTGTGCACAGTTATGGGGTTGGCATGTGTGTTTGTGTGCATGCGTTTTCAGGTGGTCAAGCGTGTGTGCACCTGTGCATGTGGAAGCCCAACACTGACACCAGAAAATCTTTCTCCATCATTCTTCCAACCTTATTCTTTGAGGCAGGGTCTCTCAATCAACCCAGAGCTTGCTAGCAGCTAATCTCACTAGATTACATTAGTGATTCTCTGTCTCTGCCATATGAGGCTAGAGTTATAAGTGAGCTGCCCCCCACACACACTCACACTCACATGCACGCACATCACGTGCACTCATGACATCTACCTGGGTTCTGGAGAACTGAATGCTGGTCTTTTTGCTCAAATGGCAACTACTTTAACTGCTAAGCTCATCTCCCCAGCCTGAGGAGTAGCCATTTCTAGTATGGTAATCAGAGAAATCTCAGAGAAGACATATCCAATTGGAATTTGAATTCTGAGGATACGAAGGCAGAGAGTTGGAAAGTATCCACACAGGAGTTCAGGTGGGTACAAAGGTCTTGAAGCAGAGAAGGAGTTCAACAGTACCACATAGAGGGACAGGAAGTGAGGGGGGGCAAAGAGGCACTCTGGCTGGGAGTGGAGAAGCAGACAAAGGTCCTATGAGATGTCTCAATGAAAGGAAAAGGATGGAGCCCCAGTGTAATGGCTTGGCTCACACTTTCAATCCCAGCACTCAGGAGGCAGAGCCAGGCAGATCTCTGTGAGTTCAAGGCTGGCCTGGTTTACATAGGACTATATAGTAAGACCCTGGAGAGAGAGGGAGAGAGGGGGGAGAGAGTGAGAGAGGTAGAGAGAGAGGGTAGAGAGAGGGGGGAGCACTCTTTAGATTTTGTTGTATGAATTAATTTAAAACATCCTCAATGGTGATGGAGAGCTGACTTGGTCGTTCAGAGCACTTGCTGCCCTTCCAGAGAGCACAGACTTGGCTCCAGCTCCCACATCAGGTGTCTCAGACACACACCTGTAACTCTAGCCCCAAGGGATCCCATATGCTCTTCCAGTCTCTGAGGTCACCACCAGATACCGTGACACACACACACACACACCACCACCACCACCACCACCACCACCACCACCACCACCACCACCACCACCACCATACAAAGTAACCATGAAAAATTAGATTGCCTGGACACAAGTCAATCTCTCACCCATAGCCAGGACTCCAGAGATCGGGTGCCACGACGCCTGGCTGTAGATTTTGAGGATAAAACTCTTAGACTAAAAATCTATTATAGCCTAATTCTTAACAGACGCAAGATTGTCTGATGTGTGTTTTTAAAGGGTCATCTAGGATGCTGGGGGGGGGGGAAAGCAGCCAAGGGGAGCATGGTTGCTATAGTGCAGTGCCAGGCTGCTGGCAGCTGGACCAGGGAGGAGCTACAAAGGCATAGAGTGCTGTGACAAACACTGAGAGGGTAAAGCCACCCCTGCTGTGCTGTGGTGTGTCTGGATGGGAGCGGGGAGCTGGGTGAGTAGAATGTTGTCTTGTGCTGCCATGTATGGTCCACCCATCTAATGACATGGAGACACCTGGGAAGGCAGAGGTCCCAAAGTGGAAAGATGTCACTCGAGGGCACTACCTGGGCCATGCTACGTTGACGAGGCTGCTGCTGTGTGACTTCTTCTGGGAAGACACGAACAATTCCTCTGCAGCCCCGATAGGCCATTGTTGACAGGTCAAAGACATGAGTCCACCTTCACGGAGCTCAATGGACCAGGAAGGGCTTTGGTGGTGGTGTTTTTGGCATCTCTCACAGCAACTTAGTGAACAGGTGAGGTTTGGGGGGATCCCTCACAGGAACATGAAGGGAAGGCTCTCACAGGAGTCTAGTGACTCAAAGGAGCCACCAGTGTGAAAATCCCATTCAGCGTGAGTAGGAGTTCCAATGGGGTACATTCCTGAGACCCCTCTGAATAAATTGCAGACAGCTGGGCCAGCTGGAGCACCTACTCTTTGCAGCAATTGTCACTGCTCCTAAAACCTTGAGGAAGAAAAGCATTGAGAATCTTGTAACTTTCAGAGCTCTCAGAAAAATCCGTTCTCAGCCTCTGGGGTTATGAACCCCTTTGGCAAACTTCTATCTCAAAAAAAAAAATATTTTTTATACTATGTTTCATAACAGTAGCAACATTAAAGATATGTAGTAGTAACAACAATAAATTTATGGTTGGGGACCGCCACAATAGGAACTGTATCAAAGGGTTGCAGCATTAGGAAGGTTGAGAACCACTGTTCTAGAGCCTCGTAGATTGCATGAGTATCCCTCCACCCTCCGGGAGAGAACGCCCTAATTCCCCCAAAATGGTTATTGCAAAGATGCCCGTTAGAGTTGGCATAGGGAGGAGGTGGCAGCTGGCACAGGCATTCAGAGTCTTGTAGGCAGAAAAGATGGCGATAGGAACCAACAAGAGGAGAGGACCCTGAGGAGCTGGAATATGGCATGAGAGACATCCATTCATGGCGTACAAGGATGAAGACTCACTCTTGCCACCATCTCCAGCTCTAACGCATCCCTCAAAAATTTCTAAGTCCACCCAGCGCTGCGGAGGGGGCGGGGAGCAAGATGCAGCAAGAGGCAGAAGGAAGTCTTCCGGGCAGAAGAGAAGCGGCTGATCAGCTGAACACCATGAGGCAGCAGTGTAGCAGACGGATCCAAGAGATCTGCTGGAGGAAGCCTTACCTGAGCCCAGGGGACTGGGGGGGGGGGGCGCACTGAGATTTTCGAATACCTGGAAGCCAGCAAGAGGCTGACACATTCAGAAGGGAACATGGCTGTGCGTGAGGCTGGCAGAGACAGGTGTGTGGGAATGGGTGTCCCCTGAGACCTACGAGAAACCACACATGGGTGCACGTGTGCTCATCATACACACAGAGAGAGAGGGAGGAGGGGGGAGGGAGATGTAGAGAGGAAGGGGGAGGCGGAGGGGGAAGGAGAGGGAAAGGTAGTGAGGAGACCATGGGGACACCGGAAAAGTCACCATGGAAAAGTCACTAACTGGAAAACAGCTTGGACTACCCCTCCCCATCTCCACCTCCATGAGGACATCTGTCTCCACTGTCCCTATGCCTTGTGGGAAATTCCTCTCAGGCCTTGGTTGGCCTTTTGAAGACCCTCATCCTCCAACCCTGGGCTCTTCTCTCACTACCAACACCACCATCAGTCTCAAGACATCAAAGCAACCCAAGGTGAGAGAGAGCCACCCAGCAAGTCTCTGAAAGACAGCCCCGCGCCAGGCCTCGCCCAGCTTTGACTCCATTGTAGAAGACAGGCCCAAGCCACGCCTTGCTAGGACCCAAACTCCAGGGCAACGGGTGATCAGCACGAAAAGTTTTGTAATGCATTTGTCTTAGACGGTAGCCGTTGGGAGGGGGCCTCACAGGCTCCCGAGAGGAGTGAGGCAATGCTGTGTAGAACAGTGGGGATGTGTTCTCAGTGGGGTTCCACTGTTGTGTGTGGAGGGAAGGCTTCCTCAGGGGAGGAAGGTAGCATCATGTAGGATGAATGCTGTGTGGAGGGGTGTTCCCTGGGGAGGAGACAGAGCTGTGTTAGGTAATGGGAGCGTGGTCCCAGGGGAGGGACCCAGTGTTGCATCGAGGCGGGTACGAGGTCCCAGAGGGACAGAGGGACAGAAGGACGCAGTGCTATACATGGAGCTTGAGAGTATTGCAGGTTTTAGGAGGTCAGCCTCATTGGGTATAGTATGTCGCAGTGACAGAGAAGAGTCTCCGTATAGGAGGAAGCTAGTGCGCATGCCCAAAGCTGGCTCACAAGGTGTTTCGCCCCTCCCCTAACCATGTGAATTCCATATCGAGGATTCCTCTCCTTTTTTTTTTTTTTTTTTAAAATTTTTTTTTTTTTTTTTTTTAAAGATTTATTTATTTATTATATGTAAGTACACTGTAGCTGTCTTCAGACACTCCAGAAGAGGGCGTCAGATCTTGTTACGGATGGTTGTGAGCCACCATGTGGTTGCTGGGATTTGAACTCCAGACCTTCGGAAGAGCAGTCGGGTGCTCTTACCCACTGAGCCATCTCACAAAGCATTCCTCTCAAAACTAGAGTTTCCACTATGGTCCAGCTGCCCAGATAGAAAAGCCATCATGGCGCTCATCATCAGTACTTCTGGAAGATAAAATGAGTTCTCCCCTCCTTTTTTCTCTTGAAAGCTACCAATCTCTCTCCTGTACTTGGCTTCCCCGCTCAGGCCTTGGTCCATATCCTCCTTGAAGATGTTTACAATTGCTGTTTGTGCATTAGCTAAGTTGCTTTTCTGAGTGAATCTTCATTCAGAGCGAGAGTGCTCGTTTCTGGGGGAGACATAGCATCTCGGTCATTCTTATCGCTTGCGGTTTCGTGATTGTGCCTAGGCATCTGGATGTAGGTCACTGGTAGTATTTCTAGGTGTGGATGTCTGGTCTCCCCTGTGCTGAATCCTTGTTGTTTGAATCCTTGTCAGGCTGTCCACCTGCTGAATTGGGCTCGGTGCTCAGTCTTGGGGCCACTCTGTGTTGATGTTGGAATGGAGCATCAGAACTAGCATCGGCTTGCCTAGGAATAGGTGCAACTTCTGAGCCTAGCAGTAACTTTCTGGGGCTGGAGAGATGGCTCAGTGCTTAAGAGCACTGGCTCCTCCTTCAGAGGACCTCAGTTCAATTCCCATCATCCACATGACAGCTCACACCTGTGAGTAGCTCCAGTTCCAGGGCTTCTGACACCCTCACACAGACGTACATGCAGGCAACACACAATGTCCATAAAATGAAGTTATGTATGTGTATATATATATATATATACATATATATATATATATATATATGACATATACTTTTGTATATATGCATTTATATTATATATGTTTGTGTATTATATATGTTGTATATTATACATGTATACATACATATGTATGTATATATGCATGTATATTATATGTATATTATACATGTACATATAAAACTTTCTGTAGATTTTTCTAAGTCTCTGCCTATCTCAATCTCACTGGGTTTAACAGTTGTCCTGGAGTAATGGGTTGGAGCCCCAGTGCTGGGCAGAGTAGTGGATGGAGCAACTGACAGGCAAGCAGGGAAGGGGATAAATTAGGTGACCTGGCAGTAGCCCCAGGAGGGACTCCACACTGCCCAATACAGAGCTGGGGTGGCGGACGAGCTAACTGCCAGGCCCTCGGGCAGAAAAGTGGGTCTCTGTTCTGCATTCGGGAAATCTCCTCACCAGGCCCTTGCTTCTAGAAACCGGTGGGATTTCGAAGCATTGACTTGCAGGTGGTGGTGGCAGTGGTGGGGAGCAGCAGCTAGAGGGGTGGGGAGGCAGATCTCTGCGAGCTCCAGGACAGCCAGGGCTACCCAGAGAAACCCTGTCTCAAAACCACAGCAAGCAGGAAATGCCATGCCAGTGCAGTTCAGTAGTGCCTTTCTTAAACCCGACCTAGCTCCTTACAGATGAATTCTAAACTCCTTCTTATATCTCCTCAAGTCTGCCTTACCCCTGACTGAGGCCATTGCTTCAGAGCCCCCTCCCCACCTGCCCTGTGTCACCCCAGCCACACTGGAATCCCAGCTCTGTCTCCACTCAAGGCTTTTGCCCATTTGTCTTAGTGTGCTTTTCCATTGCTTTGATAAAAACCATGACCGAGAAAGCACCTTAGGGTGGAAAGGGCTTATTTGGCTCATGTATCTCAACTGTAGTTTATAACTGAGGGACACCAAGGCAAGAAAGCAAGCAGGGCAGGTGAAGAAACCGAAGCAGAGACCATGGAGACACGTTCCTTGCTGGCTTACTCCTCATAGCACACTCAGTTTGCTCATTATACAACCTAAGACCTCCTGCCTATGGATGGCGCCGCCAATAGTGGACCTCCCACATTTATCAATCATCCCCAGAGACTTGCCTGTGGGCCAAGCTGATGCATGCACTTTCTCAACTGAGAAGTGAGAAATGCTCTTTCCAAATGCCAGCTTATATTGAGTTGACAAAAAACTAACCAGAGCCCATGTTGTTCTCTCTGCCTAGAAGTTTCTTCCTAGCTTTCCTTCTGGTCACCTCTTCTTACTCTCAACTCCCAGTTAACATGTCACCTCCTTTCCCAGAAGCCATTGCCACTCGCCCTGCTGAACGGGCAAGGTAAACCCTGTTTGTCGCCATTTAAGGACCAGGCTTGATTTCAAAAGAAGACCATAAGGTAGCAACTCCAGGAATAAGTTCCAGAACTAGGTCAGAAGACAGCTCTAGGGACAGACCATAAAATCCAGAACAGGATCATAAAACTCCCTCCCAAAGAACAGCCTGGGGAAAACCACAAAAATGGGGAACTACCTTATCTCAGACTGGGCCATCTGCACTGGGCAGCCCTACCTTATCCTACAGTTAAATGTTCATGACATAGGAATGCAGACCCCAACCACCTGTGACCCCCAAGCACTCACCAATGAAACTGTAGATTACCTAATCCCTTTAGAGAGTACACAAGAAGGACTGTATGTTGCTGTCAGGGATCTCCATTTTGGGTTGACCCCCCCCCCCCGCATGCTGGATGTTTCTGTAGAATAAACACTCTTCGTCTTGGCGTGCTCTCTGAGTCGGGGGTCTTCCTTCAGTAGTTTTCAGACCCTTATATGACCTAAATAGCAACCTTTATCTCTGTGTTTATTGCTGTGTTAGATAGACCTTTTCACGAGTTGTTCCTCCTGTGGCTTGGCAGTTCCAGATGTGAACGTGTTATCCGGAGCCAGTGGGAACACAGGACAGTAGTGTAGCTGGGATGAAGGTGTTAGGCCATGGTGCCATCACATGGCTGTAAAACATGGTCCTTGACTACGGCGCTGTGAAGTGGGCGCATGAGCCATCAGGATCTGGCATCGCTGTGGCTGTAACAATCAACCGAGACATCGGGGACCTTCCCACATGATCTAGCTCCTTCCACCCGGCTTTTCCTTTTCCTCCTTGCCCCGTGCACACCAGACACAGCACCGCTCAGAGGAAAGAGAGGCAGATTTCCTGTCCTCTCTTCCTCACTCTGCCAACACCCCCAATATCTCCTTGCTTACCTAAGGTTTTTCTCACTTCCCACTCGTGATGACAGATTGCGCAGGCTTCCCCTCTGATCAAAGCTGGGGTACGCCCTCATTTGAGAATGAACACTGTGGATTACGGCAGGGACCACACCAGGTTGGGATATTTGGCTCCAGTCCTGTGGGTTGGCCTGAGACAGGGACCTCTCACGGGAAGAAGGGCTAAATCGAAGGAGGCTCTGGCCCAACTATTAACAAGAACAATAAAGGCATTTTTCAAAGCAGCTCTGACAAAAGGAGGCCCTGAGTTCAATTCCCAGCAACCACGTGGTGGCTCACAACCATCTGTAATGGGATCCAATGCCCTCTCTGGTGTGTCTGAAGACAGTGACAGTGTATTCATTGTATATATAAAATAAATAAATAAAATCTTCAAAAAGAAAAAGAACGTCCTGTCATCTTTGCAAGGTCCTTGGGTCACTGGAGACACACCCGAAAAAGGAACTGTGGAGCCCAGCCTTCATTCTTTCTTTTGCTTCTTGGCTGTGAGGCAAGTAGTTTCCTCTGCCACACATTTTTCACCCTAACTCTGCAGCATGCGCACCAGAGACCCAAAGGTCTGAGTTCCCCCATCTCAGGTTGGCGCCTCCAGAGCTAAATAGACCTTTTCCTCTCAGATAAATTATCTTGAGTAGCCTTTATTTTTCTACCTTTTAAATAAAAGCAAAATTGTAGGGCTGGAGAGGTGGCTCAGGGGTTATGAGCACTGACTGCTCTTGCAGAGGTCCTGAGTTCAATTCCCAGCAACCACATGGTGGCTCACAACCATCTATAATAGGATCTGATGCCCTCTTCTGGTGTGTCTGAGGACAGTGATGGTGTACTCATATACATAAAATAAATAAAATCATTAAAAAACAAAACAAGGGCTGGAGAGACGACTCAGTGGTTAAGAGCACTGACTGCTCTTCCAAAGGTCCTGAGTTCAATTCCCAGCATCCACATGGTGGCTCACAACCATCTGTAATGGGATATGATGCCCTCTTCTGGTGTCTGAAGACAACTACAATGTACTTACATATAATAAATAAATAAATTAAAAAAACAAACAAACAAACAAACAAACAAAAAAACCCAGAAAACTAAAATTGTGTACATGTGTGTGGGTCTGTGCATACGAGTGCCCGTGCCTGTGGAAACCAGAAGCATCAGGTCCCCCGGAGCTAGCGTTGCTGATGTCGTGAGTCAGTGATGTAGAGACTGGGAGTCAAGCTTGGGCTCGCCACAAGAGCAGTCCATCCTCTTAGTCACTGAGCTAACTCTCCAGGCCTGGAGCTTTTGATCTTTAAGTTATATGGGTATGAATGTTTTATCTGAAGGTATGCATGTGCATTGCATGTATCTGGTACCCATAGAGACCAGAAGAGGGCACTGTATGTCTTTGGAACTAGAGTGAAGGCCAGTTGTAAGTCACTGTGTGGGTGCTAGAAACCAATCCAGAGACCTCTTCAGGAAGAATAAATGCTCTAAACCACTGAGCCATCTCTCAGCCCCCTCTTTAAGTTTTGGGCTTTTTTTTTTTTTTTTCCTTTCTCATCTTTTTTGTAGTGGGATCTTGCTGTGTATGGAATTAACTTGGAATTACCAATCCACCTGCCTCAGCCTCCTGAATGCGGGGATTACAGGTATGCACTCCACCCCCACCTCCCATTTCCCAGACTGGATCTTTATACTCGTTGAGTGTCGAAGGTAAACTTTTGTTGTGGGAAACTGTGTGATATGCAAAGCACAGAATGCATATAGTTTCTCCTAGGGCTTTAGAAAGTTCTTGAGAAAAGACTTACCTGAGATAGACAGGCATGCATCCCTGCTCTTTGCAACTGCTCAACTCCTACATGCTCTGAGTTTGATTAGGAGGATCTTGATTCTGGGGACTGTCTCACCGCAGAGCTGATCTTTGTAGCGGGAGAGGCGGCTGAAGGTTACAGAGCTTAGCCAGGATCCAGGAGGTGAAGAGTGTCCGAGAACTGGGTCCTCAAATGGATAGTGGTACAATATGTCCAGGTAGCTCTCCAACCGTGGAAGCAGATGCCAAATAGCAGACACCATTCCTGGGATAATTCTACACAGGAAGATGACGACATGTTCGGTTCAACCCAGAGTATAAGTGAGATACCCAAAAGGAGGTGAAGCCAGAGGCAGTAGTCATGGTTTTCCAAAGGAGACTGATGCTTTGGTCATCATCCTTGGAACAGGCAGTACAGAGAAGCCTTTGTACTCAAGGTTACAGGTAGGGCATAGCCCAATCCTCCAGAAACAGAGGTCTAATCATAAACAGGAATGAGCCGAGTTTGTCTTTCCTTAGTCTTAAAAGATGACTTTCAAGCCCAAAATGGAGGTAGGTTTGTTCTTCAGGAGACCAAGCAGCCAAGTCCAGACTGCATCTTATGGAAGTCAGATATTTTAGTCAGGGTTTCTATTACTGCAAACAAAACACCATGATCAAAAGGCAAGATGGGGAGGAAAAGTATGAAATGAATTACCGAAATATAAGTGTAATCAGTGAATTTTTCTGCTGACTGTATTTCTTTATCTTTGCCAGTCCCCAGTAACCACATAGAGAAACCGAGATTTATTTCAAGCTGCACCTCACTACCTGGGCAGTTGAATGATCTTTCTGAACCTCCTATGCTAAGCTGGTCACCTCCCAGCCAAATTTCCATGACACTTGCATTTTATCATTGTTTTGGCTCCTTAGACTTCCCATGGTGTCTCTTCAGATCCTCCCCTAATTGCTCCTCTCTCTCTCTCTCTCTCTCTCTCTCTCTCTCTCT
>NC_034612.1:37304890-37307390 GCF_900095145.1 Mus pahari
TTAAAAAAAAAAAAGAATTGTTTACACAAACTTGAGATCAATTCTTGACATAAACATTCCAAGGCCATATCTGGATTAAAACAAGTTACAAGGGCAGAGAAACCAGCATTTGAAAAATACAAGGACAACCTTTACACAGTGCACAAAAACATTATGCCTTCAGAAAGAATTTATCTGGCTTACACTTCCAGATCACAGTTCATCTTTGGAGGAGGGCAGGACAGGAACTCAAGCAGGGCAGGAACCTGGAGACAGGAGCTGATGCAGAGGCCATGGGGGGGGGGTGCTTACTGGTGCACATCCTATGGCATGCTCAGCCTGCTTTCTTATAGAACTCAGGACACCCACCCAGGGATACAGCACCCACAGTGGCCTGGGCCCTCCCTGCTTGATCACCAATTGAGAAAATGCCTTACAGCTGGATCTTGTGGAGGCATTTCCTTAACAAAGACTCCTTCCATCAGGCAAATTCGGTTAAAAATCTTACTTTTTCCTTCAGAGCTGTCTGGCTTACTTGGATGCAAGTCCTTGTATCAAGGGACCATTGTCTCTCCATCTCGAGTTTTGCAAATTGCAAAAGTCAAATCCGAGTTGGGCACGGTGGGCAGTGGTGTTTTTCATTCCAGCACTCAGGAGGCAGAAGTAGGTGGGACTCTTTTTAGAGTTCAAGGCCAGTCTGGTCCACATAGTGAGACCCTGTCTTAAAAAAAAAAAAAAGAAAAGAAAAGAAAAGAAAAGAAAAAAAAATGAAAGAGTTAAATAAGAAAAGTCCATCCCAGCTCAGGGTGGGTATTAAAAGCCAGAATGAAGGAGATGAAATCTGCAGTTGTGTGTTGTGTACCTTCCCCTCGCCCCAACCCCGTTGCCGGAGGATTAGACACTGGCTGGGAACCACTCATTTTTTTCAATTTCTTGCCAGCCTTTTCTTCCCCTAGCATTTTCCAAGATCTGCTGGATGGCTTGGGAAGTAGTGGAGTGTTTTAGCTTCTGACCCCCTGGGAAAGGTCCTACCTTGACTCTGAAGTGCCCCATTGGAGATCTTTGTGCCCCCCCCCGAGGATCCCCACTTTGGGAAAAGGTTGGTACCCAAAGCTAAACCCATCCAGCTCAAGTAGGCAGGATGCTAAGGAAGCAGGTGCGCTGCTGCCTGGCTTCCTCTCTACTGTCTCCCCGCTTTTCGCGGTTCAAATAGGTTGAGCAGCGAAGGCCAGCTCAATTTTGGATATCCCAAAGAGTCGGCTCCTACAAGTGGGACCACCTGCCTAGGCAGGTTTCCAACACAGAGTGGGGTGGAGATCAAGGAGAGGGACCAACTGTCATTTTGCAAATTCCACAGGCCAACTCTCTTCCACATGTGGCCACAGGTGGAGGTGTGTGGGACAGCCCATTTCTGTGTACAGTTGGGCGCACAAGCCCTCTGAGCGTGGACTGGGGAGAGGTGCTTGGGACCAGGTTGCAATGTAGATCTAACTGTAGCTGCGCCCTCTGTGCGCATTACCGAGTGCCCAACAGAGCAGGTACCTCAGTTTCCTTTTATTGGGGGCGACTCGAAAGACCTCTGCCTCCAAAGCAGGTGCTCGATGCAAGTTTGCTGCTCTCCCCCACGCCCGGCCTCCCACCCTGGATCGCACCCTTAGCAGTACTTAACTATGCTCTTGGTTTTTCCGGACCTCCGGAGTTCTCTTGGGAATAAAGTAGAAGAAGGTATGAGCAGGTGTGTGTGCACCCGGTAATGTGCCTTTAAGGAAAGAAGTCTGAACCAGAAAAGACTGGCAGAACAGGTCCCCCCCCCCCCACGGGAACCGGCTGAGAAAAAAAACAAACCCAGAACAAAACCCCAGTCGCCCTAGGAGCTTTTTGTTTTGAGTCAAATGCGTAAAGCCAGGTGGCTCCTTTAACACCCTAGAGATTGTCCTCAGGATCTCCTCTGCGCGCCATGGGGTGCTGGGTACTGGGGGACACACCCCGTGCGCCCCACTGAGCCCCAGCCTGGCTGGGAGGTTCTACTGATAAGGTAGCTTGGGGGGGGGAAGAGTCTGTGGTTACAAAGGATTTGGAAATGTGAAGGGGGTCTGGGGACCACGAAAAGGCTGCCATGGTGATTCCCCAGAGCCTGGGTCCCTGCCTCCAAGAACTTTACGCAAAATGGATTTAGGGGTTGGGGGGGGCGGCCATGGGAAAAAGAAAAGACTCCCTACTCTTTTATCCTGGCGCAAGGACCTCGCTCGTCCAGTGTCTTGTTCTGGGCCAGGTCTGCAGGCTTTCCAAACTGACAGTTTGGGGAGGAAAAAGCCAGCCACCCGTTGCCCCGGGAGCATAAAGGCTGAATGCGCACCTCAAACAGATGCGATGTTTGCGCGCAGGGAGGCCCCCTCTTTCTGGAGCGCATCAGGGGCTCAGGAAAAACCCCATTGTTACTGGTCAGCAAAAGCTGCTTTCCCAGAGGATGCGGAGCCTGGCGCAGTAAAGACCTTGCCTGCCTGCACACCTCCCAGAGGAG
>NC_034612.1:37309690-37312927 GCF_900095145.1 Mus pahari
GAGAGAGAGAGAGAGAGAGAGAGAGAGAGAGAGAGAGAGAGAGAGAGAGAGAGAGAGAGAAATCTGCACTTTGGTCCTTTATTCTCAGAAGTCTGAGCTCTGGCAACGTCCGTCCGCAGCACACGGCCCATGTGCCAGATGATGCTGTACATTAATCGCTCTTTCCGTCACACACACCCCCTTCCACCATATATTGTTATTTCTTGAGTCACCACAGTGCTTTTTCTGTGCATAAGCAAGAGAGAGGCAACTGAATGGGCACCCAAATTTTCTAGTAACCAAAGAGAAAGCAGTTTATGAAAGGGACCTATGTCTTTGCTCAGCCTCTGGCTGGTCGCTTGAATGAATGGCTTCCTTTGAAGTATGTTATGTCTCATCTCATAAATGTAATCCAGCATCAAAGGTCCTCAGGCCCTGGGATGCAAAACTGTTTACTCTCCATTCTGCCATATACAGAAAGGGTAGCCTTTATTTCTTGGGCCTCACGGAAAAGACGCAGAATAGAGCCAGAGAAGCCAGCCCTGAGTTGGCTTGAAAAGGCTGAGCTGGGAGAAGAGGCAGTTTGCCTAGCAAAACCCAAATGTGGACGTGCATGGGTCACTGGATCTGAGCGATGATTGTGAAGAGCCATCCAGTCACGAAATCCATCTCGACAGTGTGAGCTGATCAATCGTGACCTTGGAGCGGCGACATTTATCAGCCTGAGAGCCATGAACTTAGTTCTGTTCATTTTACTTGAACCTGATGCACTACACTCGGGGGGGGGGGGACCGAAGCCACACACTCACTACGTGGCCGATGAGCAGGACACCCCCAAAGAAGGCCTATCAAAGATTGGGTTTCCTTTGTTGGAGAGTAGAACAGTCTGTCTATCTATGTTTAACTCTTCACTCCTCTGGGCCCGGAGCCCACCCAGCAGAGGGGAAGGGGCTGTCAGTAGGCCTGAGCTAAAAAGTGGCACCTTTTCTAACTTCCCCACCCAGCAAAGTTATGGCAGCTCCCAGCTGGAAGGAGCCAGAGCCATCTATCTCTTCCACACTATGATTGGAGGCAAGAAGTCCATTTTGGCTAATCTCAACTTTTCCACCATTAAATCTGCACCTGCAATGTCAGGGGTCACCAAATAATAAAATGTGGCATCTTTGAAACTGCTCAGTCACGTGAAAGGGGGCTGTAATTGAGTATATTCATTCTCTGAAACCCCATCGGAGACCCACAGTTCCCGGTGGGGAGGGGGAGGGGCAGGGGCAGGGGAAGGAAGATGAGGAGCCAGAACCCAGAGCAAGCCAGGCCCCTGGGAAGGGACCCTAGGAACAACAGAAGCGGTCCCCTGCTTCTGAAATTTGAGACTAAAAATAAATAAATATCCCGGTACTCTCCCTGTCCACGCTCACACAGCCAAGCTGGCCTCCAGCCTTTGTGAGCAGTTTGACCTGGTAAACGCGCTTGGCTGCCATCAAATGGTTTGGCTTTGACCGATCCCATTTAAATATGTGAATTAGTCATGAAGCAGACACAGCTTGGTGAGCGGGGATAAATTGATGGACCCCATTGAAGGAGGTGGCAGAGAAAAGGAGGAAGGCTTTGGGCCTTCTCAGTTGGGTACAGAGGTTAGAAGCGCCCTGGCCCTCTCTCGCTCACTCACCAAGCCTTAACTAGAACTGAGGAGGACACACCTTCTCCAGACATAGGTCAGGGTGACAAGGTACAGGTACTAGTTCACATCCTTTTCTGCCCCCCTGGTGAAGAAAGGAAAGGGTCCTTAGGCAGTCTCGATGGAGCCGAGAGGTTGCCTAGGACGGATGCTGTGGGTGGTCACTGAATTTCACAGGTGACAGAGACAGACAGAATCTACGAGAACACAGCCTGCTTAAGTTAGCAGGATCTTTAATTCGATGCTACTGTGGCAAGAGCTAACCTGGAGCTTCTATAGATCTCTACGTAGGGACTCCCCACTCTCATGCCTCCTGCCAATGAGAAGAGACTGGTATGTAGGTCATGCCCCCTCCCTCCACTCTCCTTTGGAGGAAAAGTTCACGGGCTATGTAATGAAGGAACCACAGGGAGTGGGGTGGACTTCAGCAGAGGCTGCTAAGTCCCCTCAGAAAGAAAACCCCAAATTCCCTGCTATCTCTGGTTCCTTCCGGATGTGTTTACCACACGAGTGTCCCAGCGTGCCACCCACTGGTGCAAAACAAGTTTGTCTTCTAGGCCAGCTGCTTGCTGAGATTGGAACTGGGTGGCAGTTGGCCCCAGACTGGACAATGCCATGACAGTCCTGCTGTTCAAACCTCACCTCTGTTTGAGTTTGGGCATTTTGTGTGCCCCTCTGTCTTGATCAGTTACTCTAAGCCATAGTTGCCCACCACCAGTGACGACGGCACAGGCAGTTCGCTCAAATGATGATTGCTGAAGAGTGGTTAGGTGGGAGGTGGGGGGTGGGTGGGGGTGGGGGATGTGGGATGGGGGGGGTGAGTTGACTGGCTTGACCTGCAGCGTGCTGGGTATGAGTAGAAAGTAAAAGAGCAATCCCTGTGTTGCCAGGAGGAAAAGCTTCAGGGCAGAGTTCCAGGCAGGGCGTGAGCAGGGCTGTGCTCACAGGCCCCAAAGCTTGGGAGAAGTCCAGCTTCGGGGTCCCCAGCAGCTCTCTGCAGGCGTTGGCAGCTTTACCCTGGGGTTGCGGGCTCACTGCATGCACTTTATTTGGTGGCCAAGATCTGGAGCGGTGCCGGGAAGCGGCTTCGAAACGGTGAAGTCGCAGCGCCCCCTGCCGGTGCACGACCGCAATAGAGATCAGAGCTGGGACTAGAGAGTAAACGTGTTCCCACACAGCGAGCAAGATTGCTAGGCTCCCACAAGGGTCTAGAGTTTGTCTGGAAATGAGCAGTCACAGCAGCGTCATACCCTCCCACCCCCTGTCGGGTTCACCCACGCATGCCTAAAGTGAGGCCCAAAGGCCCGCAAAGAGCAGAAGACAATCTTTGGTGCTGGCTGCAGATTAATTTAAAACCACAGTTTTTGTTGGTTTTTTTTAACTTATTTTATTAGATATTTTCTTCATTTACATTTCAAATGCTATCCCGAATGTCCCCTATACTATTCCCCCACCCTGTTCCCCTGCCCACCTACTCCCACTTCTTAGCCCTGGCGTTCCCCTGTATGGGGCATATAAAGTGCAAGACCAAGGGGCCTCTCTTCCCAACGATGGCTGACTAGGCCATCTTCTGCTATATATGC
>NC_034612.1:37313662-37314660 GCF_900095145.1 Mus pahari
AGGCGGATTTCTGAGTTCGAGGCCAGCCTGGTCTACAAAGTGAGTTCCAGGACAGCCAGGGCTATACAGAGAAACCCTGTCTCGAAAAACCAAAACCAAACCAAAACAAAACATAAAAACCATGAAACTCTGCAGACCCCTCTACCAGGGGCAGACACTCAACTAGCCATGTCCACACTCAGCTTGTGGGCTTGTCCTTTCACTCTGCACACAGAGGACACGCTGCGATTGGCTTCTGATGCCTTCCATTGTTACCAAGCAGGTGAGTACACCACTGCCCATCAGCTCCTATGCCGGCCTGCCTGCTCCTCTGTCACCCTCACAGCTGCCACAAAGATCCTTGACAAACCTCCATCAGACCAAGTTAGTGACTAAAAGCTTTAAAAAAAAAAAAAGATTTAGTTTTCGAGCGGGGGCTGGAGTGAGTGGGGCCAGAGTGGGCAGGGGTGAGGGGGTGGGGTGTAGATTTATTTTACTTTAGTGTGTGTGTGTGTGTGTGTGTGTGTGTGTGTGTGTGTGTGTAAGTAATAATAAAGAATATCTGAAGAGTGTGGGCAACAGTCACAGTTGAAAGAAATCTCATCTCGGGAAAAATCACATTTAGAAAAAATTTGATTTTTTTTTTTTTAAATTAAAGCCATGGGCGTGGTGGCACATGCTTTTAGTCCCAGCTCTTGGGAGGCAGAGGCAGGGGGGGATCTCTGTGAATCCAAGGCCAGCCTGGTTTACTGGGAGAGTTCTAGGTCAGCCAGAGCTACAGTGAGAAATCCAGTCACAAAAGAACAACAACAACAACAACAACAACAACCAACAACAAAACCAACAAAGAAAAAGAAAAGAAAGGGGAAAATTTAGTTTCTTTTTAAAGGGACAGAAAAGAAAAATCACCAACAGAAGACTATATTTGTCTGTGTGTGTGTGTGTGTGTGTGTGTGTGTGAGAGAGAGAGAGAGAGAGAGAGAGAGAGAGAGAGAGAGACAGAGACAGAGACAGAGAGA
>NC_034612.1:37315495-37317123 GCF_900095145.1 Mus pahari
AGACAGAGAGAGAGACAGAGAGAGAGAGAGACAGAGACAGAGACAGAGAGAGTCAGAGAGACAGAGAGACAGACAGAGACAGCTGTATACTAGCTGGCCTGCAAGCTTCTTATGGCTTCTCCTATCTCCAATGCCTACCTCTTGGTAGGAGAGCTGGGGTTACAGACATGCAGCACCCTGGCTGGCCTGGAACTCACAGAGATCCCTGCCTCTGCCTCTCAGGTGCTGGGGTTACAGGCGTGCCCTACTGCACATGGTCCTGCATCCAGTGCTTTCTGAGGACTGATGTCAGCGATTCAGGCTTATACAGCTGGCTTTTCAACAAAACAAAAACAAGCCCTGCTAAGCTGACACCTGCCAGAAAGCTTTATTGATTTGTTTATTTTATAAAATTCCCCTTAACTGGTCAATAGAACAGATAAACCAATCTTTTGTCCCTCTAAAGACAGATTTTGCGGTTGATCAGAAAGGTAGATGGGGTCATGGGGGGTCTCAACAGTCACCAAGACTCATGGTACACAAAGGGTGCTGCTGGCTAGGTACTGTACACAGAGGGTGCTGCTGTACTCAGAGGGTGCTGCTGGCTGGGCACTGTGCACAGAGGGTGCTGCTGGCCAGGCACTGTGCACAGAGGGTGCTACTGGGCAGGTACTGTGCCCAGACAGTGCTGCTGGCTAGGTGCTATACACAGAGGGTGCTGCAGGCTGGGCACTGTGCATAGAGGGTGCTGCTCACCAGGCACTGTGCACAGAGGGTGCTGCTGGGCAGGTACTATGCACAGAGGGTGCTGCTGGGCAGGTAATGTGCACAGAGGGTGCTGCTGGCTAGGTGCTGTACACAGAGGGTGCTGCTGGCCAGGCACTGTGCACAGAGGGTGCTGCTGACCAGGTAGTGTTCAACGAGGCAATGCTTTTGGCCAGGCTTGCAGACTTTATTGTGTCCATATGTAGGATTTTGAGTTTGACTGCTTCATGTCTTTTACCACCTCCGTTAAAATTCGAGAGAAAGGCACTCCCCACTCCCCCATGCAACTTGTCGTTTCTCTTTCTACACTACCTGAAAGGACTGGGGACATGGAGATGACAAGAACAGTCTCTTACAGCAAAGAAAATGGAGACCAACACTTACATTCTGTTTTTCAAACAACCATGCTGGAATAGATTGATTAGGTCCGAGGATATTGGGGCAGTTCAGAGAGCCTGCCAGGCAGCCTGGGCTCGTAGACTGCATTTCCTGCAGATCAAACAAACAAGAAGAGACTCCCTGCATACCCAAGGCTGGCCTTGAACTGGCTGCCCTCCCACTCTGGCCTCCTGAAGATTACTGGCCTGCTCTGTCATGCCAAGCTGGGAAAATAATTTTGAAAGTAAGCTACTGGGCTAGAAAGATGGCTCAGCTGTTAAGAGCACTGACTGCTCTTCCAGAGGTCCTGAGTTCAAATCCCAGCAACCACATGGTGGCTCACAGCCATCTGTAATGGGATTTGATGCCCTCTTCTGGTTTGTCTGAAGACAGTGATGGTGTACCCATATGAAAAAGAAAGAAAGAAAGAAAGAAAGAAAGAAAGAAAGAAAGAAAGAAAGAAAGAAAGAAAGAAAGAAAGAAAGGAAGGAAGGAAGGAAGGAAGG
>NC_034612.1:37317188-37320611 GCF_900095145.1 Mus pahari
GGAAGGAAGGAAGGAAGGAAGGAAGGAAGAAAGAAAGAAAGAAAGAAAGAAAGAAAGAAAGAAAGAAAGAAAGAAAGAAAGAAAGAAAGAAAACAGTGCCCTGGAAGAAAACAGTGCCCTAGGGTTGACCTCTAACTGGAGCACAGCAGGAAGCCCATGTCCCCCAAAAGACAGCAGGGTGTGTTCTCAGGCTTCCTTTGTAATCTATAAGAAGTGATCACTGTAGGAAAAAAATAGAGAAAATTCCGTCATTTCATTTGCCACATGCTGTCAGTATCTTTTCTAGGTTTTTTAAACTTTTTTTTTTTTAAATATAGAAAAAGTTTATTGGTGAGAAGAGAAAGATGGAGGAAGAAAGAGGAAGCTGGAAAGAGAGGGAGAGCAAAAGGGGGAGAAGATGGTAAGATAAAGAGAGAGAAAGGAGAGAGGGAGAAAGAGGGAAGATGGAGAGAAAGAGAGAAGAGAGGAGGAGGGGGATGGGCAGTTTTCCAAACTATTTTTTTAATTTTTTAAAAAAGATCTATTTATTATTCATAAGTACACTGTAGCTGTCTTCAGACAGCACCAGAAGAGGGCATCAGATCTCATATGGATGGTTGTAAGCCACCATGTGTTTGCTGGGATTTGAACTCAGGACCTTCAGAAGAACAGTCGGGTGCTCTTACCTGCTGAGCCATCTCACCAGCCCTTTCCAAACTCTTATACTGATGTATCCAAACAGTAGGAAGTAGAGAGACTGTCCAGCAGTTAAGAGAACCTAATGGTCTCGCAGAAAACCCAGGTTGGTTCACAGCATCCGTGTGGGATAGCTCACCACCATCTGTAACTCCAGGTCTAGGGGAGACAATGACCTCTTCTGGCCTCTTTAGGAACACTGTGCTCAAATACTGCAGGTGAAACTCTAGTACATATAGAATAAAAATAAATAAGTCTTTTTAAAAAAGACTTATTTATTTTTGATCAAGGATATTTTTCAAGGTGTCCTCGATTGACCAGAGGCACCTTCAAAGCAGAAAGTGCATTCGACTGGTCTCTGTGATGGCCAGCCAGCATCTGGTGCCGCAGTCGGTGTTCAATAAATACCTGGCAAACAGTTGGTGTTCAATAAATACCTCATGAGTAAGGGCAAGGATAGATGAATTCTTAACTCAGGATTTAGCTTCTAGAGGGCAGGAGGAGTCATCAACAGGCCTTACTCAGATGTGGGCACTGAGCCCAGTGTGGTAAGACATGGCCATGGCTGCAATCATGGCAGAACTGTTGTGTGGGTGAGGAGGAAACACACGTGCCTGGTATTATAGAGCTGACCCAGAACCCACGGCTGGGGAGCTTACAGGAGCCAGGGGTGAACCAGACGTCATCAGAGAAGTTCCTTTGTGCAGTGGTCAGTGGTTAGCGCTGGAACTCACAGCTAGTCAAAGAGCAGAGAAAAAGCGTCCGTGGCCTACTCAGTCATGAGTAGGACATCTACACCACACGCCCCGTCCCCTAAGGCTCAGGGACCATCACAGGAGTGGAAAGATGCTAAGAGACAGAGGTTGGGAAGTACTGGAAGGAAACTGGGTCATTTGGAAAGAAGTGGACCACTGCGGTCGGGAGATCACGGCAGCTGTGGCTGCCTGCACAGGACCAAGCCAGTCAACACTCCATAGCAGAGTGGGAGATGACCATCTGAGCCTCCACACCCCCAGCTGGGGGCCTATGAGGAGGTCTCCCTCCCCCAAGGCTTCTGGGGATATAGCCCAACATAGGCTGTCCACACTCCAGTGGATTGCCCCTACCCTTGAGTATAGGCCACCAAAATTGGATTCTGGTGGCTTAAAAGGAGACAGAGTGGGAGTGCGATCCAGGTTAGAAAAAGAGGGGTGGTGGGGGAGGGGTATGTGTGCGAATAAGTCAAAATGCAGTTTATATGTGTATGAAATTATCAACAGATGAATAAAAATTAAAAATTTAAAAATGAAAATATACCCTAAATCAAGAAT
This sequence comes from Mus pahari, assembly GCF_900095145.1. NCBI lineage: Eukaryota > Metazoa > Chordata > Mammalia > Rodentia > Muridae > Mus > Mus pahari. Next base: position 37,319,174 of record NC_034612.1, read on the forward strand.
ATAAACAAAGAAGCGACAGGCCCTCGTGACTTCACGCAAAGAGAGACATTTTGCAACAGAGGACTCCGATCCTTCTTGCCTGGGCTGGTCTTTGGCTTTTTATCTTCATCTGCCAGAATGCTGCCTGCTGGGATTGCGTCCGTGCGCCACCATGCCCAGCTGACTGGCCTTCTACTTCATCATCATCAGAATCATTTTTATTCTTTAAGACAAGATCTGACTGCACAGCACCGGCTGACCTGGAACCCCCAAACCACCCATGTAGACTACACTCACATGAACTTACAGAGATCCTCCTGCCTCTGTCTTCTGTGTGCCACGATGCCAGGCTAATCTATCCCACTTGCTTTCAGTCTCTTTACTGAATTATATAATATGAATATCTTGCCCATTTAGGCTAAGTTTTTAGCCTATAACCCAAAGCTGGCCCCGGGTGGGTTTTGATTCTCTGGGAACCAACTCCATGCACAAACCCTTAGCAATCTCTTTCTTCTCTCCCACTGAATAAAATCCAGATTCTCCTGGGTGCCCTTGTCATACACCATGGGGACAGCTCAAGCCATTAGCTGGCGAGAAAATTGACGCTGCATTCTTAGCTGATGCTACGGGGTATACAAGATGGAAGATACTGAAAAATAGCACCCTGGCCCTGAAGGAGCGTGAGGTGTGGTTTTCGAGGTGATGGCAGCACAATGCATGCTCCCTTTGTCACATAATTCCTTGTCGCTCGGGGTCATGAGTCTCCCTCACTTCTGTGCCAGGCCTTGTCACAAGGAGCAGTGGGTAGCCTGCATGCTCCGGGCTGCCATGCCCCAGGACTGTACGGGAAAGCCTCCATTTCTCTGTAACTGGCTCCTGTCTCTTCAGGATGAGGCTGGTATGTCAGCCTCCTGCCTTGTCAAGAGGACTGACTGGAGGGCTCTGACAGGCCTGGTGTCAACAGTTGCGCACTGCTGTGGCTAGCCATCGTCACGTTTCCTTGTGTGAATGTTGAACATAAGCTGCAGGAAGGAGAGCCATGTCCTTCCCAGGAAACGTTTACCCGTGTTCTTCGGGAAGGATTTTCCTTTCTGCTCAGTGTTGGGGAAACAGGGCAAGCGGCTGTGCTTCCTAAGGCCCACATTCCATCATCAACCTTTCTCATCAGAATAAAGGACTTTTCTTATTGCCACCAGTTTGCCATAACTCAGGACATGCACCCCGTGCGAGGTCTGGAAGATTCTTTGCTGGATGCGATGACAGGGGTCAGATCAGATGATATGCCCCTCCCACAAGGCCACCACTAATGTTGACAGGAGGAAGGAAATGGCCCAAAAGTAAATGGAAGAGAAGGAGGAGGGTGAAAGGGGAGAGGGAGGAGGGTGGAAGGGGAGAGGGAGGAGGGTGGAAGGGGAGAGGGAGGAGGGTGGAAGGGGAGAGGGAGGAGGGTGGAAGGGGA
>NC_034612.1:37320616-37323007 GCF_900095145.1 Mus pahari
GGAAGGGGAGAGGGAGGAGGGTGGAAGGGGAGAGGGAGGAGGGTGGAAGGGGAGAGGGAGGAGGGTGGAATGGATGAGGCATTACTTACAGAGGTGTGGCCAGCTTACCAGTGACCACAACACTGGAAAAAAAAAAGTCTCTGTCCCCCAGAAAACATTAGCTTCTTTCAACCCTGATTAGAATCATGGGGATGGAGACATGGCTCAGCAGTGAGGAGCCCTGGTTGCTCTTCCAGAGAGCCCAGGTTCAGTTCCCAACCCTGGCATGGTGGCTCACACTCCTATAACTCCAATTCTAGGAGATGCAATGCCTGCTCCTGGCCTCCTTGAGCACTTGCCATGCAGGTGGTTTGCAGATGTGCATGCAGGCCAAACATCTGCATATACAAAGTAAATAAGTAACTAAGTAAATACAGTCTAAAAAATTATTTTTAGCTGGTCCTGGTGGGCACACCTTTAATCCCAGCACTCGGGAGGCAGAGGCAGGCGGATTTCTGAGTTTGAGGCCAGCCTGGTCTACAAAGTGAGTTCCAGGTCAGCCAGAGACAGAGAAACCCTGTCTCGAAAAACCAAAAAAAAAAATTATTTTTAATTGTTGGCACACACACACACACACACACACACACACACAACAGGGCATATAACCCCTTTAAGTGGAGAACCCGATTGACTGAGGAAAGAGTAGGAAGACAATAGCCTTTTTGGTGGCGCACTCAGGGGGTCCCTCACCTTTCTGGTGGCAGTCTCTACCTCTGCAGCTCCTTCACCCCATATTTGTCGACTCTAAAGTGCCAAATGTGGTCATGCACCGCAGTCACCCCCGGGGCATGGCTAAACTAGACTTCCGGTCTCCACCCTAGCACACACCTTCCAAACCAAAATTTTTGAAGAGGAGCTAGTTTAAGAGGCGAGGGGGGGGGGTGTGGCTCAGCATCAGGGGGGCCCCCAGATTCTACGCTTCACACCCAAAAGTGAAATCAGAGCTTTTACGTACCTGCTCGGGGGATCCGGTTCGGCACCAGGTCGGGGACCAGACTGTGAAAATCTTCTGCAGACCCTGTCTCCTCTGTCTGTCCCTGGGTCACGAGGGCAGCAGCTTGGTTAGTCACTCCGTGACCTGCCTTGCCACTGCCTAACCTGTACTTCAGGGCGCCTTGTAAGAAGTATTAGGAACGGCTGACTCACCCCAAGAACTTTGAAACCTGCAGATATAAGGTGGTGCCAACCCCTCACTGTACTTACCGGCACACCACAGAGAGCGCTCTTCGAGGAAGTTTTAGCCATAGCTTCGCTGCCCACATGTCTGTCTTCCGTGACCTAAGTGACTGACCCCATAGCTCCTTGCTATATGAGAATCACAGAGCCTTTCCTCCATAGCCTTTTTTCCTGGGATCTGCCCAGAACCTAGTATTGAGTTTAACGCTGTGGACCTTAAACACTCCTCAGAGAACTCGCAGCAGTCAGCACACCACGCCTTTGCCAGGCGGCCAAAAGTCTCGGCGGGGCCCGGTGGCTTTTATCCTGCAGATACCGAATTTCACATCTATCAATATTATCAGCTGGAATGTTGTCGTTTTTATAAATGAGAACTGACTGCCCATAAATCATTCTCTGAGCAGGCCCTTGTCAGGAGAAAGTGGCCATTCAGTTTACAAGCTAGCCAGACAGGTGTGCTAGTCACACAGTCAGCAGATCTGGCAGGGAGAGAGAGCTCTCCTGTTCCTTCACTCCTGCAGAGCACACACACACACACACACACACACACACACACACACACACACACACGGCTGGGACAGAGGCCAGGCTGGGACAGAGGCCATCGCCAGCAATCTCTAGCCTCGGCCTGCGATGTCCTCCACGTTCAGAGCCACAGCCCGGAAGCTACTCATGGCTACGGCAGTGGTTCTCGACCTTCCCAATGCGGTGACCCTTTAACAGGGCTCCCCATGTTGTGGGGATCCCAACCATAACGTTATTTTTATTGCTACTTCGTAACTGCAACTTGTAAATTCCCGTGGTGTCTTCCAATGGTCCAGCGGGGTGGGGGTGGGGGGACGTAACCCACAGGTTGAGAACCTCTGGTTTAGAGGCTGAGGCCATGCAGGATGGAGTCTCCCCCCACCCCTCCTACCTCACCCCCCTCTAACCCCATAACAGATGTATCACTGGGATCTAATTCAGATTTTTCAAGTTGAGATGAAATTTCATGACTGAAAAAACAATATAGATCCAGGTGTCGAGTACTTAGTATGGGTAAACCACTAGGATGTCTGTGAAATCCCTGGTTTGTTTGTTTGTGTCTTTCTTTCTTTCTTTCTTTCTTTCTTTCTTTCTTTCTTTCTTTCTTTCTTTCTTTCTTTCTTTCTTTCTTTCTCTCTCTCTCTCTCTCTC